>NC_143558.1:66617500-67217500 GCF_054136105.1 Typopeltis vanoorti | reverse complement strand
GCTTAATAAAATTAAGGGAGGGAATACATAGCATCAGTGGTAGAATTATTTTAAAAATTGAGATATTAGAAAGGATGGAGACTTGGAGGCTTGAGAAAGCCTCTATGTTTGTTTTCTAGAGCAGGGTTTCTGAAGTATGCAAAAATATATCATCATTCATCATCTTCCTTATACCCACTTTTACCTTGCGGTGTCGAGGGTCCATTGATCATCGGACCTCACTCCGTTTACAGGATAAGATGGTCAGCCTTATGCCCCACTGTATCCTATGGCCTGTAGCGTTGAGTTCTCAAGGCCAGTTTGCCTGCTTTGCGGGATGAAAAACCCCAGAATAAACTGGGGAAAAAACCCTGCTATCCACGCCCAAGACTGGCTAACTTGGCTATGGATGAGGAAGATCCTTCAGCTCCTCACGTCACAGACGGGAATCGAACCTAGGACACTCCTTCCCCAGGCATATGGTTGCGAAGCGCATAGCCACTAGGCTAACCGCGCGGACTACAAAAATATATATAAAATTTAAAAAAAAATAGAAAACACAATCCTTAGCCACTCATAGTATGAATGTACTATTATTCCACTATTGGAATAAGAGGTAATGATTCTATCTTTTAAATATTAAACATTCTACCTTTCCTCTGTGGTGACTTGGTTTACTTGGTTGCTTTCTTTTATGAGAAACCCAGAGATTTATCTATCACATAATTATTGTCGTGCAAGCGAGTTTTATGATTTGTGATGTTAAATATTAACATTATTTATTATCATCATCAATTGTTTATCATCTTCTCCCTAAGTCATTTTGATTGTCATCAAAATAGCATTAGTGAGAAGAAATTACCATAATCAACCATGTGTTGTAATGCATTGCATCTGTGAATCTACTATCTTTTCTAGCAACAAAATACAACTGCTTACTGTTCACCATGCAAAATTATCTATTGTGATTTCATTATACACAAAATTTCATTACTCATTACTGTTTTTTTGAATGAGTTTGAAGGTAAAAATAAAAGCCACTATATAATATATTTATTGTAATTAGCACTGACTGTTTATTAATAGCTATACACTTTTTTTGGTATTATCAGGAGTTTAACTTACCAGAATGGCAGAGCCGCCCATTTCATAAAAGGAAAGTCAAAAATACATTAAAATGTAATTATCAAAGAAAGAGCCATACTACTTCATATACAGTCATACCCTGACTTATGCGAATCCGGAGTTACATGGTTTCTTATATGTACGTATTCCCATCCCACTTCACGCCTCACCACTAATCGTATCTTTCCGGCGCCAGCTGCATTCGCCAGTGTCGCACATGCTGTGAACAAGCATTAATGTGTTTCATGCGGTCTCCATTCATACACGATTTTTATAGTCTACAAACCTTGCAATTGTGTAATGTTATGTTCTTGATAAAAATTTTATCACATAAAAAATAATAATGTCGTCCAAAAGAAGCAAGTCCGATTCTTCTACAATGTCTTTCTTTTGTATGTAATGGTGTCTCAGCTGGTGGTATTAAGTTTAATATTAACTTATGACATTGCTGTAAGTGCCAAGATGTCAATTGTATAGATTATATACAAGTAGCAAAGATATTACTTTTGTTTGCTTACACTTAGATAAAAAAAAATTAAAACACCTAAAGGATTCTGTTCCAGTATGTCCCCAAACTTTGGACATGCTACCATTCAGGTTGAATCACAGTCCTGAAAGCAGATTGTATTCCACTAATCAGGAGGGTAAACAGAGTGGGGGCTTGAAATGCATAAGTCATGAAATTAGGCATGGATTCTGAGAAGTACTAAAGATGGGGGAGGGATATATGATCAGTTTTATGGTAAATAATTGCAGTCCAGGAAAGCAATAAGTATGTATTGTAAAGAAGTCAAAAAATGATAAGAAACTAGTATCACAAACCAAGTTTAATTGAGAACATATAGTTCAAGGAGATTTCTGTTATGTGGCCAATAAAAATAAGAGACATTGGAAAGTAACTGACAGCAACAGAAGAAACAGTGTAATTCATGTTGGAGGTTTAATGGAATATTATCAGCACTGAGAAAGGATTAAAACTAATTTTAATTTTCTCAGTGCTGACAATATTCCATTAAACCTCCAACATGAATTCTTCACAGCACTTAAGCCTCAATACACGGAAACAGTGTAATTATTTAACATGCAAGCAGTTTGATGATTAAAATCTGTGGTTCATTAGATGTTACTAAAATTGATTGCAAGGAGGATATTCAGTTATTATTATTATTATCAGACCTCCATGGAGTCAAAAGACTCATCATGGGAGGTCGTTTTTAGGAAATACAAAGTTTATCATACCACTTCTTGAACTCATTGACCGTTCCCACTCCAACCACTCTCTCAGGAAATGCATTCCAAGTTTCAATCACCCTCCACGCAAAGAAACCACTCCTCACCCTCTTGTGCACAGCCTCCTTTCGTAACTTCCAGGGATCCTGCCGTTCCACCAAGTGAAGGAACTCTCCAATCTCTACCCTGTAACTGCCTCTCGACAGTTTAAAAGTCTCGATCATATCACCTCTCCTTCTTCTGTCCACCAAACTCTGCAGTCCACATTCCCTCAGTTGATGCTCATAACTCATATTGTACAGTCTTGAAACCATCTTTGTTATCCACCTCTGTACCCTTTCCACAGTCAATTTATCCCCTTCAAATCCTGGGGACCAAATCTGAGAACAATAGTCTAATTGTGGTCTGATTAGTGCCTTATACAACGGAATGATAATTCTTTTATCTCTACAGGTCAGCGTCCTTCTCAGTATTGCAGCAATCCTCTGAGTTACCCTCACCACCTTTGCAATATGCTCTCTGAATTTCAGTTTTCTATCAATCATCACCCCCAGATCTCTTGTCTCCCCTACCTCCTCCAGTATAGCTCCTCCCATCAGTGGATCCCAAACCTCAAGACTTTACATTTTGCTGCATTGAACCGATACCCCCCATTTATTTGCCTATCTGTCTAGTTTATTCAAATCCTTTTGCAGGGCTGCCACATCTGTACTATTATTGATAACCCTTCCCAACATCCACAAACAACTGAATGTCCGCTTGCAATCCATTGACAATATCAATTGACTATTGACAACACCTCTAAAAGTTATATTTAATAATCCAAGTGTGATTGAGCTCATATCATCTCCTCCTTTTGGGTTAGGCAAAATAGTTTGTCACAGCATAACTTGGCTTCACAGAAATCTAATTAATGCTTTGATGGGTTGGTTAATCTTATTTAAATGCATAGTCTGTTATGTTTGTCAATTGAATGTTCTTCAGGCTGGTTTACCTGTTTTTGTAGGATGCTAAACCCAAGTTTTCTGGAGAGAGAGACCTGTTACCTCTGTGTGAGACTAACTTCTTATCTTCAGTTACCCCTTATAAAGGTTCTTCACAACCTAGGTTGAATTGAAATCCTAGTCTTTCTAATTAAAAGACATTGTTTTCAAACAAAGCTATGTGGACCCTTTTGAGTTTACATTGGGTATATAAAAAATATTCTGCAATATACAAAAGAAAGGCCTACTAAATGGTAGTGTATGGTATGCAGTTTTTCTTGTGCATCTACCAGATATGGTATAATAATATGATGGCTTCGCCATTATACTAATATACCATATCTTCTTTCTTCAGCAAGAAAGGCTCGCTGAGTAGTCCGTTATGAATAATGACTATAAAATATACTTGAAGGAAGCAAAGGTCGTTCACATAACCAAGTTTAAATCTGGAAGACTCTGAAGTGAGCCAAGGACAGTAAACATTCCACTTTAACTCACCTTAATTCCATATATCAACAAAAGCTAGTCAACTTATTTATGCCATTAAAGCTAACATTAGAGTACATTAAAGTTGGCAGTTCAATTCATTATACTTTGAATGGTGAGATGCACAAACATTTTATACACACACACACACACACACGCACACACATATATATACATACACACACTCATGAGCAGTTGAATTAGAGATACCTGCCTAGTAATGGGTAGCACCCCCTTTCGCCTTGATGACGGTGGCATGGCATGGACTTTACAAGGCACCAGAAGCATTGGGGAGCCAAACTGATCCATGGCCGCTGCACAGCCTCCCACAGTGCACGGAGATTGGTCGGAGCAGGGTCCAGGGTGCATATATCTCTCTCGACAGCATCCCAGATGTGTTCAATAGGATTGAGGTCAGGGAACCTTGAGGGCCAGCCAAGCATCCTCATGTCTGTGGAGTGTTCATCCACTCACTCGGCCACAATTCGGGAGCGGTGGGCCAGTGCATTGTCTTGCTGTATGTACAGGTCTCCTGCAGGTGCAGAAATGGGTGCACATGATCTGACAGCAGGTCTCTGTATTGTTCGCTGGTGAGGGACGATGGTAGATGTAGCAGGGAACCCATTTCATCCCATGTAAACAGTCCTCATACGAGGATACCACCACCACCGGCCTGAACTGTACCCTGCTGGCACGGGGAATCCATTGCTTCATGTGCTTGGTGACGAACTCGTACCCTGCCATCGGCGTGTACCAATGTGTACCTCGACCCATCGGTCCAGGCGACCTTTTTTCCATGCGTCGAGGGTCCAATGGTGGTGCTCCTGTGCCCATGCTAATCGTTGTGCCTTGTGACATGCAGTGAGCAGAGGTACCCTAGTCGGGCAGTGGCTTCTGTATCCCATAGCGAGGAGATGGTTCTGGATGGTGTGGCTGCTCACACATCGTTGTTGTCTAGCATTGAATTGGCGAATGATCTGCAACACTGTGGCCTGTCTATCTGCTGCTACCATCCGAGCTAGCCGACGCCGTTCCCTGTCATCGACACGTTGTACACCACGGCAGTTTTCCCTGGCAGCTGTGGTTTTACCCAATTCCATGTACTCATGGTACACTCTTGACACAGTGGCCCGTTAAAAAAAAAAAATAAAAAAAAAAAAAAAAAAAAAACAGTACCTGCACAACTTCGAAGATGGAGTACCCCATACGTCTGGCTCCGACTATCTGGCCGCGATCGAATTCACTGAGATCTCGAGTCTTCCCCATTCTGTGCTCGACTATTACTCAGATGGTCAGTACAAGGTCTGATGACATCCCCGTCATGCACAACGTGGCACTATTCCATTTGCCAGGACAACCACAGCACCATTTCACCAACACGTCAGGTATCTCTAATTCAACTGCTCATGAGTGTATATATAACGTAGTTATTTCTTTACCATAGGGAGTTTTCGTACAACAGTGAATATCAGTCGGATATTGTCCTTTAAGGTTCCTGAGATGAATGATGTCATTGTTAGCATGTCATTCTAGTCTCCTATCTGCCTCTGACCTCTCTCTCCCACTCCTCCAGTCATTGTAATCATTAAATTGGAGGGAGAGAGAGGTCAGAGGTGGACAGGAGACTAGAATTAGATGAACTCGAGGTATTTGGAATATCAAATAAATGGGATGCTAATAAGATAGTTGATTAGATGTCAAATCGGGTAATGTATGATGCAGTTAGCATTGCCTTTGATCAGATTGATTAATTAGGGTGCAAGTGGAAAGTTTAGCGCTAGAGGAGTGAAAGAAAGGAAATGTAGTGTCACTGAACAAACATGTCAAACAGTACCTAAACATACCTTCTGGTCTTGGAATGGAGGTGGAGAAGATTCAAAATATTTGAGGTCTGTGGAATGTTAAATATAAAAATAGATTGCAATTTTTAATAATCTTAGGGAAAAAAAAAGATATTGGCTGAAACTTAAAGAAGCTGACAGAAACAGTTTATTAGATTGATTCAGAGATGATTTTTCAGAGGGATAGTAAGTCAGGAAGTGGAAGAGAAATGAAAGTACAACATTTATTCCTGGCTATGTGAGAGTAAATAGTATATTTTTTGTATGAGATGTTGTCTGAATGGAATGCACTGCCAAAAAAAAAAAAAGATTGTTAATGCATCATCACTGAATGAATTTAATAAATAATATTCTATAGAAATCTGCAGTTCTTACAGCTGCTTATCTATTGCATTCTTTGAACATACTGACAAGCTTTATTAGTATTGTTGTTATTATTATTATAGTGATTCTGTTATAATGTCGTTTCCATGTACCACAGACTCAGATATAGCATGATTCTCAGAATGTCTTTCTCTCTTCTTCAGATTAATATTTCCTGGTACTTTTCACAAACTTTGATAAATGTACATAGTAATGTCTTCAAAGCTCAGTATGAAAAAAGTCTTAAATGAAACTTTAAAATTATATGTAATACTTATATCAAGTCAAGTTACTTGTCTGTGAAAAACCATTAAGTCTGGCATTAAATGGAATATGTTTATGTAACATTCTATACTCTTATTTGCATTCAACATGCATGTACAATATTTATTGTGTGTGTACATCACTAGAGTACAACAATAAGAACTGTAAGCATCATTAGCTATACTTCACACACAGCAATGTAAACCCTTGTATACTGTTGTAGGCACTTCATCAATGGGTGTCTGTCTGTCTGCCTTTCTAGGCCCTCATAGTAACCAGGTACAACATATAATTCTTCATGTTGTATTTATATGTTCATGTTATTTATATGTTTCATCACTATTATATGAACTATATTCAGTTCCTATATCTTATTCCTTATTCCTATATATTGTAAATATAAAGAATTCACAATATGAACATATACAAGACAGTTTAATTTTTCTGCAGTGTTTTCAAATGATTTCAAATTATAAGAATTTGTTTATACAACCACCAAATCATGAATATTGTTGTTGTTATTATTATATAAAACCCCCAGGAAGTCCAAAGATTCATCGAGGGAGGGCACCTACTCTACAACTCTCCGCCACCCAATTCGCCAAGTACAGCGAACTGCATTATCTACACAAACGCCATCTACTGCCTGCTACTACCACCAGTATTTTCACAGACAATCACAAACATCCGTGCCCACGGCGTGATTCGAACCTGCAACCTTTTGGCTGGAGAGTGGATACGCTAACCACTCGGCCAACCAGGTTGGCATATTTGGAAAGTTAACATTGTTTTTTTTGTTTGGTTTTATATATATATATATATATATATATATATGAACATCCATTGTGTTTTATGTGGACAGCTGTTGAAAATGGCCATACACTTTGAATTGATCATCTGCACATTTTTAATATCTCTGTCAAGCTGATAGTAATCATCACTTATTGTGAAATTACTGAAAAAAAATTTAGAACAAATATAAGTGTTAAAAGCTAAAGGAATGACAATGAATTCTGTGCATTCATCTGATTTTGTGTGTGTGTGTGTGTGTTTAACATGCAGTCCACACGAGCAATTGCAAACATATAGCATATTAGTAAGATGTGATAAGAGAAAGGACCTATAGATGCGCTTTTTGAATAGCTAAAGTTAGCATTCCTTTGTTGGTAATTAATTTACGGAATTAACAACGCATATAAAGTAAATTAATTAAAGATAACTTTAATGAATCACTTCTATATTTCGACAATGTCACATTGTCATCTTCAGGAACATAAAGATATGGTATGTGCACTACAGGAACTAACAAAGCAAATGAGGAAGAAATTAAGACACTAATTTTGTTCCTAAAGTCCTAATGGTGCCCTCTTGCGGGCTAATTTGGTAGTCTTGGCCATTGGGCTGAAGTTCTCATAATGAAAGTCTCCCAAATTTGGGGCAGTTTCATGCACCCAAATTTGTTGAGGTTAGGAACGTTTTTTAGAGCTGCTGAAGATTCTTTGAATAATCTTTCGTATTTAAACTTGCTGCGATGGATTATTTTTGTCTTCTTCCAACGAATTTTATGGTGGGTATCTAAGGCATGGTCTGCCAGCCCAGAGCGGCTGTACTGGTGAAACCGGATGTAGTCTTGGTGTTCTGAAATCCTGATATTTGTTGTTCTGCCTGTTTGGCCAAAGTAGGACAATTTGCAGCTGCAAGGGACCTGGTATACACCAGGTAGGTCTAGGGGAAGTGGTTGGTCTTTGGTAGAGCGGATAAGGGATGCCAACTTTTTATATGGTCTGTAACAGGAAGTAAGGTCATATTTCTTGAGGATATTAGTTATTTTTTCAGAGGTGCCCTGGATGTAGGGGATAGTGATAGACTTGGTGTAGTCTTTATTGTTGAGGGAGGGAGGGGGGTTGTGGTTTTCAGGTTTTAGTATTTTTTGGATTTTTTTGTTATTATAGCCATTGGCTAAGAAAGTGTTGAGGATGTGGTTTAGTTCCATAGTCAGGGCCTTGTCATCTGAGCAGATTAATTTTGCCCTGTTATATAGTGTTTTTATCACCCCATATTGTTGTGAGGGGGGGGGGATTGCTGGTGAATGTATCTGCCAGTGTGGGTGGGTTTTCTGTAAACAGAGAAAACCAAAGATCCATCAAGCTGGCGGGTGATTAAAGTGTCTAGGAAGGGGAGGGTGTTGTTTTCCTCTTTTTCTAAGGTGAACTGGACTCTGGGATGTTGGTTGTTTAAGTGTGTTAGGAAGGAGTGGAGTGAGTCTGAGCCATGTGGCCAAATAGCAAACACATCATCCACATAACGAAGCCAAATAGTGGGTTTTTGTGGGGCGGAGTTTAAGGCTTTTTCTTCAAATGTCTCCATAAAGAAATTGGCCAAGGGTGGGGAAAGTGGTGAACCCATGGCTGTCCCCTCTATCTGTTTGTAGAACTTTCCTTGCCAAACGAAATAGCCTGAGTTCATTGTGAACTGAAATAGGGCTGAGATATCGGGAGGAAACTTGGATGAGCTCAAGGGTTTCTTTGAGTGGGACATTAGTGAACAGGGAGGAGACGTCAAAAATGACCATTATGTCAGTGTGTTGGAGTGTGAGGTTTCTCACACTCCCGATATCTCAGCCCTATTTCAGTTCACAATGAACAAGGCCCTGACTATGGAACTAAACCACATCCTCAACACTTTCTTAGCCAATGGCTATAACCTCAAAAAAATCCAAAAAATACTAAAACCTGAAAACCACAACCCCCCTCCCCCCCTCAACAATAAAGACTACACCAAGTCTATCACTATCCCCTACATCCAGGGCACCTCTGAAAAAATAACTAATATCCTCAAGAAATATGACCTTACTTCCTGTTACAGACCATATAAAAAGTTGGCATCCCTTATCCGCTCTACCAAAGACCAACCACTTCCCCTAGACCTACCTGGTGTATACCAGGTCCCTTGCAGCTGCAAATTGTCCTACTTTGGCCAAACAGGCAGAACAACAAATATCAGGATTTCAGAACACCAAGACTACATCCGGTTTCACCAGTACAGCCGCTCTGGGCTGGCAGACCATGCCTTAGATACCCACCATAAAATTCGTTGGAAGAAGACAAAAATAATCCATCGCAGCAAGTTTAAATACGAAAGATTATTCAAAGAATCTTCAGCAGCTCTAAAAAACGTTCCTAACCTCAACAAATTTGGGTGCATGAAACTGCCCCAAATTTGGGAGACTTTCATTATGAGAACTTCAGCCCAATGGCCAAGACTACCAAATTAGCCCGCAAGAGGGCACCATTAGGACTTTAGGAACAAAATTAGTGTCTTAATTTCTTCCTCATTTGCTTTGTTAGTTCCTGTAGTGCACATACCATATCTTTATGTTCCTGAAGATGACAATGTGACATTGTCGAAATATAGAAGTGATTCATTAAAGTTATCTTTAATTAATTTACTTTATATGCGTTGTTAATTCCGTAAATTAATTACCAGTTATGTCTAACCAACGTATAAGTCTTACCACTAGAAGCATTCCTTTGGGAAAACATTGTGAATAAGGCTGTTTCAGAGGATTGAGGTTGATTGATGAAATGAAAGAGGAAGGAAAAGCTGGTTTGGTGGGTTTGCAGCTGGGCTGTACATGGATATTGAACAACTTCTGCTTGTATTATGCCTAGAGGAGGAGGAGGAAGATGCCTTTCCTTAAATTTGTTTCGCTGATACTTCCAATGTTAAGTTCA
Organism: Typopeltis vanoorti; assembly: GCF_054136105.1. NCBI lineage: Eukaryota > Metazoa > Arthropoda > Arachnida > Uropygi > Thelyphonidae > Typopeltis > Typopeltis vanoorti. The sequence continues at coordinate 67,207,495 of NC_143558.1, read as the reverse complement.
GTGAATGATTACCCATATAAGTATCAGTAGAAAAAAATTTAAGGCAAGGCTCTTTGAGTGTGTAGGAGAAAATCATCAGTTAGTCAAATTGCCCTCTTCTAGAAAGAATTAAGGCTTTTAAGATGGCTTGGTGCATCAAACAAAATATAAGGCCAGTATTCTACGATTTGGAGAATTTGTACATAAATATCAGTGAACAGGTGAGAAGTAAGGTGCTTGAATGGAAAAGCACAAATGCTGTGTTTATGCTATGGAGAAATTCTACAGGCAGGTGTTGTCCCATGAAAAGAGATATTATCTTGTTTATCAAAAAGTAAGATTAAGAGCTATCCGTGTACCACAGATTGCAGTCAAAAAGCCCACGAATTTTCCCGACGAGATGCCGCTGAAGCAAGACATTCCAGAAGGAAGCCTAACATCCGAGATGAAAGGAAGGGCATGGGAACTTTAGTGCAAGACCTTTGGATGAGTGTGTGACGCAGAGCCTCTGTAAGTTTGTTCCGTTTTTTTGTTGTACGTTTCCTTTTATAAGCTAGGAGATACGTTATAGATGGACTGATAAGAATTAAGTTAATAGTAATAAGATGTGTCCATAAGAGTGAGTCATTTGGAATGTTAATAATTGGCATAAGATTTGTGAAATAACTTTGCATAATTAGCTAATCTCTTTATGAGTAAATTAGAGTTTCAATTTGATTTAATAAGCAGAGAAATAATTGAGTAATCATATTGTATAGTTATTAATATTGAAAGGGGAAGTTGTTTCTTTATGCTGAAAGTCTAACGGATATGTAGAGAGAGAGACAGTAACCTCCCTATCGTTTAATTAATGTAAATAATTGTGTTTTATTTATATGTCAATAGAGTGTCGCCTGATCATTTAATTTACAATGCACTGTTCCTAAATAAACTCGGACTTGTGAGCGGGAAACAACTAAGGCATTAAAAGCGTAGTTTAAATACTTGAGAACCATGACTGTTTATTGAGGCATTACTGAGTCTTATGCCGATATAGAAATACTGGTGGTGCAGTCTCAACAAATAAATTTTCCAGTGTTCATAGGCATATAAAAGACTAATAAATGCGAAAGGTGACTAAAAGTGCACTGCTATAAAGAATAAAGAAATTACATTATAGGTATATAAATAGCAAACTAACAGCAAAAGTTTACAATGGCTCAGTAGCTGACAGGATACAATCACAGTAATTAAAATAAGATAGTGGATTGAAACAGTTTTGTAAATAAAGATCAGGCAACTAAATAGAAAGTGTATGTATGTGTGTGTGTGTGTGTGTGTGTGTGTGTATATATATATATATGTATATAGTGTACGAAAATTTAAGAACCATGAATGTGAACAACGTTGATTCGGGAGCCACTAGTACTAACACAATGAGAGATAGACAATTCTTTAGAACAGTGAATCCTCACCTCATAACCCCACAGTTCTCTGGAGAGGACCACGATGATGTGTTGTCCTTCTTCAAGTTTGTAGAAGAGCTAAGGAACGTTGTAAACTGGTCGGACACCCAGCTTCTAATAATTTTAAGGAATAAACTGATTGGCAGGGCCAAGAATTTCTTGTATTCCTCTCCCATACTGAGAGACACTTTGAAATACAATAAATTCAAGGATACCCTGATATCTCAGTTTTCCAAAGTTAGAAGCATGGGTCCGAACCTGTGGAGACTGCAAAAATGTAGACAAGAGAATAAAGAATCTATCACTGATTATTCCAATAGGCTGCTCACCTTAGCTAATAGCTTGAGTGTGTCCAGTGAAGAAAAGAGCCATCTTGATTGGGCAGTCTTCAACCAATTCAGGTTAGGAGTAAGAGAAGAATATAAAGAAACAGCATATAAAAGAAAGATAAGTAATTTAGAAGAATGCTTTCAGGCCATAAAGAGGAAAGGCTAGGCGATCTTCATCCTGCATCTAGTGCCAGCCAGATACACAACATTACAGAGATGTCAGATCCAAAGAGTGAGGTTAAGAAAGATCCTAAAGAAAAAAGTAAAGACGAATAGAAGGAAGGAAAATAAGGCCACAGAAATAAATAACATAGACCACAACAGATTGACTTTCGCAGAGTCAAATAACATGGAAGAACTACACTCTTATATCAAAAAAGAGGTAAAAGATTACAGCAGCCCTTGATGGAGAAACTTGACTCCATTCTAAATCAATTAGGGGAGTTCAAAGCAAAAACCTCCTAAGAACAGCTGGGCTCTGAACAAGAGTGTATTGAAAGGGAAAACAGAAGTAAAGTACCTCAGTGCTATAGATGTAATAAGTTTGGGCACATTGCCAGACATTGCTATAGTGGTAGAAGAGACTCAGATAGAAGGATGCATTGGGAATCTAATGTGGTAATGACTCACCATGATCCCACACGGAGGACTAAGGAGTGGCCAAGAAACATTAGGAATCAGCATGAAAATTCCATGACAGTAATACAGAGTAAAATAAGAGGGCTAAAGAGCAGAGTATTACTGGACACTAGTTCCCAAAAGTCAGTGATAACTGGATCTCTGTTCAGGAAGTTGCGATCCTGAGTATCCGATGGTATCACTAAGCTAAGAACACCTGTCATGTTGAAGGGAATAACAAACCCCCATCATTTATGCCTCGGAGAAATTAAAAGTAAACATGTGGAACTGACTTTTTAGAGAAACACAGGTTCTCCTGCGATTTCTCTAAAAAGGAAATTTCCATGATGGGGGATTAAGCAGTTTTCTCGGATACCCAAGAACGTCTCACTAACGGAGAGATTAGCGAGAATAACACATGGAGCAACCATTCCCAGCTAGAAAAGGGGCGAGCAGAAGAAAAACGAAATCTTGGTCAGAAAGATGGGGAAAATTCTTTGCCTGATCCCCCAACTGTTAGAGATACTGAACAGGTAAAAAGGGGAGAGACCTTGCACATCTTGAGTGTCAAGGTGGTGGCAAATGAGAAAGAGGAATTAGAGGCCACAATAAAAAATGCAAAGAATGTAATAGACGTGAACACATTAGAAAAAAATGATGGTGGAGGTCGCCATCCAGGTAACGGAAGAAATAGAAAGAGAGCAAGAGGTCAGAAGGGAATTAGATGCCCAAGGGATAATGACGATCATGAATCGCAACATCAATCACGCCAAGAAGAGCCCACAGGTCAGGCAGACAGGCAATCCCAGCTCAAAATTAGATGACAAACCTTAGTACTGTCTGACCCAGAGAATAAATGAGACATGACACAGAAACAGATTAAAGAAAAAATTTTTACCCCCGTTCATGGTTTAAAATTTTTTCATGAAGTGGGCCTTTGTAAAACTCGATGTAGCTTGGAAGTACCAAAGCGCTTTACATAGATTTTTACAGAGGTCAAGTCTCATGAGAATGTTACAAAAATAACCTTGTTTGTCTCTATATGTTTTATGCTAAATATTATTGTAAATAACCCTATGGGAATTAACTATACTTACTGCTTTCACAAAAATTTTTAGAATGTCATAAACAAAGGCAATGCTTTGCCACCAGAACTTTGTATAATAGCTCTATGTAAGGGCATAAGGAAGTTGTTTACATTTTAAGTGTATGAGAAAGTTGCTTACGAGCTCTGCACATAAAAACCTTCAAAGTCAGTGTCTAAGAGATCAGCAAGTTTCAGACAAGTTTCCACTGCCTGACAAGATAGAATTAAAAGAGTTCACGGAGGGGAAGAAAGAACGGGTCGGTCTTGACTGAAGATCAAGGAGTTGTGCCAAATTCTTTGGGGGTTGCAACCCTTGTTGCAAGGTCCCGGAGAATGCGAAATAAAAAGGGACTGAGCCGAAAATTGGGTGCGGCAGTAAGAGGCAGAATTATCATTGTCAGCAGTTAGAGGCAGAAGTACCGGGAGTAGGATCTAGAGGACTAGACGTTATGGCGAGCCCATGCCAGAGGAGAAAAATGGGAATGACGAGAGAACAGATGATGTAAATACCCGAGCCAAGTGTCAGTTGGAAGTCTTTTGTCGCGGGAGATCAACCGAAGCCAATAGCTGCAGAGCAAATTTCAAGCACCGGAGAAGTTGCCTGTATGCTGAAACCTTTTGCCTGAGCTATCCGTGTACCACAGATTGCAGTCAAAAAGCCCACGAATTTTCCCGATGAGATGCCGCTGAAGCAAGACATTCCAGAAGGAAGCCTAACATCCGAGATGAAAGGAAGGGCATGGGAACTTTAGTGCAAGACCTTTGGATGAGTGTGTGACGCAGAGCCTCTGTAAGTTTGTTCCGTTTTTTTGTTGTACGTTTCCTTTTATAAGCTAGGAGATACGTTATAGATGGACTGATAAGAATTAAGTTAATAGTAATAAGACGTGTCCATAAGAGAGAGTCATTTGGAATGTTAATAATTGGCATAAGGTTTGTGAAATAACTTGCCATAGTTAGCAATTTACTCTTTATGAGTAAATTAGAGTTTCAATTTGATTTAAGAAGCAGAGAAGTAATCAAGTAATCATATTGTATAGTTATTATTATTGAAAAGGGAAGTTTGTTTCTTTATGCTGAAAGTCTAACGGATAGGTTGAAAGAGTAACCTCCCTATCATTTAATTAATGTACTTTGATATTAATGTAAATAAATGTGTTTTATTTATATGTCAATAGAGTGCTGCTTGATCATTTAATTTACAATGCACTGTTCCTAAATAAACTCAGACTTGTGAGTGGGAAACAACTAAGGCATTAAAAGAGTAGTTTAAATACTTGAGGACCACAACTGTTGATGTAAACTTTAGTGAAGGAATTTATGCTAGTAAGAGAGAGATCTACTGGATGCATTACTGAGTCTTATGCCGATATAGAAATACTGGTGGTGCAGTCTCAACAAATAAATTTTCCAGTGTTCATAGGCATACGACTAATAAATGCAAATGGTGGATAAACATAGTACACAATAGAATAAGTAAGAAATGTTACGAAAGCAAAAGCGCACTGCTATAAAGAATAAAGAAATTGCATTATAGGCATATAAATAGCAATCTAACAGCAAAAGTTTACAATTGAATGCACACAATACGATTGTCAAAAGTAGATATGATTGGTCAAATAATGAGTGCTCATTTTGCAAAGAGTTGTCAAACTGGTGTTCATGACACACACGCACACACAGTGGATGTATCATGGTACACACTACTACATTAGATAAAAAGACAGAGGTGCATGAGAAGGTTCTAGAGCTGTTTCATAACCTGGATTAGAATTGGCAATAGGGGCAGATGGAATGTCAGCATGCATGCTAAAGGAATGCTCAGTCAAATTGGGTAAGCCCTTGACATATTTGTATAATTTGAATCTCAGGAAATATCCCATAGGCATTGAAAGAATGTATAATAGTCCCATCATACAAGGATGGTGCAAAAACTGATGTGTCTAACCACCAACCTATCAGTATCTCTGGAATGGTAGTAAAGATTTTAGAGACGTTGGTAAGAAATGGGTTGACAGACAAGTTATACTTTGCAGGGAACAAAATGGGTTTACTAAAGGTGGATCAGGTCTGAGCAGTTAGCCTATATTTTATAATAATGTTACACCTGAGTTGTATTAACACTGTATCTATTTCCTTTATCCTGTTGGACTTCGCTAATTAATGTGATAGCATGCCACTTGAAAGGCTACATGAATTCAGTAATATGGGATTGGAATGTAAGCTACTGACTTGGATAAGTGGCTGGATGATTATTAAGTGGTGTATGGGGGCAGTGAATCTGCCAGATTTAAGGGAACCAGTGGAGTAACCCAGGGGTCATTCTTTGGACCACTGTTGTTCAATCTACACATTAATAATATTGGGAAGGACCTCTCAGGAGATGTTCAATTGTTTTCTGATGATGCAATGATAGGCATAAAATCAGCAATGTTAGTGATATACAGACACTTAGATTTGAAGACACTAGAACTCTGGGGAAAATGACAGACTGTCAATTCCAGTCTCTTCAAATCTATCTACGTGTCTGTATACACTTAGATCAGATAATTGCAATGCTGAAACAAACTTTCACATGTAAAGATAAAGATCATTTTGCCTCTTTAAAAGCCTTCATGTGAAGATTTGGTCTCCTGGATACCAAGTTGATAAAGAAACTGCAGAAAGGCTGCAAAGAACAGTGTGCTTGAATGAATTCAAGAACAAGTATGATAGCTGGTGTGAGTAGTATGTGGTCACCCTTGATGATAATATTATTAAGAGAGACCTCTAGGGAGTCAGGGACTCAACAAGGGTGACTACATACTACTCGCATCAGCTGTGTGTGTGCTTGAATGAATTCAAGCACACACACACACACACACATATCTGCTTTCACATACATCTAATGGCAAACCATTCCAATCATGCACCACTCTATAAGAGAAAAATCTAGATTTCATCCCCTTCTTAGCTTCCAAGGATGCCCTCTTGTCCTTTCCCTACCCTCCATAAAAAAAAATCCATCAATTGAAATCCTGTGTGATCCTTTTAGAAGTTTGTAAGGTTCAATCATATCATCCCTCTTTCTCTTGTTTGCTAGTGCTGCAGTCTACAAATTCTCAGTCTGTCTTCATAATCAGTATACCACAATCTTGATATCATTTTTATCCTCATGTGCACTCTCTATCCATGTCATCAGAATCGCAACAGAGACCAGACTCGCACACAATAGTCAGAGGTCTTATGAAGGCCTTGTAAAGAGGCAAAATTATCTTTATCTTTACATGTTAAGGTTTGTTTCAGCATTGCAGTCATTATTATTATGTAACACCTCCAGGGAGTCCAAAGACTCTTCAAGGGAGGGCACCTACTCTACAACTCTCCATCTCCACCAACGCCATCTACCACCAACCACCACCAACACTAGTATTTAAAGATTGCAAATTCACAATCTTTGCTACATGGCCCCTGAACTTCAGCTTCCTATCTACCAACACTACAAGATCTCAGCCTGATCAGTTTCTTCTAGCATAATATAAGACAACATTGGATATCTAATCATGCCAAAATGCATGACTCTACACTTGCTGACATTGAACCGACATCCATTTTCCCATGCCCACAATTCTATCCTATTCAAATCATTCTGCAAATACTTCATATCAACTGTATTCCTGATTACTATCTATCTTTGCATCATCAGCAAATAGCTGCATGTCACCTGTCAAATCCTTCCCAATGTCATTAATGTATAAATTGAATAACAATGGACCAAGAACTGATTCTTGTGGTACACTGCTGGTTACCTTAACCACACTACCAGCCAGGACGTATATATACGTCCGAGTTACAATGGATGCGAAGTGCATATTAAAATTGTATTATCATTGATATTACATTGAAATATATGATGGATACGAAGCGTATGAGGATGCATTTTGATCCATAATGGCCGGTAAGGTGATTAAATCTTGCAGACTCACATCCCCTGTTATATCACTTTTTAATATGCCAGTCAGTCATCCTCTTTTACCCACACTAATATTTTATAATCCAAACCCATATTCTCCAATTATGCAAGAGTCTCTTCCATTCTGTATTCTGTCAAAAGCCTTAGTAAAATCCAGAAGTATCATGGTGTATCCATTCTCCTTGTTTAGCCCAATTATTATAAAATGTGAGCAAGTTACTAAAACATGACATTCCCTTAGTAAACTCATTCTGTTCATTGCAAAATAGAGATTCTGACCACCCATTTTTGGATGCACCCTAACTAACTTTTTCAAAATCTTCACTACTTCATACTGAGGTCTTTGAAATAGGATTACCATACATTCTTTCCACTCTTGTGAAATCTTCCCTGTTCTGAGACTTAAACTATATAACCTGGTTAAAGAAATAACCAGTTCAGCTGAACACTCTTTTAGCATCTGCTCTGATATTATTTCAGCTCCTGTTGCTGAATTCTTATTCAGTGTTGGCAACAGCTCTAATACCTCCTCATACACCTGAGTTCCTTCATCCAGTGAAGAGGTTGCAGTGAACTAGATGTTTCATATGGTGAACTTAATGTTGATAGCTTTTAGCAAAATGGGCACTCATTAGTTAAACAACCTCTTTTGCATCTGTCATCCTCACACCATCTCCATTCAGTAGTTATTCTTTCATATTCATTCTTTATTTATAATTATTTACTTAATTTGTCTAGTTAGTATTACAACTTATAATGTTACCTTTTGTGCTTTTAAATCTGCAGATTGATTGATAATGTTATCATAATTTAATATATTATATCATTTTCTATAAACATTATAGATAAATCATTTAAATGAGTCTGAAATAAATAGTAAATAAATATTAACTATCTAAAAATATATTAGAAAATAAATAATAAATTTAAACGTTCACTCAATTTTTAGAGGCATATTATCTTTTTGCTATGTAATTTTTGAGGCCCCTTGAGACGATGTGGCCCTATGAGCGCACCTAGTCTGCCCATTCGGTAATCTCCCACTGCTTTCAGCATATAGATAGAATTCTTGTGAGTTATCTTTATCTTGTAGAGCCAGGTTTTTTTTTTTTTTCATACTCAGACTTAGCTTTCTGTACAACAGTTATGACTCTTCTGGCCTCTTGCTTATAATTATGATGCACACACAGTGTTCCTTCCACATCATCCTTTTCTTATGAATCTTTTGCTTGATAAGATTGCACATTCATTTGACTCCTATCCTATTTATTCTTCAAACTCTCGGCATGCATTCTGATATTGCATCATTTGTTTTTTTTTTTTTGAAATGCTTTCCATGAATTTTAACATCGTCTGTATTAACTATTGCTCTACTCAGTTTTGCATTATCAGCAAGTTCCTTGAGGAAGTTGTCTTGCAACAGCTCAATAAATTCAGTTTCATTCTTCTCATGAGATTTTACTGCTACGCAGTCAGTGTTTGGATAATTAAATTCCCCTATTAGGATTACTCCTTTTGCACCCATCGTCTTTATTTGGTGATGTAATTCTATATACTAGCAACTGATCCACCAGGTCTGTAACAACATCCCACTATGTATTTGATCTTGTTAGATTTCACCTCACACTAAATGACTAAACTTGCTGCCACATGAAAAACTGTTACTAGTGTTGCAATCATAGGTCTCAACACTAACTGGATTCAAGTCCTCCTCTCCTATCCTGTCTATCCATCCTAAAAATACTGTACCCTTTACAATTGATTCCAGTTAGTATGTGTGATTCTGATAGCCAGGTCTCACTAATGCCTACAATCTGAGGGTCCTAACATTCACCAAGGCAACAAATATCCTTCAAAATTTTAACATCCTCTGTATTAACTATTGCTCTACCCAGTTTTGCATTATCAGCAAACAGCTGAATAGTTCCTCTCAGATCCTTTCAAATATCATTAATGTACAAATTAAATAATAGCAGCTCAAGAACAGAGCTCTGTGGCATACCACTAATCACATGCCTTCTTCTGGACTTGACTCCTGAATAAACTATCCTCTGATATCACTCCATCAATCACCCTCTTATCCACTTCATCAATTTTATATTCATACCTATATGCTACAATTTATTATATAGAAATCCATGTGGTATCCCGTCAAAAGCTTTTGAAAAGTCTAGCAGTATCACCGTAAACTCATTAACTTTATCCAACTCAACTGTCACTGTATTATAAAACGTGAACAAGTTACTGAGGCACGACCTACCCTTGACAAAACTATGTTGCCCTCCCCATTGCATGCAGTATCCCCCTTTCCATCTATCCATTCCTGTATTTTGTTGTTGACTTACTTCTCTAGTAACATTGACAGTGACTTTTGATATGCTGATTGGTAATTGCACCACCAAGACTGATGAAGCAAATTACGAATTTGCTACATCAGTCTTGGAGCCTCCTTTATGCAATAAACTATTTTCCCCCCTCTTTCTGTCCCCCTTGGGACTAATTCAGAGTTGATACTTGAATTAAACAATGTGGTCACAGGCACTGAAAATTCCCTAACATCTCATAAAACTCGAGCTAGTATATCCTCTAATCCCATAGCTATATTCACATGCATTTGCCCCTCTCATTTGTAGTATCTCCACCTGGATGATATACTTTCGCAGAAGTATTCACTTAGTTCACTTGCCGGCCTGGTTGACCAAGTGGATAGCGTATCTGCTCTCCAGCCAAAAGGCTGCAGGTTCAAATTCCACCATGGGCATGGGTATTTGTGATTGTGTGTGGCAATACTGGCAGTAGATGGTGTTGGTGTAGTTGTGGTCAGTTGCTGATTGAATGGTGGAGACGGAGTTGTAGAGCAGTGCCTTCCCTCAATGAGTCCTTGTACTCCCTGGAGGTGTCAAATAATAATAATAGTAATTCTACTGTTTTGCCTTATTCAGTTACCTCCTACCATTGGCAGAATGATTTAGCATTGCAGGCCAAAGATAATTCCAAAGAGTTCATTCAGTATGTTGCAAGTAAAAGGAAGAATGTTTATGGCAGAATGATTTTCATGAAACATACTGAATGAACTCTGAGATTATCTTTGAACCTGCACTGCTAATTTCCTTTCATGCTCTGCTTTTACCTTTTTTACCACACTGGTTAGCCTTCTGACCTGTGTTTTGTATTGCTCATTGTACCTGCTTGTTGCCTTTCTCCTTGAATTCTCTCTGCAAATTTTTATTTATTTATTTTATTTTTTTATAGCTCCAACTTAATGATGATATTCATCCATTTAACTCCTGCTTGATTTATTCTCCTGCTATTACTTCTCTCCAGCACTCCTTTACCACTCACCATGTACTATCAACATCTTGCTCTTGTGGTTTCACATGCCATGGCACTGATCCAAGAAATCTCTTAATGTTATACTCACCAGCCCTGTGATTCCACACATTTAGCCACCTCCCAGGTCAAGACCATGTGATCAATCTGACCAGTTGGTGGCAGTGTTGTCATATTGGGTTATAGATAAATTCTCTGATGCAGTTACTAGATCTAGCACTCTTAGTAACTGCATAAATTCCATTTCCTACTATGTGTCCATTTCTCCTTCTAATCTATGTTCCCATAGTTGAAATCCTCCATCATAATTACCCACCCTCCACTCGTGCTCATTTGCCTCCCCATCATCCTTTCCATCCCCTGGTCTGTAAAAAGCATCTAACTGTATATTTTTTCTGCTGGCTGCTATCTCACACCAGATAGCATCAAATGTGCCATTTTCACTGGCTGCAGTTGAACTTCTATTCTATTTATCAGCTATTCTACTGATAGCTGATGAACTCTTTTTGGTTGCAGTTCATCAGCTATCATTCATAATCCTCCTCTCCACCCATTCTTTTTTTCTCTATCCTCCCTGAACACACGATACCCTTCACATTCTATTCCACTAATTATATCGTCTTCTGTCAGCCGTGTCTCACTAATGCCAATAACCTTTGACCAGGATGAACTAATCAATACTACCCACCCCCTTCCATTCCAAATGCTTCAATCATTAATATACATAAAGTGCAAAATCCCTTAGGCCCACTGCTATCCTTATACTTTATACTAACCTATCCCATTTGGGTTTGTTAACAGTGATTCTAACTTAGGCATTTTATGCACATTCTTACACTCACCTGCCTCACTGATATGTGTGTATACCTGCTCAATAGCTTCCCTCCTAAAAGTTCTAGTTTTCCTGATTATGCACATCCACTTTCATTTCATTCAACAACACTTTTTCCAGACTCTGATCACCAAATCCATTCAGATGCAAACCATCCTTCTTGTGTTAGCCCTTTTGTCTGTCAAACTTAGTCCATACATCCACAAACTCCACATTATTCCTCCTGCATAACCTATGCTTTGACTCATTGTCATGGAACCAGTTGTTTTTCATGCAAAAGTTGTATAACTTCTGTTTTTTATTCTGTCTATGCATATTGTTTTGCATTCTTCCATCCAAACTTGAGTCAGATAACTCATGAAGAGCATTATACATAAACCTAAGTCATTTAACATAAAGTTCATAATTTCTTTTTCCTGTAGTCCTTCATATTTTCATGTGTCTTTTTTTTGGGGGGGGGGGGGTCTCAATTTGAATCTTTCTTTGCTTCTTTAAAATGATTGTCTCATAGTTTTCCAAATAGTCAAAATCTACATAGCACTTGTATAAAAACAAAGTAATTTCAAGTTTTAAAAATGGTTATAGCACTTTATTTAGCAAATTTCTTAACAATAGGCATAGTGAAAAATGCAGATTTCATTAAACTCCTAAACTTATTTGAATGCCAGACTCTAAATGTGTAAAACAAATGACTGAATATTATAAATTTCAAAATGTGTTGGTACACTGTACTGTCCTCCCCCCCCCCCAAAAAAAGTGGCGTGGATGTGTTTATCTGATATTGAAATTAACTTAATCCTGGAGAGAGTGAAGTTTTCAAAACTTCAAAAGTTTTGAGCATGTGGTTGGTAGCAGTGGGGAGATGACAAAATTCACATTTCAGCAACACAGATCTTGTAGTTAGTTTGTGTTATCTCTTTTCAGCAGGTCTGCTGAAAAGTGAAGTTTTTTGAATTGAAGACGTATACTATAGACTTCTGTGGAAAATGAGTTAGCTGCTCTCATAATTGAGGTGCTACTGGAAACTTGGATTATTCATCCTGTGAAAGAGGCGAATCTGGCAAAGAGCACATGCAATTTTCAAACAAAATAGTATCATTGCCTCAGTTGTTCAACCGTCCATCCTCACATCCTTGAAGAACAGTTTGGAGATTTGGTTGTATATCTTGAAATTTGAGCACTGCAACATAAGTCAGCTAAAAAGAAGAAGAGTGGAGTGCACTATATCAATGGACAGGGTTTGAAGCCAGTGAGAGAGTGTCATTTATGCACATCAGAAAGGGGATTGGTGATAGAACAAAGTCCTGAGAAACTTCTGCATTAGTAGAGAAATATGAAGAGAGAAAAGAGAAAGCTGTGTACCATGACATTGGGTGACTGATCAGAGAGAAAATTGGGTACCAACAAAGGATAGAAAGTAGTCCATAGAATGGCAATTTGCTGAATAGCCATCTCTGAGCAACAGCAACAATTTCTTCAGCCTTTTCTCTGATACATATCCAGAAGTGGACAGTAAAATCTGAGATCTTCAGTGAAGAATAAAGACTGCTAGAACCCATATTAATGGTCAAACTGTCAGCTTTCAAGTAGAAGTTGACTGTTACTGACCGTTTCCATTATTTTAGAGGAGACAAGTGAGCAACTTGTCTGCAATCAAGTGATAGCTTGATTGTAGGCTTTCATCTCTTATTTTGGAATGGGCTATATATATAGGCTTAATTTCATGATTTAGGATAGATGCTAGTTGAGTATAAGAGTGTACTGATTATATATGATGATTATTAAGTCCGAACAAATTTTAAGTACAATTAAAGGGACAGTTGTGATCCAATTTTTTGATAATTAAAAGATTGCTTAAGAGAGAGAGAGAGAGAGAGAGAAAACCTTGTATATGTTTGTAGTGTACTGTCTTTGACTTAGAGGTGATTTGCTTCAGTTGACTGTAGAGGAAAATAATAAAGTCAGGCGGTTTGGTTATGTCTTTCATCATCATCATCAACAACCATGGGTCCAATGCTTGTAGGTGTCTGCTGCCATCTTGATATGATTCTTCCATTGCATTCTGTTTTGTGCAAGATGACGCAATTTGTGTATAGAGTTTCCGTACCATTTGACGATGTCATCGCCCCATTCTCTGTTTGGTCTTCCTCTTTTGTTCTTTCCTTCAATCATTCCAAACAGCAACGTTTTTAATTTTCTCTCATCATTCATTCTACATATATGGCCAAATAGACGTAGTTTCCTTTTGATTATTTTCTGGATCAGGTTTTCTTTTGGTTGTATTCGTCTGTAGATTTCCTCATTGTTCACTTTCTGTATCCAGATTATTCTCAAGATCTTTCTATAGCACTTCCTCTCAAATGCCAATATCCTCCTTTCAGATTCTCTCAGGAGTGTCCAGGCCTCACATCCATAGAGCATGCTGCTGAAGATACAGGTTTCTACAATGCGCAGTTTAGTTTGCATCTTTATAGCTCGGCTCTTCCATATTTTGTCCATGGTTTTAAAATAGTTGTTGCTCTGGCTATTCTAATTTTTATCTCTTTTTTGGGGTCCAAGTCATGCATCATGTGGCATCCAAGATATGTGAAGTGTTCCACATTTTCCAGTTGAAATCTGTCTATCGTAACTGTGTTCAGTAACTCCCGTTGTCTGAATATCATTGTTTTAGTTTTTTTCAAAGTTGACATTTAGTCCATATCTTTTTCCTTCTGTGTATAGTGTTTGCAATGTCTGTTCCAGCTTTGCTGCATCTTCTTCAATCATGACGATGTCATCTGCAAAGCAGAGGTAGTTTAGGTGTCTTTAGGTGTTGTTATAATAGCACCATATGGATAAGAGAGAGAAATGGAAGCCTATATGGACAGAATTGCAGTCAGTTGCCTTTAAAATGAACAAGAATTCACAGTATCCCTTTATACAAGAGGTAAGTTTCTGCATTAGATTGTTCCATTTCAGATTTTGATTACATTGTTTTGTGCTTCAGTGTAGGATGAGAATGAAATTGAAGTTTGTGCAAGGCCTCTTGCAATATGTTGATTTTTGTGGGCTGTTGTGGCACATTTATTTGGAAAATGGAGGCATGGTTAATAAATGAGAATTTTGAATGGTGTGAAAGAGAAAATGAAGGCCTTCATTCTGACAGGAATAATTTCTGTATATTTTTCAGAGCAAATATTTAGATCAAGAAAGTGGAAAAACTAGTCTAACCATAGAAAGGAAGTATAGAAATTTTCAAGTATTAATCTTGCCTAGTGACATTAAATTTCAAAGGACAGAAGGTTAAAAGTGCAAGGACTACATTACAGAGACCAAGCGGAAAGCAGTTAAACTGTAACCCCCAAAAAAGCAAGATTAATTAATAAAATAATGAGTATTAAATAATTGATAACTGATTAAATGATAACTTCCCAAAGTAGGACACTCTCAGATATTTTTATTAAATTTGGTTGATGAATAAGAACTTTAATACTTTTCCTTATATAGTATAATCTTTCCATTAAAAATGGTCTTTGATGTAGCATCCCCTCCCTCCTTGATGAACCCTGTGTGGAGGAAATGACATGACTTGATTTAGCATAGTAATGGAACCAAATGTAATCTTGATACTCTTCAAGTGTACCAAGAAAATTTAAAAAAATAAATAATTTGAAAAAGTTGATCCCTCAGGGAGTGCAGAAAAGTTGCTAATTAGCAAACAGGATTGAAAGAGGCATGAGGCTTCACTGCAGGAGCCTAGAGAGCATTTCTGACCACCCTTTCACATGCGGAATAGCAACTCTTGAATTGTCTTCTGAGAAGAATAAGGATGAAGGTGTCAGTTGTTTGCACTAGAAATGAGATAAGTCATAACCATTAGAGAGAGAAGTGGATTTAATCAACATCAGTTCTTACACAAGAGGAAATTGCATAGCGAATAGTGTGTGCATTGATTATGCTTTGCTAGAGACGGTGGACACTGCAGAGTCCAATGGAAGAAAACTGCAATACTTCACAACAAATACAAATTTGAAAGACTTTTTTTTTTATAATGTAGCAGATTTAAAAACCAGTCTAATCTTAATAAATATGGTTGTATTAAACTTCCCAAGATTTGGGAAATTGTGAGAGCTAGGACCTTGGTGTCACACTAAGGTAACAAGTGTTACTTTTGTGGATTAGTCCTGTTGCAGAAGTTTATTTTTAATTTTCAATGAGCCTCGTGGTTATTTAGGTCGAAATCAGAAAAAGGTTTTGCTGGTATTAAGAGAAATTATTATTCTATTATTATTACATGACACCTCCAGGGAGTCCAAAGACTCATTGAGGGAGGGCACCTACCCTACAACTTTGTCTCTCCACTAACTATAATGAACCACCATCTGCACCAACTCCATCTACCGCCAATTACCACCACTAGTATATTCACAGACAATCACAAACATCCATGCCCATGGTGGGATTCGAACCCGCAGCCTCTTGACTAGAGAGCAGACGCTCGAACCGCTCAGCCAGGCTGGCTGGCGATCCCCATCTTTCAAAGTAATTTTATAGCGAGCTCAGATCCTTGCTCAGTGTTTCCTTAAGACCTTGGAAGGTATTTGAACCCCATGGTGTAATTTTATAGCGAGCTCAGATACTTGCTCAGTGTTTCCTCAAGACCTTGGAAGGTATTCGAATCCCATGGTGGGATTCGAACCCGCAGCCTCTTGACTAGAGAGCAGACACTCTAACCGCTCAGCCAGGCTGACGATCCCCATCTTTCAAAGTAATTTTATAGCGAGCTCAGATCCTTGCTAACTGTTTCCTCAAGACCTTGGAAGGTATTGTCTTGGGTGGCGATAGCTATGTCATCAGCATAGATACTTTCGACTTAGTTGGAGGGATGTCGCTTGTGTACAGGTTGAATAAAGGTTGGGTGAAGATAGGTACTTGTGGCAAATCCATCCTGTGGATAAATGTTCTGCTTTTTTTGTGAATTCATATGAAACTTTATTTTCCTATGGGAAAGCATTTGTTGTAGTTATTTTTACAGTAAACCTTTCTTTTGTATGGTGTCATAAGCTGATGTTAAGTCCATGAGGCAGTACCCGTTTTTAATCCCTTTTGGTATCCTGCTTCTATGTGCTTGTTAGAGCTAGGACCTGATCACAGTAGCTTCTGTCAGGTCCTAGCCTTTTCACTGGATAAGATGACTTCTATATTTGGAGAAATCTTAAGAGAGGATAATCCTTTCAAAAATATTATATAAGTGCAGAGTAATTCTATAGGATAGTAATTATTAGGGTCATCGGTTGACTTACTGGGTTTTGGCAAAGCTATTATTTTTGATTCATGCCAAAGTTTTGGGAACTGTTCATTTATTATTGAGGAGAAGAAATTAGATAGCCAGGATCTTTAGCCAAGATAAAGTGTGGAACGATGCCATCAGCTCTAGGAGCTTTACCTATTTTAGTTAGTACTAAAATAGGTAAAGTACTGCATCAATTTCATCTGGAGTTATTGGATTGGAGTTCTATAGATGTAGGACATAAAACTTTTTTTTTTTTTTGAGAAGACGATGGATCACTTTTTTGGTAGTATCTATGGGAATTTGGGGTTTAGCTTTTTGCGCTAAGATTTTTACAATACTGTTAGGGTTGGTTTTTCCTTTAGCTCTGTTTGGAGTGCTGGCCTTCCAGTTAAACAGAGCGGTGACTAAGCTTTGCGACTTGATCAGGTAAAGTTGAGGCAGTTCATTTCTTCCTGCCAGTGAGCTCTTCTACCATCATCCAAGGATCTTAAGAAAGCAGAAGCAGGGTCTGGATGGTTCTGTTCTTCATACTCTGCCAGAAGAATACTAGTACTAGTTTCAGTTGACCAGCATAGTGTGTAGATTTTTCTGAATTCTCTCGGGATGTGTTTCTTGCCAGATGCTATGAAAGTTTAGTGAATCTTATTCAATAAATTTTGACCAGTTTGCTTTCCTGAGATTCCATTGGGGTGTTGGATGCTGTTTATTCTATGGGTTATAAGGCGGAGGATTGTCTCTGTCCAGATTTAAAGGTACCGGGTTGTTGTCATAGAAGAGGTGGAGGCTGTTTGCTAACATCCAGTCTGTCAATTGCAAGCCTTTTGGGTTGTCGTCATTATTGTATCCCCACAATGTACTCTGTGAGCTCATCTCCAAGTGTGATGCCAGGATGGGCTAGCTCAAGAAGTGCAGGGTTTTGGCAAGTCAAATAGAGGAGACTTTTATATACATTGTAGGTCAAGAAGTTGTTCAGCCGGATACCAATGAAAAAGTCACTTTTTTGTGAATGATTCAACATTCTTTCCGGATTTGCTTTTGCATAGCTTGCCAGGCCATGTCTGTCATTAGGTTTATCATTGAGAAGATTATAGTCAGGAATGATATTTCCTTGTGGAGTGTGGTAAGTTTCTTGTAGAGCAACAGTGTATACTTTGTACTTGGGAAAGATATTATTTAATACCTCTGATTGCTATCTAGTGAATCCCTCGATATTCAACTGGAGGATAGTCAGGCAATTCCCGATGCTCTTGTTCATTTTTAAGGTGAATGAAATCATTTGGAGACTAGTGGACTTTTCGAACATAACCTTCTGCCTAAGCTATGGACGCGAACCATGTTGACCCAGGCGACGTTTGAGCCGGTATCTACTTGGATACTGTGTTCTCATTTCTTGTAGTGTATCAAATATAATGAGATACATTATTATACATTAATGTTTAGTCATATTTTATTTATAGTGATAAATCAACTATTCAGCCACTCCATGGTTGAAAGTATAGTATTCAATGTTTTCTTGAGCACTTGATGTTACCGGCATCGGAAGATTTATGTGATGGTGATTTCCTTTTTCAGCAAGATTCAGCTTCTTGTCACACTTCCAAGACCACTACTAAATAGTTAAAAGAAAGGTGATCAGTGTAATTCCTTGGCCGACAAACTCACCAGATTTAAACCTCCATTGATATTTTGTGAGGAATTATGAAGAAACATCTTCAAGAAGTTACCCCTAAGAGACAAAAATGAATTTGTTTCTAGTCTGCAGACCATATGGGCATGTTTTGATAAAAAAAAAAAAAAGACTGTGAACCGCTATTAAATAATATGCCCAGTCGTTTACGAACTGTCATAAAAGCTAAGGGAGATGTAACAAAGTACAGTACTAATTATCATGTTTCTAATATTTTGAACCACGTTAAAAATTATTCTAATTTTGTGAATGCCTTCAAATAAGTTTTCTTATCATTTATATTACATTTTTATGTGTTTACATGGTTATTATAATCTACAAAGTACGTAGATTTGGATAATGCTAATTCATAGTCGATAATAATTATTTTCTATGCAATAAATTAGAATTGCAAATCATTCAACACATTTTCTATGATTATTCAAATTTTTTGATTCGGAGGTGTAATATAAATGATTTTTAGGAAAGATAAAAGAAATCAAAACAGAAGGTATTAGCAACAGAATTACACATCGAAAACGTCGGATAATAGTTTTAAAGCTATTAATTTGAAAGTGGCCAGAGCATACTGTATCTTATAGAGAAAGGAAAATTGTATAAGGACAAAAGCAATGGGCCATTAAACCTTAGCTATTAAGCAATCAATTATTAGGGATTTTAACCTTGAAAGCATTGAATTAAGCAGGAAATAACACAATGCTAAAATAAAGGATATTCATTGAATTATTTAAGAGGGTATATGAAGGAACAAACAGGAAGAGATGGCAACCAACTTCGGACGATGCTTAATTATAACATTAGAGGATGCAGGGTGGGGGGAGAGAGAACGAACTGGCATTTTCAACATCAGTTTAGGAGTTGATTTTTATCCAGTGGTCACACACAAGCGGCTAACCTTAATAGGGTAGGAGTGTAGGAAATATCTTCTAAATATATGGTCTGTTTCGTGTTTCAACTCTTTTTTTTTTATAGCCATGTGACAGAATTACCAATAGGAATTACCTTATGACTATGGAAATACATTTTCAACAGTTTTGCTTTGGAATGCTTCTTCAGTTGTTAGTTTGGATGAATGGACTTATATAAGAGCGACAGCCTACACTAGAATGCCTTTGGTATCAGGAATCTAGAGAAATTACTTAATGTATTAGGCCTAATACGAAGAATCAGGGAAACTAGATCATTGTGGGAGGCACGGTGAATATATCTGTACGTAACTGTTCAATTATGTGATAATGATATTGATGTGCATAATCAGGGAGGTGAGTGTGATGAAAGAACGATTAGGTATGTAAAGGGTATCTGCACAAGTGAGGCATTAGATACCAATAAAGATCTGCAAGTTATCTAAGTGAGCCAAGAAGGCTACAGAAGTGGTATACAAAAGAGACTAGCGGTAAGTTATTTTCGTACACAGATGTCAGAGTCACGAACATAGTTGTTTGATGCCTTGGTGAACATGTTTGCTTGGCCCAGATCATAGGCATTAATGAGACTAGGCTTCCAGAGTGATATTCTATATTCGATTCCATATACTAACTGGAATCGAATGTAAAGAATATAGTATTTTTAGGGAGGGCGGAAAATATAAGAGTGATATGCTGCTAATGATATCGGAGGATTTGAATCCAGTCAAGTAGAAAGTTCTGAATGTAATGTTAGTAACAATGTTTCGTGTAGCAGTGAGTTTGAAGCTATTTGGTGTTTGTGGTGGTGTTCAAGATGAAATACATGGTGGGACGTTGTTACAGACTTGGTGGATTAGTTTGCTGGCGAAGATTCATTGCATCGCCAGATTAGACCGATAGATATCCAATGAGTAATTATGAGACTAATTATCTGAATACCATTTGGATTAGCGATGAAATCGCATGAAAAGAACGAAGTCGAATTTATTGAGCTTTTCGTGAGAACTTGCTGAAGCAGCATGTGACAGGGGGGGGACCCGAGGTCAGTGTGTGTTTTATTTGATGATAGTGTCAGAGGAAGGGACGTTCAGTTAAAGACCTGGCTGTTGTTCTGCCGTCGGATGGCGACTGATTATAACGTACTGGCCTGGCAAGTGGCCGAGTATATGGAAAAAAGACAGGAAATTATGATCAGTTAAGAAGAATAATAGGCTAGGTTGGATTTCTTGGGTGGGAAGCAATAAACAAAATACAGTAAACATTCGATTTAACGGACTAATAGGGGCTAAGGGGTGTCCATTAAATCGAAAGTCCGTTAAATCGAGAATTTTTTAAAATAAAAATATCTGTAACATTATGCTGCAATTTTATCAATATTAGCACTATAATAACAAAAAATTGTTTTACACACAATTTTCACAATTTTAGATAAGTTAATGTGAAGTTAAGGCGCTTTGAACAAACTATCAAGTTATTTAATAAGTTAAGGGATATTATATCCCATATTGTTTCTTAGCCGAATAAGAAACTCAGTTTCATGCCGAATATAGAAACTATATGAAGTTCGGCGATTCCAAGCGTAAGAATACCTGGATAGAGCAGCAACTAACCCTTGAAGGTGGTGCAAGCTGAGGTAACTCATAGAAAGGGTGGAGCAAGCTCCGATCACTATTCTTGATATTTACCCATAATGTGAACTTAACTCCTAGGAGCTGTATTATTGTTCAACATTATGAGAGAAGGTCACTACCCAGACCACCTTTTTTGAGGCCTCATCGGTGAGTAGGCAGACCAAGTTCTAATTAATAATTACTAATTAGTAATTATTAATAAACTATCAAGTTTTTTTTTGAACTTTTGCATTCTGCTGTTTTTTTATAATTAACTCCCTAAAATTACGAAAATGTGCGTAATAAAACTGCCGCAGAAAGTCACGCCACACGATAAAAGAACCAATTACAGTGCGATTGGTGTGATCACGTCCTAATCATTCGCCGAACATGTTTTATGAGCGGTGACTCATTTATGTCGGCTAAATTACTACAGTGTTTTTTCAACATATGATAGCCTATTCGCCAAAATTTGTTAAAATTAACAGGAAATTAATAACAAAAATAACCTGTTAATTTAACTATAAGTAAATCTTGGTTAAAAGCATTTTAAAATTAACAGAGCGTTAATTTTCACATGTGACATACGGACCGGAAATTTTGTCCGTTAAATCGACGGTTTATTGTACTTAAAATGTACAATATTGGGATGCCCCCTAATTAGAAGAATAAAGAGTGGTGTGTGAAATAAATATGCACTCTTATTAAGCAAGAGATTCTCAAGAAAAGATGTGAAAGAAATAATGCATTCTAGTTATGAAAATTACTAAGCTCAAGACAATAAATAAATAAATACTGTACGGAAAGCTAAGTCTGAATATGAAAAGAAACTGACTCTACATGGCGAGGACAACCAAAAATAATTCTGTCGTGATGCAGCTAGTAAAACACTAACCCTACTGTATGCGGATGGTGTACCGGTGTTGGTGGATGAAAAAGCGATTGTTTAGTTGAGTTAGCCACTTGCTAAGAGCTCAACCTTGACTACATGCTATGGATATCAGTGCTACATCTGCATTGAATGATGTGATTGAGGTGTATGAAGAGGTACTAGAGCTGTTGCATAAACTGAATAAGAAATCTATTATTGGGACTGATGAAATTTCAGCACGGATGCAAAAGGAGTGTTCAATTCAACAGAATTGGCTGTACCATTTGACCTGGCTGTATAAGGCGACTTTCAACTCAGGGAAGATTTCCTAGGAGTGGAAAGAATGTGTGATAATCTCGATGCATAGGCAAATTTGTCAACCATGTAATCATCGACTTATCAGTATCTCTGGAGTGATGGTGAAGATTTTGAAAAATTTGTCCCTCACGCAGAAATGAATTGACGGAGAATCTCTACTTCGCAATGAACAGCATGGGTATATTAAGGGAAGATCATGTTTGAGCATTCTGTCACATTCTATAATAATGTTACCATTGAGTTAAACAAAAGGAATGGGTACAACCTGATGCTTTTGGACTTTGCTGAAGCTTTTAATAGGATACAACATAAAGTGAATGCTGTTGCATAAGTTTGAGGTTAGGGGATTGGATTATAAACTATTCATTTAGATAAGAGTATAGCTAACTGGCATCTATATATATATATATATATATATAGATAAATAGATAGATAGATATATATTAAGGATACTAAGTAATTTTATAAACTTGGTTTTTTACTCCTCCCAAGTAAGCAAAACAGTTAAGTTTGCGCCTGAACGTAATTCTAGTCTAAAAGTAGTGCAACACCAGGGCAACTCGTTGTAAAGGTGCGTAAAGCTCTACATTATGGGAAATACTAAGAATAGTGATCAGATCTTTATCCACCTTTACAACGAGTAGCCCTGGTGTTGCACTACCTTTAGACTTGAACTACGTTCAGGCGCAAACATAACTATTTTGCTTACTTGGGAGAAGGAGTAAAAAAACCAAGTTTATAAAATTACTTGGTATCCTTAATATATATTATCCTCAAGGTAAAAAAAAAACTTTTCACGTCTTTATCTCATCCAGAGTTTCTTATTCAACGTAAAAGCAACTTGTATAGGTAAAGTTGATAAGGCTCTGTATTACTAAAAACCTTGGTATTTCAGGGTCTAGCTACTCACTGAGGAGACCTCAAAAAAGGTTGAAACCAGTCTGGGTAGTGGACCCCCCTCCACCCATACTGTATAACAGTATACATCTTCTAGTGAGATGTGTTTTACATTATGGGAAATACTAAGAATAGTGATCAGAGCTTTATTCACCTTTACAACGAGTTGCACTACCTTTTAGACTTGAACTACGTTCAGGCGCAAACTTAACTGTTTTGCTTATTTGGGAGAAGGAGTAGAAAACCAAGTTTATAAAATTACTTGGTATCCTTAATATATATTATCCCCAAGCTAAAAAAACTTTTCACATACATACATATATATATATATATATATATATATATATATATATATATATTTGCAAGGATTAAATTGACTAGCGGTGTACTTCACGGATCAGTCCGTGGTCCATTGTTATTCAATCTTTACATCACATATGGGCAACTTGGTATTGTTATAAAATTACTTGGTATCCTTAATATATATTATCCCCAAGCTAAAAAAACTTTTCACATACATATATATATATATATATATATATATATATATATATATATATATATATATATATATATATTTTGCAAGGATTAAATTGACTAGCGGTGTACTTCACGGATCAGTCCGTGGTCCATTGTTATTCAATCTTTACATCACATATGGGCAACTCGCGGGCTGGATCCGGTTCTCTACTTCTTTTGATCCGTCCCTAATCTATTTCAGCGAAGTTTGTCTGATTCATGGTAGGAGAAAACATGGTGTGTTCTACTAACTCACATTAAGCTGACGTCATATGACTTGCGCAAAACACTGTTTTCTCCAACCAAGGTCTCTTTCTCACTTTGACTAGCGGCGTGTGTGAACGTGTTACAACGTGTCAGTTCGGTACTTGCGTTGGTGTTGTGCTTTGTTCAGTGCCTGCGTTGATGTTATGTTCTGTTCGGTGCATGCATTGATGTTGTGTTCCGTTCAGTGCCTGCGGTGTAGAAGACAGTTTTGTTTGATAGTTCTGAATATCGCTTATAAATTTGGGACAATGTCAGGGGTTATTGCAAAAAAAAAGAAAAGTAGATGTAGAGAATCGTCAATTTCAAGACAACTGGAGATGGAGGATTATTATTTTATTCTAAATAAAGGTTTGCTGTGCAAAATCCGTATCCGTCAACAAAAAATACAACTTGAAGAGACACTTTACTTCGAGACATGCGGATCACCTAAAAATTGATGGACAACTAGGAAAAGATGAAATACAGAAGTTGAAGAACTTGGATACCCAGCAGCAAATGTTCGACAAGCAAAGAACGCAGCACCACAGCATTGTCAAAGCCAGCTTTGTGGTAAGCGAAAAAATCGCTAAGCATTCTAAGTCATTTGGTGAAGGAGAATTTATCAAAGAATGTCTGCTGGATGTTGCAAGTATAATATGTCCTGAAAAGAAAAAAGACTTCGAGAATATTCGTTTGTCGAGACATACTGTTGTCCGACGGATAGAAATAATGGCTGATGATATCAAAAAAAGTTTAAAAGAGAAGATTGCTCGATTGGAAGCATTTTCAATTGCTTTGGATGACAGCACCGATGCCTCCGATACAGCACAACTAGCAATATTTATTTGAGGAGTTGATGCTGATTTCAACATCACAGAAGAATTATTGGCGCTTCGGCCTTTAAAAGGAACAACTACCGGTGAAGATATATTTGAAACAGTCAACACAGTCTTCGAGAGATTTGGGCTTAAATGGAGTTCACTATCTGGCATATGCACTGATGGAGCCCCTGCAATGGTTGGTGCACAGAAGGGATTTATTGGAATAGTTCATGAAAGAGCAATAGAACTACAGATCCATCCGGAAAATTTAACAAATTTTCACTGCATTATCCACCAACAAAACCTGTGTGCAAAATCGATTAAATTCATAAATGTTATGGAAGTTGTAGTAGCCAGTATTAACTTGATTAAGTCAAGTTAATACTGGTCAAGTCAAGTTAATCACCGATTTAAGGAGTATTTGGCAGACCTATTTTCGGATGATGAAGATGTGTCTTATTATTGTGAAGTGAGGTGGTTGAATAAAGGTAAAATGTTAAAACGATTTTATGATCTGAGACAAGACATTGCATATTTTATGGACATAAAAGGAAACACAATTAACCAAGTAAAAGATGATGAGTGGGTGTGTGATTTAGCATTCCTTGTAGATATCACTGGATACCTAAACGAACTGAATCGTAAATTGCAAAAACAAGACAATTGGTTCATGAACTGCATGGATATGTCAAAGCTTTTTGTAATAAACTAAGATTGTTGGAAAGTCAGGTAAGAGCTAAAAATTGTTATAATTTTCCTACTCTAGCAACTCATAAAAATATCAATTATAATTGTTATGGAGATGAACTGAAGGCACTAATAGAGCAATTTGATACAAGGTTTGCCGACTTCAAAAACAAAGACGCCACATTCGCTATATTTGCTCGTCCGATGGATGCTGATGTAAATAATATGCCAGAAAACTTACAGATGGAACTTATTGAGCTTCAGGCGGATTTAGTGCTAAAATCACAATTTAACAACATTGCTTTGACGGATTTTTATAAATTTTATTTGGTGGAAGAAAAATATACGCGCCTTTTCAAGAAAAATCATTTGTCTTTTCGGCATGTAATATTAACGTCAATATTGATAGTCTCGTAGTTGAAGTACAAGGCCAATCTTCACATTAAATTGTTATATCGTTCATTATATTATAAAATTTATGTAGAGCTTTATACCAAAGCATTATATTATAAATAAATGAAATATGAAGTAGTAACTTGTTTTAATTCATTTAATATTAAATTATTTTATTTAATAATTTGGTCCGGTCCTTGACTCGGAGACAGAATGATAATTTGGCGCCCGAACTAGGAAAGGTTGTCCATGCCTGCTTTACATTAATAACACTGGAAAGGACCGTATGTGCAGTACTTGTAAAGCGATTTAAATAAGATGGAATTATACCATGTGAAAATGACTGTTAGTTTCTTCTTTCTTATCTTGTCTGGAAAAAAAAAAGAAAATATTTTTTAATTTCCACTGTAACTAATCGGTGAAATTTGACATCGTTCTCAGACTGCAGAAGTTGTGCGTGCAGCTGGTAGCATTATGTGTCACCATTACTACTACTACTCCTTGGCATTACAGTTCATTTAGGGTCTGTCTCAGGATAGCCTTCCATTCTTCACGATTCTGTGCCTTGCTCCTCCAGTTCTTTACTCTCATTTTCTTTAAATTATCCTCCACATCGTCAAGCCATCTCCTTTTTGGTCGTCCTCTGGGCCTAGATCCACCTGGTCCAGACACGAAGACCTTTTTTACGGCTCTATCATCCCCCATTCGCTGAACATGTCCTAGCTTTCTCAGTCTTCTCACCTTTATTTCAGTAATAATATCCACTTCATTGAATTTCTCCATTATTTCTTTGTTATTCCTCACTCTCCAAAGTCCATTCTCATTAATTGGGCCAAAGACCTTTCTTAATACCCTTCGTCCCCATATTTATAATCGGTTTTGATCTCTCTGGATCATTGTCCATGTTTCACAGCCGTACAAAAGTACAGGTTTGAGGATTGCTTTATATAGCTGGATTTTACTTTTTATCGAAATCAAATTAGATTTTAATAGTGGCTGAACTATAATAAGTTCTATTTGCAGCAGCTATTCTATAGGTAATTTCAACTGACATATCATTGCTTTCTGTTATTACTGAACCCAAATATTTGAACTGCTGGACTCGTTCAAAGGTTTCTTCATCTACTGTGAAACTTTGGCTGTTTCCATTTTTTTTTTTATCTCTGGCAACAATTAAGTATTTTGTTTTAGTTTCGTTTGTTTGTAGTCCCATTTTCCTTGCCTCCTCTCTCATTTGTCTATAACCTTCACTGAGGCTTCTCTCAGTCCTTGCAATGCAGTCCACATCATCCACAAAAGCCAAAAGATGCATACCTATTCATAATAGTTCCACCTCTGTTTATAATTACATTTCGTATTACCCTTTCAAAGCATAGGTCGAAAAGCATTGTTGATAGTTGATCTCCTTGTCGTAATCCTTAGGTAATCCTGAACTCAGGTGTGAGTTCGCCCTGTATTTGCACTCTACCCATGGTATTTCTGAGTGTTATTTTACCTAATCTTATCAGTTTAGGTGGAATTTGGAATTCCTTCATGACTTTAAATAGCTTATCTCTACTGATGTTATCATAGGCTTGTTTAAAGTTCACAAACAAATGGTGCAGATTAATATTGAACTCGTAGCATTTTTCCATTATAGTTCGTACTGTAAAAATCTGGTCTGTTGTTGATCTATCATACCTAAAGCCACATTGGTAGTCGCCCAGCGTTTTTTCTATAAAGGGTTCCAATCTAGTTGCTAGTACCCTCGCAAATATTTTGTAAATTACTGCTAACAGTGATATTTCTCTATAATTTTGGCACAGAGACTTGTCATTTTTCTTATGTATAGGAATGATAATAGCAGTGTCCCATTCAGTAGGCATAGATACAGTTTCCTATACCTCTGACAAGCACTTATGTATTTTGATTAATAGTGATTGCCCACCGTATTTTAATAGCTCAACTGGTATTACATCTTCACCAGGTGCTTTATTATTTTTCATTCTCTTTCGGGCTAATTCCACCTCGTTTAATTCTGATGCTTCCTCTGTCTCAGCTTTTTCCATACTTGCCAGGGGTTCGTTAAACTCATCTTCTTCTGGAACTATATTTTCCAAGCTTGTTTGGCCTTGAAGGAGATCTTCAAAATATTCTGCCCACCTTCTCAAAATGTCCTCCTTTCCACTGAGCAAGTTTCCCCCTCATGGTCTCTGCAGAAAGTTGTTCTGGGCTGAAAACCGCCTTTAATTTCCTTTATCTTATTATTCATTTTCGTAATTTGTCCTGTATTCTTCAAAATCTCAATTTCATTTAGCCTTGCCTTTTCCCATTCGTGTTTCTTTCTTCTACACATCTTTTTGGCTTGTGTTCGTTTTTCTCTGTATTCATTCTCATTTGCTCGAGTTTTTCGTTCAAGCATCTTTAGACGAGCTGTACATTTTCTACATTCCAAATCATACCATTCATTTCTTTTATCATTGTTTCTGAATCCCGGGACTTCTTCAGCCACTTTAGTAATTTTATTCTTGATCCCTTCCCATTTTTTATCTGTAGTCACATTATTTGTATGTTTATCCTCATTTTCTTCATTTATTTCTTTTTTCAATATATTTTTGTCTGATTTTTTCCATCTTTTAATTTTTGGATGTCATATCTAGGTGTTCTCTTTCCTGTACCTATTTTATTAATTTTTATCCTTTGTTTATATTTACTTCTTACATCAATGGCATCTGTCGCGTGTCGTCTATCAATCATCACATGATCTATCTGATTTTCCGTTATTCCATCTGCTGATCTCCAGGTAACATTATGTACTTTTTTATGTGGAAAACAGGTTGTACATATGATCATATTTTTGCTTCTTGCAAAATCAATTAGTCTCATGCCATTTTCATTACTTTCTTCGTGTGCACTATCTCTTCCAATTGTTGGTCGGAAGGTCTCTTCCTTTCCTATTTTGGCTTTCATGTCTCCTAGAACCATTTTTACATCATGTTTCGGAGCCTGATCATATATCTTCAATAATTCATAGAAATTCGTCTTGTCTTCTTCACACGAGTATTCAGTTGGTGCGTGTGCACATATAAGTGAAATATTGAATATCTTAAACTTCATTCTCAAACCAATTGTGTTTCCATTTTTTATTAACCAAAAATGCGGTACCAAAGGCTTTTTGATCTCCTCCAGTGTAAAAAATAGTGTGTGTTCTGGTATCAACTATGCCATTTCCTTTCCATCACACCTCCTGCAATGCTGTTATCCGCACTGTATATCTCTGTAGTTCCTCACACACACACACACACACACACACATATACACACTTTCTTCAATGTTCCTGGTCTGTTCAGGCTCAAGACATTCCAGGTTCCAAACCAATATTCATAATCCTTTTTCTGTTGTCCAGGTTGTTCTGTGAAGTCCGTCCGGCTAATTTTCCTTTTGACTTTCTTAACAAGTTGAGTTTTTACAGGACAGGGTTGTTAGCCCTGCGCCCAACCTTACAAGAAGGAACCCAGCTATACTCCCGGGTACTGGGTACCCATTTTAGTCGCCTTTTACGACATGCATGGGCTACATTGGGACTATTCTTTAACCCTGGTCACCACACGGGGTATGTGTCACCATTAGGGATTGCTATATTGCCTCATGTTAGTTCCATTATAACTGTTTCCATGTAAACGCGGTTGATTGCTCAGTTGTTTTCTACGATTTTCGAAAAAGGCGATATCAGATTTACATCAAGTTTTGTTTGTAAACTCGGAAACAGTTTCAAAAGCTTTTTGAAATGTTGTCAACTGCTATCATCAGGAAGACCATCAACACTTGGTATAAAGAGAGTTGTGCATCAGGTGCTCATTCCTGCAAGCTAAATTGTCAACGAACAGTATTGCTTAGTAGGTGTCCTTAGGAGTTTAAGGGAGGATGTTTTTTTTCGAAAACGGCCAGAAAAGAGAGACGAGCATGCTTTCGTAAACCGATATAGTGGTAACTCTCCAGATATGGGAGGTTGCTACTAAAGTTCCCATGGTTTATTTATTTATTTTTATTTACGTTATTCCGCTCGATAATTTTGATGGTAACAAAGTGTGGAAATTACCTCAGATTATCCTGGAATTTGCCTTTGCTATCATCACACTATAGAATTCTGAAGGACTTAACAAAACGTGTGGAGAGATTCAATTTTTCGGCTGAGGCAGTGTATTTGCAAATAGCAAACGACGCCCACTATTTACGGCCATGAAATGCGACTAACAAAATAATCACTATTGCACAATAAAAGACAGAAAACATTCATTTCTTTGGTACTTTTTTTTTTTGTCATAAATGAATAAGATTTGAAATGTGTGTAGAGGCGATATTAGTTGCTTACGCCACTAACACAGGTTAAGGAGTAGGGAAAGTTTTATGCTGACTGTCTGCGTACATTATAGCTCGAGTTTTACTGACATTGTATTCAATAATTAATGCGTGATTACCAAACTAGTCATTCATATCGATTATGTTTTAGCATGAGGTATATGGAATTATTGCCAAAACAACTAAGGCTGTTGAGGTTAACTAGATATAGGATTACTATGTCTGTTAATTGTGTATTTTTCTGGATGGTTTGCCTGTTTGCCGCTGTATGAAACCAGCTAACTCATCTTTTATGATTGTTATAAAGGTTCTTAATCCTACACGGAATTCGAGTCCCTTTCCCAAAGTTTGTAGTAAGCGGTAACTTTCAAGGTACGAAGAAAGTCAGTGGCTCGAGCCTAAGAGTTATCAGTTGATAAAGAAAAAGAATAAATAAAAATAAACCTTCAGGGTTTATTTTTATTATCTGCTCTCGAAGAATATCGGAATATAAATTACTTTGCAGAAGAAAAGTGAGGAAACGTTTTTAATGATTTGATAAAAATTCTTCATATCGGTATTATGAAAAATGATTATCGATTTTGTATTCACATTGACCATAGTGTATAAAAAAGGAGTTATAAGATCTGCATTATAAGGGAATCGCCACTCAATTAAAATAAATTGATCTGTGATATGGAAGACCTAACATATTAGACTGGCTGTTTCATTCTGTTATTACCGTATAGAGCAATGAGATTTAATATAGCGTATAGCTAATAAAAAAAATAGCTTGCTAATCTGTCTAACCGAAAACATCAAAAGGACTGCTTATTAATTTGGCGCAGTGCATATTATATCTTTCCAGAAAAGTGCATTAACGTTAGCTGGTATGCTCAGTATTTTTCATGTAAATTTGCTACGTGAAAACTGTTAATGAGATTCCAGTTCAGAAACCTGTATTCTAAATGACCTTTCGTTTTGATCACATCTCTGCATATTTTAATAAACAATTTCAGAGCCTATAAAAGCATGTTCCATTTCTTAAGCATTCCAGGCTAACGTTTTCTAACAAAACGAGCTCACAGTACGGAATTGCATGAGCATTATTTGAACGCTCTCGTGATTATTCTCAACTTTGCCTGAATTGCGAATACCAGTTGTGAGAGATCCTAATCTTCCCCTGGGAAGGAAACAGCCAAAAATAGTCATAAGAAACATTTCAGCTGTTGTTCTCAAAAACTGTGGAATTTTGTTTTTCGTTATACGTTCTACTACTTTTATCGTTTCTTACCCATATAAGAAAGATCTACCAGTTTAGAATTAACTTCACGTTGCGTTCGTTATTTCCTTCTTCAGCATTAGAACGTGCTGAAGTAATTTTACATTTGATAATACGAAGTGTCCTTGATCCCCCCCCCCCAACACACTTTTTTTTGAAAGAAAAGTCTTATAAAGCGTGTTTGTCTTGCATACTCTGTTCACTATAATTTTTTTGTATACTTCTCTTCCTCAATTTTCAAGCGCTTTCTTAAAAATCTATAGAGATTCAGAAAATGTGGCTTTTGTAGGACTTAATATATTTAAGTTGCTGGTAGAGATAAATAATTCTAGGTTGTCGGAAAATGACAGTAGCATCTGAGTGGAAATCTTGAAAGCTTTTGTAAAATATATGAAAAACAAATATAATGAAAAATATTTAAATGAAATACGCATTCTGTTTAAGATAAATTTCCTACGTTTTACGTGGCTGTCTCAGTACACCGATTTGAATCCTAATAACTGGAATCGATGTGACCTTAGACTTGGGTTCAAATGCGAATAAATTTCTTACAGTATTCCACCACTTATAACTATATCAAATATAAAAACGTAAGCAAAAATACAATATCTATGATTCGAGCAATTTTCTAAAACTGTAATTGTTGATTATACGAGGGTCATTTCAAAAGTTCCGCACACTGTACTTTTTTGTTAAACCAAATTTAACAAAATACATTTGCAGGCTTTCAGTATGCTTATTCTTTCTTATTACTTCGGAATACAATACTTCGTGTTAATCACATCCCTCTCAGCAAAATTCTGTCATCACCTTAGTAGTAGTGAAAAGTTCCTCTTTCTGGAGGGCTCATGACAGGATCGTGTGTGTGGTACTTGATCATAATATGAGATACTTCACGTGAAACATGCGGCCTGGTATTGTCATGCAGAATTGGGGGGTGGGGGGGGAAGAGTCTTCGCTTGCCAACATGTCGAATGTTTTTCCTCGTGTTTGGACACAGTCTTGCAGATAATTCGGTGTGATCTTGTCACAGTCGACCCTGTTCCTATTGTTCATTCTTGTCGTTAGTCATTATCATAATTAATTTAACCTTAGATTGTGGACCCTGACAATTTTTGGACTAGAAGACTTTAGATGCTTCCACTGTCAACTAACTTCAGTCTCAAAACGATGCAGCAATTTTCTACAATCACGTTGCGAGCGGCTTGCTGGTCATTTTGTCAGTGGGTGTGCCACTCACTTTCAACAACCTTTCTCTTCAAAATTTCAGTTAGAATTCTGAAAACAGATGTAGAAGATGTTTCATTTGCGATTTCATTTCTGGCATTTTGTACTGATCTTCCAGCAAGCTGTTGACGATAACAACCAATGTGTCGTCCGTAGCTATTGATGGCCTGCCACTTCTTGGATTGTCTTTAATAGTGGCTCGATCTCCGTCTCACTTCCACAAACTTTATATAGAACACTGAATCTCAGCAGAGTATTTTCCGCGTAAGATTTCAATTTTGTTATACGAACACTGCTAATCGCGCGATATCTGACTTGAGTTGTGTGCTTCATCCATTTTGGAAGTCTTATTTCGCGAGACAAGAATACCAGAAACAGAAAACTAGCAAGCGACATATTTTGTCTATTTAGCTTACAGGTAATGTGAAGCCGCAAACTATTACATCATCCGCGGTGTGCAGAATTTGAAATGAAATGATTTTATAGTTTCTAATATACCGTTCAAGAATCTGTGTGGCTTGCAGTATATAAATATCGAAAAATAAACTAGCTCTTACTGTTCTCTGGGAAAATCACATTCACATTTAGCAAATTTTATAAGATAACCGGAGCAGCAACGGCATAGGCCTTTATTGAGAAAGATTTGATGTATTAAACAGAGAAAAAAATTGTTTTCTTGTTTTTATGTAGACAGACATGCTTTTGTTTTATGATTATTAAGGAAGAATCACAAATTAAATTTCCGTTTATGTAGTGACACCAGATGATTATATTCGTTACTGTAAAACTTAAAATTTTAGTTAGTGCGAATTTCTTTTATTTCTTTCTTTTTTATTTTATTAACTAGCTATTCTGCGAAGAAGTGCATTTCGATAGAGTAGAGAACGTTCGTTCCAATGAAGGCGCATTGGAACGGACGTAATATATCTCCGTTCCCTGGGTTTTACAGCCCTTGTCCACAGAATTACAGTCGTCATTCTGTGGACAAGGATTTCTCTCAGACTGTGAAAATTAGGCTAACATCGAACTGCGCTTTTCCCTCAACAGTACGGATGTTAAGAAAGTTGAAAGCTCCTTAGTACGATTCACTCCAATGCGCATGACTAAACTTAGTATACATTAACAAAGCTCAATCACTGTATTTTAGTTCTTGGCGTTGCATTGAGTATCTTTTGTAAATATTATGGGAGAAGCATTTTCGATTTAACCGAATCTTCACGGTCTCACAGAAGACTTTAAAGAGATGAATAAATAGAAGTAAAAAATAAGGATGTCAATTCAGCTTTAATATGTATTTCATCTTAATGACGCAAGGTAGATTAAAATCTTCATCCAAAGCCGGTTATCGAAAGCGCTGGTAAATCATCGGTTAAGAAACTTTTTTTTTTTTAAATATTATAGAAAGGAAATTTATACCATTCACAAGATTTAAAAATTACTTTAAAATAGCACTGAAAAGAATGTCATATACATTTTCCCCAATATATAGATTCTCATAAAATTAAAATTTAGTCTCATTTACAGCATACACTATCTACCGATAATTGTTCGGACAATTGATACTAGCAGGCGTACCCTAATATTGGGTATGTCCACCTTTGGCTTTGATCATCTCCTGCACCCTTTGAGGGAGGCTTTCCACCAATGTGCGGCAGACATCAGGCGGAATTTGTCTCCATTCCTCCATCAAAAGCAGCACTGACTTCAGCGACAGATCGAGGACGTACTGCTCTGGATCTCAGTCGCCGCTCCAATTCGTCGCACTGGTGTTCGACGGGGTTGAGGTCAGACTCTGCACAGGTCAGGGCAGTCGTTTAACACCCATCTCTTCATACCATTCCATAACAGCTGCGGTACACCTGATTATGTATATTCTAGAATATCAAGGTACTGAGCTGCCTTCATGGAACCACGGACAACGACCAGTGGTCCCACTCTAAACCAGCTGAAAGCATCCCACATTACCAAACTTTACTGTGGGTACAACACACTGTAGTAACAGCGTTCACCAGGCTGTCTCCACACGCACACACCATGCCATCAGACTGGAAACAGGTGAACCCTGATTCATCGCTCCAGAGTGCTGTTTTTCACTAGTCAATTGTGCAGTTCACACGCTCTTTGCAACAGGCCAGACGAGTCGCTGTGTTCGTTGTTGTGATGTTCGGCTTGAGTGCCGCTGCTCTTCCATGGAAATGGAGTTCTTTTCGTATAGTATTAGTGGTCACCATGACATTACTGATGCTCTGGAAGTCATAACGGCTAGTCTCTATCGGTT
Organism: Typopeltis vanoorti; assembly: GCF_054136105.1. Classification (NCBI taxonomy): domain Eukaryota; kingdom Metazoa; phylum Arthropoda; class Arachnida; order Uropygi; family Thelyphonidae; genus Typopeltis; species Typopeltis vanoorti. The sequence continues at coordinate 67,172,590 of NC_143558.1, read as the reverse complement.
TTAGCGTGCCACCCGTTTTAACTCTCCTGTCCCTGTCAGCCATTTTCGGCGGTTGCCCTGGGTGGTTTCCTGCACTAGTGATGCCAGAACGTCTCCATTTGTTGATCACATCTCCACCCGTTTATTTTGGATGCTCCAGTTGAGTGGTAATGGCACGTATGGACAAGTCACAAATGTGACAGCCCACGATGACACCTCTCTCGAAGTCACTAAGTTCATGTCGTGTTGCCATACTACCGGTATTCAGCTTCTTCCTATTATATTTACATCGGTTTTTATGCTATTAACAAACCGTGAATGTCCTATGACTTCAAATAACAGGGGTGTCCGGACAAATATGGTAGATTGTGTATATTAAGCCGTCGCATATGTACCGGTTAGTTTCTGGAGGACAAGATAGGATAGTGGTTATTTGTTTGTAACAACATATGAGATTAAACGACTACTGACCAAAGTGTGTGTGTGTGGGGGGGGGGAGTTCATTTCCACTTGGCAGTGGAAATGGCCTATAGTAAACTCACTCAAGAAAGTTATTCCAGATGTAGTATTACCCCGAAACGCTAGCCATCAAGCATTTTGTGATTGGGATCAAAATAAGTCATTTCTCTGTATTTTACGACAGAATTTAAAAGTGGAACGTTCTTTTACGTCGGTTTTGTGTGTTACAAAGTTTAAACACAAGTTTGGTTAATTATGATTCAGTGATAAAAACAATGTCAGTTTCACTGTCTGTTCCTCTGCTTTACCACACTAGCATGAAAGAAAACCTAAATAAATGTAGTGTTACTGCGGCTAAATTAAACAAATAATCTCTCAAAAAATAAATAAATAAAATACAACTTCTTACAAAAAACATCTTCCACATTCACTTCACCAGCATAACATCATCCTAAATGATATGCATAATCAAAGTCTGCAGGTGGTGATCTCCAGTTTTTGACTGAATCCCAAATCTTTGCTACAACAACCACGTTCCATATTAACTGTCAGAACTACACCGTATATTGATTCCTTTCGCCACAAGGGTGGTCCTTGTGCTTATGTGTGATCTATTATTCCTTATCAGATTGCCTAATCTTGAAGCTCCCATTTTGACCTTCTGTGGCGTAAGATTTCATTGCCTCATTAAGACTCATTCATCTACTGTCTCTACCTTTCTCCCAATTCTGAAAATCAGTTTGACTTCTTTAGATTCTTATTCGTGAAGTGTAATTTCATAAAATCCAAATTCTGTAATATCACTTATCTTCCTTGGTGACTTTAATGTTCACAATTCTAACTGGCTTACTTTTTCTAATTTTACCGACCAACCTGGAAGAGAAGCAGATATATTTGCTGCAAGTAACGATTTAAAATGATCTCCCAACCAGGATTTGGATTTCCAGCAATCCTCTCCACACACACGCACCTAATTTTTTCTAAAAAAAAACAAATATATTTTCTTAACAATTTCTCTTTCCAGGTACACTGTTAAAACAACTTCTCTTGGTAATTCAGATCAAAATCATTCAAGTTTCATCTCTTTCAGCCCAAATAGTATCATTGCAACACCACCTAACGAAGGCAGACGTCCTGGCATCATTATTCTTATCCAATTCCTACATAGGTGATGAAGGCAGATCACCTGTTTCTTTATCTGGAACATTGCATCGCATCGCATGCCTCTTTAGCCTTCTACCGGAAAAATATACAAATCATGAATAACATGGATACCAAAAAGGCTTCTAGTTCTTATGGAATTCCACCAGGTGTGCTCAAGATATGTGCTTCTGAGCTAATGCCTATTTATTATACAGAATGGCCATAAATTAACTTTCCCCTCTTTGGAGGTATCAGTAGCTAAAACTAATACACGGAATGAGACTACATTTTATATTGAGACTTTCGAGGCATGGGGAGATGAATTCCGCTAAAAAAGATTTAGTACCAAAAGTCGCCGATAGGGGAAATTTTGGCGCTGACGGAGCTGAAAGCAATCAAATATTTGCAGCAAACGCAAGTACAAAGGATTATGCAAATTTTACTCTGCGTACGTAACAGCAGCGCCACCAGTTCCACTTACGAAGGGTTTCGGAACGTTCAGGCAGTTATTCGAATGACTGACGAATTGTGCTCAATCTGCGTCCTACCTTGCCTCAGCGTGCTTTACTTGTTAAGTGGTTTACCTTAAACAGTGCAATGCCGTAGCGGCCCTTCGGGAAGTTAGAAGGCTTCATAACCTACGTACAGGTCCTACATCAGCTGTAGCACTGAGAGCTATGATTAAGATGTTTGAAGAAACTGGATCACTAGGAGTTAGACCTGGCAGAGGACGGAAAGCAGTGCAAGAAGAGACAATAACAGACGTTGTTACTACGGTGCTCGACGACACAGGGACCAGTACTGATCCAAGCGCTCGTGCCATAGCTCGCAAACTTGATATGGCTTATGGTACAGTTTGGAAAATCTTACGGAAAATGCTTCACTTCTGTCCGTATAAGTTCAGTCGTGTGCAAGCATTAACTACCGCAGATTATGAGAAGCATCTTCGCGCGAACGTCTCTTGCCCGAATGGAGGTCGACAATGACTGGCCTTGGAGAATATTGTGGGGTAATGAGGCTCATTTTTATCTGAATGAGTCGGCAACACTCACAACTACAGAATTTGGGCATCTGAACATCCCCAAGCGATCCAGCAAGTACCACTGCATTCTCCAAAAGTAACCGTGTGGTGTGGCTGGCTTCACAGCCGATTTCATAATAGGACCATACTTTTTTGAGCGTATTACCCCTACAGGTCCCATAACCTGCTCCATTACTGGAGAGATTTATCGACGAATGCTGGAAAATTTTGTCATTCCTGCATTGCAGCAAAGACAATGTTTGGACTCCATAATTTTTTATGTAGGATGGAGCACGGCCACACGGCCGCTTGTTTTCGGCTCCGCCAGCTCCAAAATTTCCCCTATCGGCGACTTTTGGTACTAAGCGTTTGCCTTCAAAAGTCTCAATATAAAATTTAATCTCATTCCACTTATTGGTTTTAGCTACAGATGCCTCCAAAGAGGGAGAGTTATTTTATGGCCACCCTGTTTACATACACACACACACACCTATACTTTTCTGGCATCCACCGTATAACAAGAAAGCAAGTCCGCATAACAACCATAATTCCCATAATTCTGAAAAGGCGGAAAAAAAAAAAAAATTCTACCATCGACCTATTGCTCTCACCTCGGTGTTGTGTAAAGTAATGGGGAAGGTCATCAACAGTCAGGGGCGAATGCTGGTCTTGAAATTCACGCTTGCGCCTGTTATCATTCAGGGAGAGAGATGTGTGATTGAAGTCTGATTAGCGGAATAATGAATTACTGGCCATTTAAAACTATATATAGGTAGTCCTCGACTTACGACGGCCAAAAATTATTATTAAAAATTCTCTAATTTAACTTTGCCGCCAGCATATACATACATATATCACATTACTTTTGTATACGCATCGCAGTATTTGACAATTTTAGGAAACAACAAGAAAATAAATACGGCGCGCATACTTTAAACGCTAGTAAAAGTTGGTTTTATCGATTCAAAAGCCGATTTTACTTACATAACATACGAATAACGGTAGAAGCTGCTAGTTCCGATTTTGAAACTGCCGAAATTATCAAGAAAAATCTGAAAAAGATGATAAAAGATGAAGGCTATTTGCTAGAGCATATTTTTAACGTAGATAAAACCGAACTGAAAAGAATGCCAGAACGAACTTACATTCACAGAGAAGCTACATCGGCGCCTGGTTTTAAGGCATTTAAAGATAGGGTTATGCTTCTTTTTGGAGGAAATGCTGCTGGTTTTAAATTAAAACCATTTCTTGTTTACCGTTCACAAAACCCCGGAGCTTTGAAAAACATTGACAAGAATAAATTGCCGGTTTACTACAGAAGTAATCCTAAGGCTTGGGTGACAATTGTTTTATTCGAAGACTGGTTCTTAAATTGTTTTATTCCAGAAGTACGTGCCTACTTTCTTGAAAAGGCGTTCCTTTTAAAATTCTATTGCTGCTTGACAATGATCCAGGACATCCTCTTCACATCGGCGATTTGAATGAAAATATAAATGGTATCTACCGCCCATACAACAGCTGTGATTCAGCCTATGGATCAAGGTTCGATTGCTACATTCAAGACATATTATCTGAAAACTAAATTTTCTCAAGCAATAAAAGCAATGGACAACGATGCTACAACATTATGCGATTTTTGAAAAAATTACGATATTACCCAATGTATCCAGAACATTGGAACTTCATGGAAGGAAGTATCGGAACAACGTATGCGAGGAAGAGGAATTTGGAAGAAGTTACTACTGCAGGAGACACTCGAAGAGTACAATGAGCATAGTATGTTAGAACAAATTGGTGAAGAAATTGTTGAAATTGCAAGAAAACTGGATCTAGAAATCAATATTACCGATATAGAAGGTGAACTGACTGATCAAGACTTGATTTTCCGAAATGAAAGCGTTGTAGAAGAAGAAAGGAATAAAGATGAAGAAGAGAAATCGTTAAAAAATTTTACTGTTAAAGGATTAGCTGAAATATTTTCTAAACTAAATTTTTTCTGATTAAAAAAGCTACTCCCGATCGCAAGAAATAACCATATATCGTCCAAATGAGTTACAGTAACTCACCTGTTTAATTAAAGACATCGTTAATAAGTTTTTGTTTATGTTAACTAATATTTAAAGGAATTTCCAAAATGCACCATTTTTGATATGTGTTTATGTATTTTTTTATTAAATTTTTCTTTCTTAATTATGTATTTATTTATTTATATGTGCTAATAAATAATTTATAAATGTTTATGCAAGTTTATATATTTTTAACCGTTTTAAGTTAAATAGAAACCTAATTTATGAAAATATAACCGAAATCAAACAAATCAAGAATTAAAAAAAAGTTCTCAACTTATGTCAGAATCGATTTACGACGGCGAAGTTGGAACGGAACCCCGTCATAAGTCGAGGACTACCGGTACTGTATTTAGAAATTTATGTACATTTAATCATACAAATACAACATTTATTTTACAAATGGTATTCTATCTTTTTCAATTTAGCTACTTGAATACAAATTCTACCCTACGGTTCTTTATGAACTGGTCAATAACATCGTCATAAAAAGTTGGTTGTAACTTAATTTTCCCAAGCAACACGTACACTTGTAAAGGCTGGTTGAAGCTCACTGGCTAGAGCTACTTTGACTGCGTATGGCCTGTGTTTAAGTCGACGTGAAGGGAGTGGAAATGGCTATGCGCTCGCATGAAATCACTGCTGCAGCGAGGACCTGTAAACTCCTATAACTGAGCAAGCCAAGGTAGCTTTGACTAGACAAGCAAGCATCGGCCTTCGAGCAAAGCTCAATTATTGGTCCGCAAGTTTAAGACGTCTTCTGTCTACAAAAATAAAAGCCTAAATGGAATGCTTATAAATGCATGCATTTATTAACAAATAAATATGACTTCTTTCCCAATTAATGAGCTTGCATAGCAAGCATGGAGAATTCGCCCCTGTCAACGGTCAACTTCGATATCAGACTAGAATTGTCTGCTAATCAACGGTCTTCAATATGGATTTCGCCAATCAAGATCCATAAGAGATTTCCTAGCCTTCATTTGGCATTTCCAAAGCGTTTGATAGGATCTGGCATCGAGGGCTTCTCAGCAAATTGCCATCTTATGGTCTGTCTTCCTTCATTTGTAATTGGATTGCCAGTATTCTCTCATGTCGTTCACTACGTGTAATGATTGTAGCCGGTCTCTCTTCGGATTTTCTTCAATGCAGATGTTTTTCGAGGCTTTATTATTTCTCTCACCAACACTTTCTTTCATTATATATAATTATCTACTTTCACTATCTAAAATCCTATTCACTGATTTTCTGATGGGGGGCAATTAGAAAATGATGTTGCATTCTTCACCTCATCACTGATATACTCAAAACACTCACCATTGTCGGCGATGGGAGGCATCAAAATCTTTGAGGCGTTAAGGTGGGGCATGATCCAAAAAACGTTGGGAAATACTGCTCTAAACCTTACAGTACTGAAACATCTCAAGCTTCAAGATATCCATAAGTACCCTAAAAACTGATCTTTACACCATCTTACAATGGACAACAACCTCATCATCTTCAACGCTTCAAAAACAATTTCGCCTGTTTTCTTGGGGAAAAAAAAAAAAAAAGTACTTTATTTTTCTCCACTTTTGATAATGTTCATCTCAGTAGTCAAGATGGGATCTTTCTCTCCCTCTCTCTTCTTGGACTGACTGTTAGCCCTAATCTTTCCTGGCATAATCACATCACTTGTATACCATCTTCCAGGAAACGGCATACTTTTTCTCTAAATGATTAAGACACTTGAATAAAATAAATTACTAGTTTCGTGCAGCCCTATTGTGTATTACTTCAGATTGAGACAAAACACAAATATAAAAAGAGAGTTCTGAAATACAAACGGTCATTTTTCAATTTGATATTTGTGTTTTGTTTTAATCTGAAGAAGTACACAGTAGGGCTGTACGAAAGTAGTCGTTATTTTATTAAAGTAATTATTTTCAAAAATACGGATACAACGAACTACTACAATTTCAATTCTTTGGCATACTTCTTTGTTCAAGACTTCGCTCCTGTCTTACTTACATTGTACAGATCTCAAATCCACTCAAGAATTTGGGATTTGAAGAGAGGATTGATGATCCACTCTCTTACAGACTCTTCAGCCGCTGTGTCGTCAGTTTCCGTATTCTGTTCTAAATATTTCTATGGTCATTATTCGGTAGAACTAGCATCCATTATCTTTCCCATTTCTGCTAAACCTACAGAAACACGAGAAGCAGCTGCCCAACATTTTATACATGAAACTGCAGACTCGCCGAACCTGAAGAATTTCCCAAGGACTGCAACCTCCTGCTCTTAAAGAAGAATATCAACAGATTACTTTGCTCTTGATCTTATTCTACATACGGCATTTATTTGCCGTATGTAGAATAAGATGGCCTTGTTGTTTCTCGTGTGTGGGAATGATATAAAAAAGTTACAAAAAAGTATTTTTTGTAACTTTTTACAAAAAATACTTTTAAAAAAGTATTTTTTGTAAAAGATTTATTTTTTATTTATTTTATATTTTTTGTCTAATCTTACAATATGTAAGATTTTCTTACATATTGTAAGAAAATAAAATTAAAAACACCCCCATTTTAAATGTGTTTGTAAGTACTTCGTTTTCTTTTGTACTTCGCTTATCCTTTTCTGTCTTCGAAAAACCAATAGTAGTTCTATCATACTGCATTTCATTTTCTTTTATTTTCTCTAGTATCGTTGCTCTGTTACTACAAACTTTATTCACCCTGCTCGCTTCAAATACATTAAACTTTTCAAGAAAGAAGTCCAGGACTTTGAAAATGAGGCAGGTGTAACGCACTGACCATAGACTGAGTTGCATCGGCTGTAATACATCGGTGAATAACCGAACTAACCCTGCCGTTGTGTCTCTGCTTAACTTATGTAAACAGTCTGCACTAGCCTCTATCTCTTTAATGTGACAGTAAACAAAAATAAAGAAGCAAAAGATTTTAAAGCTGTTTTAAGTATACGTGAAAACCCCACGAGACTGAGTTTGTTACAACATTCTTGATATAAAAATGGTGATAGGTTCAGTCGTGTTCAAACCATGCCTCCATTATCAAACTGCCGTTACATCCCTGGAGGGGGGTGGGTTGCAGAACGGCAGTTGTTAAAATGATACTCATAAAATATTCCCAAAACTATGAAGAACGTACGTATGTTAGGAAATTATTTAAATTGCAGATCTGGCTTCAGCACTCTGAAATCCATTAAATATCGAATATTAATTCAACGACACTGATAGCATTTCAGTTTGACTCGTCGCTAGTATCGAAACCCTTTTTATCACGCAAAAATGCATTCGTGAGCATGAGGGAATTGCTCTTGCACTAGAAAGTCCTAGGTTCGAATTCCATCCAGAACTTGAAAATAAGTTAGCTTTTCAAGAAAGGTCTCATACGGAAGCTGCAGAGTTTTGTTCCGCTAAACTTAACTGATCAGCTGGAGAACCCACGGAATTAAGACATACTGGGCTCACGCTCTTAGCTGCACCGAACATAATTTTCACTAATTCCCAAATCTCACGTTAAAAAAAAAAAAAAAAAAAAAAAAAGTAATAAAGTATAGCCCTGATAACAAGTTCGCTAGTTGCAAGACACGAAATGCACGTGTTTACAATATTGGATTACTCTATTTTTTTTAAAACATAAGAATTTTAGTGATTGGATTAGTCTTTTAAATTCCTAATAATATAATCTGTACAGTATGTCAGGAACAATTCGACAGATTATTAATACTTAATGTACTATTAAAATATTTCATTGAGGGTTGCGTCAGTGTTTTTAACACGATAACGTTGTGGCAGTGCTGTTTAAATTTCCGAATAACAGGAAGAGAGGTAGTTACTGACAATGAACCTCGAACCTTTTTTTTTTTTTTAATCTCCCTCCTAGGTTGCTGCCCCATTGAACAGTAGCGCCTCTTTTGGGAATCACTTTTCGATACTTCCGGTCTTCCTTTGATAATTGGATCCAGCTGCAGCTGCAGTTACGCCAGGATCAAACCTGTTTTTCTTTGCTGTTGAGTTTGAGTCGCACTCCATTGTATCGAGGAAACATGTAAAACCAGCTAGGTGTACTGGGAGAAGCAGTAAGATGCACTAGGTGAGTGAACACTGGCACGTTGAGAGCTAGTAGTGACACCTTTCATTTTCGATAGTACGTCATTCACGAGATCTCCATACTGGAGTAGCGTTGTTGGCTGAGTGAAGGATAGTTTCAGAAGCCATTTGTGCGTGCTGCAATTGTCACACTTAGGATTTTTACACGTTACTGTTTTTATTCAGATGTTGTAGGTCACGCCGGTAAGGATTAATGGTGTTAGAGTGGAAATAGTTTTCCATGCGTTGATTTTTTGCATTGCTGTTATGCATTAAAATTGATATTTCTAAGATGTAGTAAGTATCTTTTTTTAAAAAAATTTGCATATAAACGTGGTTTTTAGATTATTAAATTTCTTAATGAAACACAACATATTTAAAATACATGAGCTTAAGAAATTTTAGTGTTGTATTAAAGTGCACTTAAAGCAACAAAATAATAATTCTATTACTAAAATTAAAATAATAATACTTACGATAGTTTCCAGTTACTGCAAATGGACTCGGGATTTCTAATAATGCGTATTCCGCAAGAGTTCAATATAGTTATGAGAAATCGATATTCCTTAATAGAAGAATCAGTCAATACCCGTATCATGATACTGTTGCTGAAGTTCCTTTCTTAATCAGCAGTTTGACACACTTTGTCAATATCTCATCATTACAGTTGAATACTTCGCATTCTACAATGTGGTTTGCAGATTTTCTCAAACGGGTGTCTAACCGGCTTTGCTGATATATATATATATATATATATATATATATATATATAGAGAGAGAGAGAGAGAGAGAGAGAGAGAGAGAGAGAGAGAGAGATTTTCAGAACGCACCTGCTGTTTTTATTGCTTTACATAACCGCACTTTTCTTCCTCATTAGGATTCCGTGACTCGTTAATTGCTGTAATAGGTCTTCATTACTTCATAGCGTCGTTTGTGTGTGTGTGTGTAGCAGCTCAAGACCTAACTCACGTGGAACTAATAGTTTCACGTGGGTTTGGACTTTCGAATCGTTTTTATTTCGGCATTCTGGGCAGTTCCTTTATGTACATTCTACCGTAGCAAACATGATAGCAAGTTACTATCATGTTGGTGTAGTTAAAATTACAGTTTTAAAACAATATTAATGGTAAGTTATTTTAAGTCAGCGTAAGAATTAAAAAAAAAAAGTGCTCTAGAAACTAAACTTGGTGCTGCCCCCCCCCCCCCCCCAAAAAAAAAAAAACCACTTTAAGCTTCGAATGAGCAAAGCGATAACCTCACAGGAGATAAAATTTAATATACCACGTAAAGACATCACAACCATCCGTGCCCATAGCCAACTAGGCCAGCAAATTTGCTACTGCAAGTGCAATTAATTCTAGTGCGTAATTTTATAAAGAAATATTTTGTATATTTGACACTGGCATTCTACATATGCATTTAATTCAACGAATAGGAAAGAGTTCTAGCATCGTATTATTTTAAAATTCTGCTATTCTTTTACGTGACACGATTTTTTCATCCTCCGCATTATTTGATGATTATAAAATATCGAACTCCGTTGATTTGGGGTACAAGCAGTTTTGAATAGGAGGGTAGAGTAACAAATGTGTTCCTAACCCTCAGTTCATTATTGTCTTCAGCTAGTGGAACTGTTACGGAAGTCTTTTGTGTTTGTGGTGTCCCCGATTACCAGAGCGATGGTTCCCAAGATTGGTCATCTTGAGGTCCAAAACGTTAGCCTTTCAGTTTGGTCTCATATTGTGGCTAGTGGTTAGCAACCTCAAACAGGGTAATTGTTTTTTCTTGATCTAAAGGAGTAAATAAATTAATAATTAAACAACAAATGAAATAGAGAAATCCCTGTGTGTGTGTGAGTGAATATACGCAAGTTAGTACTTACATAGGGTAGTGTTGTTACCCATATTAGTATGGTTCATTTGCTATTCTCTCTCTCTCTTCCCCCCCCCCCCCAGCTGAATTACTCGTTTTTCTGGCCATTGGGCTTCAGAGATCTTAATTGAAATGTTATTTGATTGCTAATGTCTGCCATTCTTCGTTTTAAAAGGGTAAATAAGTTTAACAAATCAAATAGAGAAGACAGAAAACACACTACGCTAGGAGTTTGAATATACACAAGTGAATATTTATATAGGATTATCTCTTGTTAGTTGGATTTAAAATATTTTGGATTTTCCTCATCTTTTACGAAATAACTAGACTTCAATAAAAGTGGTGAAATTTCCTTTTGAATTACAAAGTGTTTTTATTTATTTATTTTTTTTTTTTATTTCACTCCCACTCACGAAAGGTTGTAAATTTATAATGGTCCATGAGTGGGCTAAGAATTTTTTAAATGAATGTTTACAATTTTTTTTTTTAATTCATTCTTACCTGCTTTGTAAACCGTGATGTAGAAACCAAACATACTTTTTTTCAAGCCACTTCAGACCTGCAATAAGCAAGGCGGTTGTCTCACGCCGAACGATGAAATTTATCTCCCACTTAAATACAATAATCACAAACATTCATGCCACATCGATATTCGAACCCGCAGCCTGTTAGTTGGAGAGTGGATACGCTAATCACTTGACCAACCAAGCCGTCAAGTTGGAATATGTTTTTTTTTTTTTAATTTATTTTTTTATAAATCATAATTAGCTTTCTTCCAGTGATTTTTAACGAAATATATTGTGAGAGCGAGATCATGGAAGTGCTTATTGATATTGTTCTAGCATTTATTTTGCTTACTTCAGTAGCTCACGGCAATGTTTTTATGAAGTACCTTATCATAAATTTTATATATGCTGCTGTAGTGTCCATGGGCTCATGTTGCGGAAGTGTTTTTAGCAGTTTCTCGGTAACCTGCGATTTCTATTCTTTATGGGAAGCAGCAACCCAGAAGAAGAAGAAACAAGAAGAAACTGGGACAAGCGACTCATATATTTAGGGTTTGAGGATATTCGGACAGAATATATTAACAGGTTTGACTGGGTCAGTATCTGCAAGCTTTGTATGTTGCCGCAGCGGACATGTAGGAGGTTTATGATTGTATGAACTGTTTTGCAAACATCAGTATATTATGATGATGGTGGGGGGCGGATAGCAAACATGAGTATATTATGATGATGGGGGGGGATAATAAAATACCGATTTTAATATTCTGCAATTCAACACTTCTAAAAGTGGGTATTTTTTCGGTTTCTTATCCACTTACATAATTTTAAGATGAAATTTTTTCCTTAAATTTTTCCTAAGCATTCCCTTGAACTCTTTAAGCATGAGGGCCAGTCAACTTTGCGCAAATTTAAAACTCTTCTGTTACAAAGCAGTTATGCATGATTCACTTTCCGAGGCATGGTATTTCTTAAGAAATCTAAACTTAACGAAGAAAAGCCTCTAAAAGTCACTCGTGTCCAGATATTGAAAATGTCAATCCATTCGTGCCACATGCTAATATCCTCCCCATTATTGTCCCAGTTTCTTAATATTTTCCGTCTTTTCTGCATCCTAATATCCCTTTACCCCCCCTCCCCCCCCAAAAAAAATGGAAAAATCCTTCATCCAGCAAGTTTCACATGAAAATTGCTATAAGAAGTGGGATCAGAGTATCCAGAGCATCACGTAAAGAAGACACACTAATAGTCATAAGTATTAATTTTTTGGAAGAAATTCCATTTTTAATTTTTTTACTTTTGTAAAAATATAAAAGGTGAAAAATTTTTCTGTTTAGCCTTTTTCTATTAATAATATTCTAAAGTTATTTAAAATAAATATGAAAGTTAATTTAATTAATTGATAACATTAAAATTATGTCTTAATGAATATGACAAGTACCATTAGAGGAATTATGTCATTATACTTTTGATCAACACATAACAACCCACGTTTAAGCTTCTTTCGATATTTAACGTATTGAAAAAAAAAATCAGCATCTTTTCATGTTTTAAAGTTAAAAAGTCAGTTTATTTTTGCGAGTTTTTCTATGGGGACTTTTTTTCAGAGCACACACACACACACAAGTCTCCAGAAATACCACTTGAATCTACTAGTTACACACACACACACACACACACACGTCTCCAGAAATACCACTTGAATCTACTAGTTACACACACACACACACACACACACACACACACACACACACACACACACACAAGTCTCCAGAAATACCACTTGAATCTACTAGTTACACACACAAAAGAAAAGTACTCGCCCATAAGTATGAATTAAGTAAAAGGTGCACATATATATTTATAGTATTATTATTATAATATGAAATATTATATCATTGTCATTTCATATTATATACATTATATTGCATATAATTTGACTGTTTTAAATTTTATTAAAAATGTGCTATATACATCCTTAATCGAATTTGAAACGGTAAAATTCAAGTTATATGCAATATTGTGAGATCTGGCATGTCTTTAATTTTTCCATTAGTCCATTTTTTCCCCTTTTAATATGTTACATGATATTTCTGTTCCACGGCTTGCTAATCAATTACCAGTCTTCCTTGACAAGAACTTGTTTGTTTCACTCTCTCATCTCTTAAAGTAAGTACACTGCGTCTGAGTTTTGGAGAAGAATTATATTTTTTTCTTCAATTTTTTTCTGTGCATCTCATATGATGGATATGGTTTTTCTTCATTTGCAATATCTGTAGAAGCAAGAAGACTCGTTACTGCAGTCTTTGATTTCCTTAACTAATTTTGTTTAACAACATCAGCAATAACTGACAAATTCTTTACATTTCATGTCGTGATACTGTTCTACTAATGGGCATATAAAGTTTTGAAGTCAGTAAATGGTTTATTAGATTTAGCTTTATAATAGACTGTATTTAAAAAAAAAAGGCATATTAAGCGTTCAAAAAGTTTAGAATCCATATAGTTGTCTAGAGTGTCTGAGCAGGCCCAGGATATTTTTTATACATTAAAGTGCAGTTTTATCTTCGTAACACAACCACTTGAATTCCTTGAGCCATTGCTTTTGAAAGCACGTCTTGATTGTTTTTAGTTGACGAAACAAAGTAAACTCTTTGCAGTATTTTTAATATTTTCTGGTCGTATACCTCGGTTTTGCACTTTACAAAACTAAGAAGTGTAGTTTGCATTTCCTTTAATTTATTGTCTATAATTAAGGACAAATTTATATAACTCAGTCATAAAATTATTTTTATAATAATTCAATTGGAGAGAAAAGTAGTAGTTTGCGAAAGAAAAAACAGAAAATGGTCAACGGAGCCAGACCAACTTTTTCGTTAGATATTGTTGTTAATAACGATCCGGTCTCCGACTTTTCTTTGCAAGATGATTGTATTTTTAAATAACGCTATAAAAAATCTTTTCATCATGTGTAATTATATAATTGAATATACAAAACTAATTCATGTTGTGAATTATGAAAGTAAGCTTACGTCAATACTACTGCAGGACTCGACAAATTATGGAGAATCCTACTCACCACGATAAAATAATCTACTCGCCCAACCAAGACCCTTCCTCCCCATTTTTAATGATCTTTCCAAATAAGTCTGTAGGAGCTCTATAAAGTGATTTGTGGTGCTGTATGGTTGTTTGGAGAACAACCATTTCTTTTATGCGAGAACCATTCGAACAAGGAGAAGTCAATAAATAATACGAATATGAAGAACAGTAAAAACAACATTGTTTTTGAAAAATATAATTTGTCACATTAATTTTTGTTACTAGGATGGCTCTTTATATACATATGTTCTTCTGTGTTTTCTTCTTGTTAAAATAAGTTGTTCAGAAACTTATTATTATTATTTTTTTAAAATTTATTTTGTCCAGTCAGCTACTTGCCATGAGCTACCATATTTGTCGAGCTCAGTAATACTGCAAACCTACTTTAAGGTTGAAGAGGAGTGTTGGGAGAATTACAGTTGTCAGTGAAATAAATGAAAATCAGTCTCGTTGATTTTTTTTTTTTTTTTTTAGTTTAGTGATATCTCTGATTTTTATAAGAATGTTGATGACTTGCAAATTATGCAAACATAAAATTATTCTGTGGACGCAGGGCAGGCTTCTCTTTATAACAAAGGGTGAAATAGATAAATAACGTTACCTGTGTCATAGATAGAAATTACTTCACATTTGGGAAACATCTGCTAGGGTTTCTTTGAGCGTATCTTCGTGCAAACTAACTTTTGACAGGGACAAACTGTCTACAAAGAAATTAACTTATTAAACACCATCTGGCTACCGCATGACTTTGGCCGAACTCTAGTCTTATGATGGCTCGCCACCTGAATTCTTCAGTTAAATGTCTTGCCTCCATATCCGAGAATTTTGCTATCCCGAAATGTCTTGTTTCTCTTTCCAGACAGGAAATGGAAAACCATTCTAAAACGCTTGCTTTTATGCCGTAGTCATATGCATATACCTCTGCCAATGCCACTCATTTTTTATACAATAACAAGACTCAGCGTCACTTTTTACATAATGTACCTGAATTTCATGTGTTTTTTTCCTTCCCCTCTCCCGAGTTATTGCAATTTTTCTCTTTGTTCCTTAATTTATGGAAACCAGTATAGCAGGGTGTTTCCTCCTGGAAATTTTTTTTTACATTTCGGAAAATATAGGTGAACCCGAACTTACGAACATGCCTTCCTTGAAATGTTCATAGTTCAATGTTTGTAAGCTGAATTAATTTTTTTTTTTTTTTTTGACGAGATATATTGTTAAACTTATATATTAAGATATATTGTTATAACTTATATTGGGAAACTTCAGCCATCGTAAAATTTTCTTAATCGCGGATTTCTGTGTTCGTTAAGTGAATTGGTTTGCAGTTTAGTCCGTGCGGTTTTCCTAAGTTCGAATTGTTCGTTTGTTTAAAGTTTGTGAGTAGAGGTTCGCCTATACATGCAATTAATAGCCATAATATGCACTGGCTTCATAGTATTAGTTGCTTCTGCCGTAATTCCAAACAACATTCTTTAATTCCTTAATTTTCTGCTTATATCCATGGTACTGATGTAGTTGAACAATGCTTCCTAACCGGATTAGTAGAAAAATGTCACAAAGAGTAATGTTCTTGTACCTGTTCTAACATTCGTTGATCATACAATCTCATGCTTAATGTTCATATAAAAGTCAGGAAAATAACCATTCTTAGCTACTACATTCCGATTTTTCGTTAATTTCAATTAAAAAATAAAGTTTTAATTGACTACTGTTCTTGCCATTTTAATCCCGTAAAAACATGCTAAACCCTGTTTCATTCATTGGCAGTATCATATCTGACAGCAGTTTTCACTTTTTTTGACATTGTATGGAATGTATTTATGCTTTGTCTCTAACATAAATACAAAATAAAAGTCCATTGTGATGAGAGTTCACAACAGTCGGGAATATTCATAGGTAATTTTCCATTCTCTGGGATTGGAAAATTATTCCTTCTCTGGAGAATAACTGTCGAACATTAGTATGGTAGTGCAAAATGAATAAATATGAAGCCTGAATCTGAATTACAGTCTTAAAAACAGTTTGAACTTTGATCGCGAGTCAAGAAAGTTCTGGAAAGTTGAAGTGTACAGTTAACATAAATGTTCACTGATTGCCAATCAGTATTTTGTATTTCTCTCCAAACACCCTACTCGGTAGACTTATTGCGTTAATTTCGCACAATCAGTTATACATGTTTCTCCTCCGCAGAAGCGCATAAACATTGATTCCCGACTACTTCCTCTTATTCCTTTTCTCCTACATGGCTGATCAATGTCTAAACAGGTAAACCTTCGGACTCACTTCGCTTGCACCATACTAAATTTGACTGATCATCAGAAATTGAATAATGATGATTACAAGAATTGTTGATGATCATGATATATACTATGTTGTTGCTAGAACGCATTTGTTTTCAGAAGACTCAATAGTGATGGAACATGTTACCAGACGTAATTTGCGCCATCACAGAAAACAACCAGACTCGTTTTCTGGAAATTCTACCACTGCAATGACTTTAATTGAGTTATAGTACCGAAAAAAAAACAAAAAAAAAAGGGGTACTAGTTTTGAGTTAATCGACTTCTAACGGAATTATTATCATGCTGTGATATTAGTCATTGCAGTATAATCTGTATCAAAAGCTTAGGCGAAAAACTGGAAAGAGGTAGGTGAGTACTGAAAAGGGTCGCGCCTTCCCTCTTTGGTGCAACAGTTTATTCTCTAAACCAGAATTCATGGAATATGCCATCAGTTTCCAGTTTGCGTACAAACTAAAAGCCATCTCAAACAGTGCTCGAGTTTGACTTGCTTGGTATACAGAGTTTCCTTTGAGACTGTACACTATTAGTTTTCAGTGAAGAATCACGGTGCACACTCTTCAAATCATAAGCATCAGGGTATGGCAGCAGCCAGGAGAACGTTATTAACCGTCTCTGAGTCCACTTTGCCATAATCCAATATAAAGTGAACTGTGAACGTTATCGGGATAATTCTGTAGCCGGCTTTTTGGAACTTCCAAAAACTCATACTGCAAGGCCTGTGACAACATGGTTCGAGGAAGTGGGAATGCGTAACTCATACTCGTACCCATCAACATAATGTCCGATCAAAGCCCTATAAAAAGTACCTTTGGGACGAATTATTACAGTCGAGGAGACACCAACACTCACATCACTAAAAGATCCTGTACATTTTGGTGATGGTGGTGAGGAGAGAGGGGCCAAAAATACTTCTACGTTTATCAAAATTAGTAGAAAGTCTGCCGAGGAATAACAGTGTTGAGCTTTGTGAGAAAAAATGTTGAACAATGGGATATGTGTAAATTTTGCGATAGTGTGTAGCGCGCACGCACGCACACACACACACACGCCCATCGATAATCATGGGACACATGATTATGATTATCGATGGACACAGGTATAAACCAAACAGCATGTATAGGAGACATAATTTATGGTAAAACTTTGATAGTATTACCAGGGCCGTCGCCAGATTAGATCGCGCCCTGAGGCAAACAATTAAATATCGCCCCTGATGGATTATAAGACAAAAATATAAGAAAATCTCCAATTGCTATTTTGTTTTTATTACAAGAGAAACATTAATGCAAAACAATTACATAATAATATTAATTAAATGTTTGCTCTACGGTGATATCGCACAATAAAACTGTTTATAAGCTTTTCTAAATTTAAATTATAAGCTATGTCCACCTCTATCGATATAATTGCTAGACCAACCAATCTTTCCTGGGTCATTGCTGGTCGCAAATAATGTTTAATCAGTTTAAGCTTGGAAAAACTTCTATCTGCACTTGCTACGCTAACAGGAATTGTTAACGATATCCGTACCTCCGAAGACTTTTCACGTACCCCCAAGGGGTAGATACCCGTACCACACTTTGAGAAACACTGATCTAATAAGCAGGTTCTAAAATGTTTAGTTTTAGTATGTATCACTATATTTTTTATTATTATTCAAATATAATAAGCACATAAACTAAACTATACGCCGTATATTTGTAAACAATCATGTTGCCTTAATGCGGCGCCTACCGCAATATGGCCGAACGAGCGCCGTTATTAAGCGGCGCCGTGAGGCAAGCTCCCTCTTATGCTACACCCTGTCGACGGTACAGAGTATTACGTTTTTCCTTTAAAGTATTTAAAGTTCTACTTGTTCTGTGTTAATCACTGCAGTTATCTGATGTTACCTCTAGTCAAACGGCATATTTCCAATCATTGCTTTCTGACATAAGGATTTTATCGTATTGTAAGGTCTCAGGTCGGACTATAACATTGCTAGAATGTAAAACACGCATAGTTTGTCTAGAACATCAATGAAAGGGTTTAGTAATTATAGTTTAGTCGTGGTTTAGTGCTCAGATAAAAAGCGTTCTCCAGGCCTCCTCCCTACCCAAACATGTTATTCAGACAATTTGCGTGTAACGTGACTTGTTGCCAGACCGATTCCCATTACTTCATTGTCCAGGTTCTGTGTGCATTGGTCCATGCCAATCGAAGATGAGCGTATTCATTGTTTTTAACAAAGCCATTGTTAAACACAGTTCGTCCTTGAAAATACGTAGTATGCAGGGCTCTGCGTCTTGTGAAAATAGTATCTGGTTTTTGTCTGACTGGTTGTATTTACAAGCACAGATTCTGTAGTATCCTAGAAACGAGGCACGTTGTCAAATGTGGAACTTGAGAATGCTAATTATGCACAATACTTTGTATACAGAACTGTTTCTCTAAATGACATTCAACTGTCATTCCACTCTGAAACAACTTTTTCATGTTCTCGTTGTTTAACGAAGGGGGTCGAAATGAATTCTGAGCGCACCGCACCATCTGTGCAGTAAGAAAAAAGGAAAAAAGTGGATTGTGTAGTACATCCTGCAGTCTCAGGGATATCCCTTCATCGTGTGTGTTATATGAATCCCACTCAGAAAAGTTGTAAACTTTAGTATTGCTGGTGGACAAAGAAATATATTATCTGGAGCTGCTATAGAGAGATTAATCATGGAACTTTTTGAGCCACTTCAGGCCTTTCGCAAGCACGGTGGTCTTCACCGAATCAATGGAAGTGTTTCCCACCTAAAGATATTCACAAACATACATACCCACGGAGGGGATTCGAAGCCACAGTATACTGGCTGGAGAATAGGTACGCCATCTACTCGGCCAACCAGACACCAGCCTGAGACTGCAGGATGTACTACACAATCCACTTTTTTCCTTTTTTTTAATGCACAGATGGTGCGCTCCGCTCAGAATTCATTTCGACCTCCTTCGTTGTATTTCAACACTGCGCTGCAAAACGCATCCAATATTGATATGACTAAGGGGAATCGGGACTTGTGATCACCCAACAGATGTGTTATCGTTATACTTCTTCTGTGGTGCATTAAACTCTTGCTACTGTGAGATAGTTAAGGTGATAGTCGAACCCTAATAACGGACTGGGAAAAAAAATAATTAAAATGTGTGTGTGTTTTACAGGGCTCGACAATTTTTTTTAACTTAAAAAATGCAGCACCATTTTTTTTAAGTTAAAGATTTTGTTTAAAATGATTTTTTATTAAGTTAATTCTGTTTGGTCTGATCTACAGCTACTCAAGAGCGAGTGGACGAGCGTATTTGTCAAGCCTTATATATATATATATATATATATATAATGGGGGGTGAACTTTTTATCGAAAAAAAAAAACGGATATTTTCTTTGAATTTTATTATTTAATTTTGCTCAATTTTCTCGTCATGACCTCTGCTCTCCTACACTTGGCCAATGATGTTCGTATAATTACATAAATTTATCACTGTAGTACCTGAACCGAACTGCAGCCTTTCCTCATCTTGACTTCATCTGATATTACAATATTTAAATTACATTGTAAAGTTAAGCACTAATTAATGAGGACAACGTATTGCGATTTGCAGTGATTTTTCCAAAATATAAAGCGAATTATAATCAATTTTTAATTGATATTTGTAGCATTTTTTTTTTTTTTTAGATTATTATAGGCTGGTCAGATATATTACTGAGATCGAAACTTCTTTTTATGAAGGGCATGTTCGTAAATATGTTGGGGAGTGTTTGTACAGCTTATTATTTCAGTAACTGCTCATGTTCAATAGCACGGCTGGAATTTCCTTAGAAATGTGAAGAATGGCACATATACGGTACTACTTCTGCAGATTGTTGAAATTGGCTGAATTTTCCTGTAATCGTGAAAAATCCATAAATCTATTGATTTTTCACAACGGGTTGATGTTTTTCTGACTTTTAAACTATTTTATCAGTTCCTCCATTTAATTTTCATTTGCCACAACCCTCATCACACTGATTAGGGTTGTTTCTTTTGCATTTGGTTAAAAGGCTTTTCTAATGAAGATGAGTTAGCCCGTCTAATATGGAGATTGCAGGGATTTTCATCCCACAAAAACAGTTGATGAGACTGTTTTGCGAGAAGTAAATCCCTCACCCCAGAAACACGCACACGCAATTAATACACTGATCCAATAGCCTTAGTTGCTTCGTCATAATTTCAGAACATCCAATCTCTTCTCTAGCTTCTTGTCAGCCATGGAGAACCATGCATTCCTTTCTCTCGATTTCACTTATCAACATTGATCAAGGCGCGTCTCACCATTGAGTAATAAGCTGGTGAAGAATTTTAAAAAAGTCTCAAACGCAGGTTTTTTATATGTTGATCCACACATGGAAGGTCACAAGACCTATACACTGCAGTGCCATGTGTGGGCAAGTGATTAATGTAGCCTGTTGATATGTCTCTTAAAGAGTGAGAGGTTGTACTTAGTGGGTAAAACAGTATAGGGGAAATTAGTTCAAAGAATAGAGGTGTACGGAATGAAGGAAGCTGATGAGAAGTAAGTTCAGTGTGTTCGAAGCTGGACAGTATATGGTTGTTGGCCAGTGGCTGCTCTAGTTCTATGGTTAGAAAGTTCTATAAATATATTGTTTTCAAAATATAAAATGAAACTTACGCAAATGACTTCTGTTGACAAGAGTGGTGTTGAACATTTAGCTGCATTATTTGTAATTTTTTCGCCATGCAGTTTTTCGTCTGCTCCCTGCCTGTAACAGTTGTTTACTTTATTTAGTAGCCAGCTCATTCCCCAGACCTCAACCCAATAGAGCAGGGGTCGGGAACCTTTTTGAACCAAAGAGCCATTCCACCAAAAAAATTAATTAAAACAAAATTTTGGGAGCCGCAACTTAATTCGATTTTTTCTGGTGACTCAAAGTTGCAGTTAGTTCAAACTTAGGTAAATTTGTTTTTAATTCAGTACTTCCAGATATCAGATACCACTTTTATGTTTACATATAAATTTTATATATATTCAATAAATAAAACACATTAAGTTTGATTAAGTTTTTAATCACAAAACATGTTTAAGTAAGCATAATATTGCAAAAAAAGTCAGAGTTTGTATTGCAAAAAGAATTAGTCCAAAAATACAATATTATGTATTTTAATAGATATTTGATTGTTTTAATTTAAAATTCACTAATGAGACTTTTTATTTTGCATCTTCTCAGCCAATTTACTTAAATCTAGATTGTATGTCGTGCACTTCAATATTAATTCTGCTTTCAAACTTTCGTCAGTCAATTTGTTACTATACAGTACTTATTTTTAATGTAATTCATTGAAGAGAAAAATTGTTCGCAATTGTACGTTGAACCGAAAAGAGTCAAAACCCCAAAAGCAAAGTCGCCTGGCATTTGAATAATTAAGTTGGGCAAGAATTCCAATATTTAAATATAATTTCCTGTGGTGTTTCTTCCATAGTTTCCTCATTTTCTTTAATTTCTGCTACCATTTCCTGAATTTTTTGTACCTAGATGCTTTTATTCTGAATTTCCAGAAGCTCCATTTGTAGTTCTGCAATTGATATTCGGGAAAAGCTTCAATATCTATTAATTTTAAATTGCAATTTAACGGATGTAATATGAATTTCATCATCTCCTGATGTTTTTTAAAATCCTGAAATCTGCTTGTAAATGAATCTAAAATTACAGTAATCATGTCAGCGAATATTTTGCAATCAACTTTTTCTTGATTTAAATTCAATCTATAATTTTTTAGATTTTCAAAATATATAAATGTTTCTTCAGTAACATCTTCGAAAAACACTCTTAGTTTCTGTTCAAAGGTAAGGACGTCCTCTAGTAATTGTAAGGTTGTGTTTCCCTTCCCTTGCAACTTCTAATTTAGCGTATTAAAATGTTCTGTCATATCAAGCAAAAAACAAAACTTTTGTATCCATTTGGGATTACTGAGAAGTTCCACATGATTTACGTTATAATTTTTAGCGGTTAAGAAAACTGTTACTTCTTTTAAGCACCGAAAAAAACGTTTTAATGCTTTTCCTCTTGATAACCATCGTACAGATGTAAATGTCACTAAATCTTTATGTTGACTACCTAGTTCCTCTAAAAATATGTCAAAAAGTCTGTGATTCAACGCCTGAAATCGGATGAAATTGATCATTGGCACAACAACATCCATCACTCTTTTTAGTTATGGTAATAATCCCAAAGAATTTGCAACTAAAGCTTCTTGATGCAAAATGCAATGAAATGAAATAACTCCAAGTGGAATATGAGTGAAGAATAATTTAACAAACCCGTTATTTTTCGCAATCATAGAAGGCGCGCCATCGGCCGTAATGCATACTGTATTATTAATATTTATATTTTTATTCTGTAAACTTGTTAGAAGGTTTTCTGAAATATCTTGACCTGTAGTGTGTCCTTTACTTTAAGTGTTAGCAGATCAAGAAGTTCTCGAATACTAGAAGATGTGATATATTTAACCATCACACAGATTGTGCCATATCGGAAATATCATTTGATTCATCAACAGCAATAGATGTAAAATCGGCAGAATTAATATCCATAATTTGCATATTTGAAACTTCTGCAGAAATTGTTACAATCCGTTCCTTGACAGTTCTAACCGAAAGAGGTAAATCTTTAATTTTTTTACGTATCTCGTCCTTATTTTTCATATCCTTAAATAGAATTTCAGAGACATTATATAGGCAATCTTTTAGAAATTCACCATCGGTAAAAGGTTTTCCCGCTTTTGCTATTTCAAGGGATGACAAAAAACTTGCTTCAGTAGTATTCGACGAAGATTTCGTCCAAGTTGACAAATTTCTTTGCTGAAGCAATGTTTTCTTTTGTAATTCTTCAATAGCTTTATTTTTTTTACTGAAGTCTAAATGTTTTCCTCGAAAATGTCGTTCGACATTACTTGATTTGTTATTTTGAAGTCGTAGATGGCAAATTAAACATTGCGGATTTCCATTTACTTCTATAAATGCATATTTTTCTATCTACATTTTATTGAATCCTCTGTTTTCTTCGATTATTTTTCTTTTTCTTGAACTCATATTAGGAGGGTTATTAACACAAATTTACTTGCAAGTAAAAACACATATTCAACATACTAACATAATAAAAATTAATTTGTGCATAACATTACCTGACACTAAATTAAACACTAGTTTAGTACCACATTAAATAAGTTAACTAACAGAATATTTATTTTGACAGTTAAAATTCGCATGTATCTAAAAACCGTGGTGTTTGACAGGACAGCTGATCAATTAGTTCAAATTTTCGCCGTGGCGCTAGTTACCTTAGGCATGCGTAACAAATTTCATGCGTAACACACGTCACATGCATAGTATCTAGCGTCACGAACAGGCCGTATCAAAAAACAATATTTAGTTGTTTGTATTAATTATGCATCTTTTAATTCAATATAAAAGAGCCGCACTTTGTTCAGCCAAGAGCCGCCGGTTCCCGACCCCTGCAATAGAGCATCTCCGGGATGAGGTGGAACGAGCAGTTTGCAGCAGCAACGTGCCACCATTCAGTCTGCAACATTTGGGCGATGCCACAGAGAATACAAGCTGTTCTTAAGGAAAAAGGGGTTCACTCGTTATTAAATACTATTCTCAATAAAGTGGCCACTCAGTGTATATTCACTATACTTCTATCCTCTAAGAAATTATCAATGTGTATATATATCTTCAAATTTTAACTATAGTGAAGTCATAAATTTACGTAAACTGTTGTATTTTTTAAGAGAGGTGCTGTAATCTCTTAGCAATCTTACCGATTTTTTTTTTTTTTTTGCATGTATTTATACGCTATAGAAGGTGAGATATGTATTTTTTAACTCGCTGCTGAAAGGATTAAGTCATATCTTGCCTTGAAAACTTGTGCAGTATGAGTATTGCGCCAGGCTACTTTGCCTTGATATGATATGTACTATTTTAGCCAGAATAGGATGTTTAAAATTTTCCAGCAGATATCCGTTGACGGTTGATCTTATCCACTGCTTGAAGAATGGTTATCAAGCAAACATGGAAAAGCTGATTCCAAAATGTGGATCGCTCTTCCACCATACTGCATGAAGATCATTTTTGGTAGACTTTGCAAACATGGAAAAGCTGATTCCAAAATGTGGATCGCTCTTCCACCATACTGCATGAAGATCCTTTTTGGTAGACTTTGGGTCAAGGATTAGTTTTCTTGAACTTGAACGAACTTTGTAGCGTTATATAAACAATCATTCGTTTCAATTGATAAGTTTTCGCTTTTTTTGGTTATGCCTAAAATTTTTATCCATTGACTATATCAGAAGTGATATTAAACTTGAAAAATCGATAATAGTTATACTGTCTCATTTATTTTATTTGGAAACAGTGGCAGTGTACAAGCAGGAATAAGTCTTTCAAACAGCTTTATTTTTAAGCATGGCAAGCGATGCATTTCACAGAAATAATTTTTAAGTTCTCCACTAGATAATTTTTTTAAAAAAATAGGTGAAAGCAGTTGTTTTGAATATTTGGTATTGATTATTTTTTAATTAAATATATTATATACCTACAGTATTTTAAATGATTTCTTTTGTTTGATTTTCGACTGTTCATTTTGCATTGTATGAAAACAAGGCGATTTGAAATTACACTGGTTGGAAAGAAGTTAACGGACACCATAGTGGGAGGAACAAACAGCCATGGCACCCACCTTTCGCTGCGATGACTGCATCAGTCTTACTGGTCATACTTTCCACAAGCGTAAGATAGCGATCAATGGGAATTTTGGACCATTTTTTCCTGGAGGCATGTAATGAGGTCCAGGACCTCATTACATGTGGGGGCTTGCATATTGCAGTCCTACCATGTTGAGAGCCTTGGTTCTGAATGTCTTTGTACAGATTCGTGTTCCAGTCGATGCGGAACTCCGCATTCAACGTGTCCGGCGATGAGTGGCGGGTTTTACATATTATCCTTCGTAGTGCCTTCGTAGGTCACGTTCGGTGAGTGGTGGGTCGTCCACTGTAGGTAGCACTTGCAGTTGACTCCCTGCACTTCAATTTCAGTCTGGTATCACTGATTGTTGACCTGGGATGACCCAGTTTGTCAACAATTTGCCGAGCAGATAGGCTTGCAACATGGCATGCTATCACAATGCCTCTTTCAAATTCCGTTAGTTCTTTTCTCGCAGCCATTTCACCTGGACACAGTTGCACTGACTTGGGAACATCATATTCCTTCAATTTATACCGGCCAAAACACATGACTCGTTACATGGCGCGATGCACGTTGCCCGTCCGTTAACTTCTTTCGAAGTAGTGTGTGTTAGCGTGGTCGTTCCTATTGAATTTTTGTTTATAATTTGATATATTTTCATGTGATTTGCTCTAGATAGCTAGCTGTATTAAGTTATACTTGCCTGAGAATTGTGCTTATTTTAATTGACTCAGAAAGTGAACTGAAAAAGCAAACATGTCCTTGTGCTAATTTTTCATTCATCTAAAAGTTTGGACATCTAGTGAGATCTGTCCTGTCTGAGTACGTGTTCTGAGTATTTGCATGTGAGCTGTTTAATGTACTTCGATGTCCTTGATTTTTCGATGACCCTCTTATCTCCGTAGCGCGAACTTGGTTTACGAGGAAGGTATTAATATGCAGTAAAACCGCACCACCTGGCTTTGAAAGTACAGTATTAATGATTTTTTTCTTTTTTTTTTAAACTTGTTTGGCGGGATCTCTTTGGCGCCACCTGCTATTAACTACGAAGCTGCGCTGATACTTTTAGACAAAATCACATTCGAACAATGTCATATTTACATTTTAGCTGCGTATATACCAAACAGTTGGCTAATAAAACGGTCTATTTTATTTGACATATATTTATCACAAGAAAACTTTTATAATTCAGCCAGCGCCAAATCCGCGTGTTTTATTACTTGCTGCCCGTGCATTACTTTGCCCCATTAATAATTTCACCTAACAACTGCTTTAGCAAGGTCACAGTAGATTAAAATTGTTACATTTTCTTCAGGAAATTTCTTTGGATGCAGTTGAAGTTGAATAGTTACAAGAAACATTTATATGCATTGCAAAATCTTGTTACTGCAGCATGGGGATGAAGTGCTTATTAGGTGTTTGGTTTATCCAGCACTTGAATAAGTCATTTTGGCGTCCCTCCATACTTATGTATGGCTATATGAATTAAAAGTTGGTTTGATTGCTATTTTAATAAGCTCTAATTATCCTGACATTGTACACATTTTGTTTACATAAAAATTTAATGAAAATGATGTTTATTGAAATAAAAGAAAACAAATAGAAGAAAATACAAAAACAAAGAAAGTTTGTTTCCTAGTTTTACAATAAGTTAAATTATCGGTTGCTGGCAAATTGCTTCGCTATTTCTTCGTTAAGTTCTAAAAGAGCACTAATGAAAAATAAAATGCAGTGCCCATCGAGAGGTCGTGTATGGCAAAAGTGATGCAAGCTGGAACATATACTCAAAAAGTAAGGAAATTATGTCAGTCATTAAACAAAAAGACTTGAATTTTTGATCAATTCGTTTTGATTGAATGGATTTTTGATCAATTCATTGAAAATGGTTTTTGGCATACATAACGTATTTTAATATTTTTTTGCTTAATTTGGATATTAAATTGTTTCAGTTGAACTGAAACCAATATGAACCCTATGGATATATTGCGATGTCCAATAGAGATACCGATTTATCTGGATAGAGGTCTCCTCCATATACAAAATTTGTATCATCATAATATTACGATACTCTGGTTTTAGAAATAGCTGTAGAAAGTTTTTCACTGGATTCGAAAATATATTATATTTGACAAGAATATAATTCGTCTTTATCTCCTTATTTCATCATTTATTCGCATACACTTGGGCGAATAAAGGTGAAAAATGAAATGAAACAAATATCGTCAATCAGAAGGTCAAGACTTCTCCTTACGAACAACTGCTATTCGAAGCTTGGGGGGGGGGGGGTCATTGGACAGCGATTTGTAATTGGGCCATTCATTGTTGGAGAAAACAAGTCAGATCATATGGTTTAAACGAATACATCACACTTGGCAGTATAATAAATAAATAAAAATAAAAATCACGATCAATTCAATCAAAATCAATTCTCTGTTTGCAGTTGCAGTATCTTATAAAATTTTATCATTTGTCGGAGAAAAACACAGTGAAAGAGCAGCTTAAAAAGCAGCTCATGTTTTTTTGTTTTTTTTTACTATTCATATACATTTATGCCAGTGATTTATTTTTACGTAAATCCTACCCCAAAGATCATCATCCTATAATATATTATGTTTGTGAGCGCGCGCTAAGGGTTCAATTATCGAGAAATCTTGCTCTAGAGACCAATCGTGGAACTTGAAACCACTTCAGGCCTCAACTACGCACAGTGGCAGTCTTATTAAGCGGAGGCAGACGAGGAGAAACAAAAATCATACCGAGTGCGGCTGCGCGTAAGCATTGCTTTTAGATGGGTCATCCATAGCGTTCAGGCAGGGTAAGATCACTGTAAACAAACCGTGCTCTGTCAGTGCTGTAACGGATCGTTAGTGTAGTGCTTATGGCTCCTGGGAGAGAGAAAGGTTATTGGATGGAATATTAGTGAGCAAGATGCCAAATTACAAGTAATGAATTAAAAGTGAATGAAATTATCACTTCGTCGATCTTTGTGGGATTGTATCGCAGGATAATGGCTCCAGTGGAACCTTAATCTACCGATGATAACTTCGAGAAATAAGGATGCTATATTTAATTCATCTGTGATTATAAGTAAGAAAATTAGAAATGTAATAATTCTAGGTGCCGAATAATCATTGTGTCTGGAAGAAGTTCTGGCATTTGTTGATTTTTATTTTCTTGATTATTAAATATAGCTGTATAATACATGTATATTCAGAGAATTTTGTAAAATATTTTAAAATTCTTCTTTTTTTTTTTCTTTTACGTGAAAAAAACAACTTATTTTTCTTTCTGCGTTATTAGTCTGTCCCAGCGGGGACAACAAATTAATTTTAATAGGGAAAATTAAGAGTTAGTTAACAAGCAACCTGTCAACAGAAGATGAGTGTACATTTCCTAATTCTGATGAACATTGACAGTTATTTTTGATCCAAATTTTAATATGATGTGAGGTTTAATTTAAAAACACTTTTATTCATTATGTTTAAATTACTAATAAATTTCAGTGTATGCTTATTTTCTGATATATTTCAATATTTACTTATTGACTTATAGTATTTGAACTCCGCTGCAGAATTGGTCTCCGAAATTGGACATCGTTTTTAAATGTTAGTATTTGTCTTTCACCAGTTCAACATTTATCAGCTAAATATTAGGGGATATACTTTTTACTGAATTAGAAAACTCATATGTAATTAAGTGTAACTTATAGATTTTAATCTAAAATCTTCGATAAAGTATATGTAAAGAACGATGTTAGTAATTTTTCTTACGTGGATAAGACCACGTGTCAGGTAATTTAATTATTTCGTTTCTCATAGATTTCCTCTTTGTAGTGATGGTGCTCACCACCACGTACTGGGAAACGCTGCTTTGGGTGTTACACAGCAGCGGTCGTGGGAACCATCGTTGCTATTAACCCAGTCAAGTGTTTCGTTTGTGAGTCATTCAGTATTACGCTTCACTAACAAAGACAACTTTGTTTAGTAATCAGCACGACAGTAAATCGTCCCTAGTATTGTATGTCGTGTATTTAAGTATGCCACGCTACTAAAATACAGTTTTGTGCAGCTGCGTTGTTATTGACTTTTCTCAAATTCTCAGTTGTTAGTGCAGAAATTTTAAAGTTGATGTACCGATCTTAATAATTCATTAGTTGAATTGCACTGAACTTCATACTGTTAGCTTATTGTATTATTTAATAATTGATTACGGATAATAATAAAATATTATGAAAAGAGGACCATTGCATTCGACGAAGTGGACAGAAAGCTGTCATGCAGAAAGTATCACGCGCATAATATGAAAAGTATTATTAGTCTGAAAATCTCATGGACAGAGCAAGTGACAAATGCAGAGGTACTAGTGCTACAGAGAATGAAAACACAGAAATCTTTTATTGCAAAAAATGATCCAGAGAAAGATGAGACTGGCAGGACATGTATTGAGGGGATCAGCAGGACAGAAGGCACTAACAGTTTTAGAAGGAAATATTATGGGAAGAGGATCAAGAGATAAAAAAAAAAAAAAAGACATGGTTTGGATATAATATCATGGACAGGATCATGTGACTATGCTGAAACAAGAAGAAGAGCTACCAACAGAGAGGACTGGAAGGACATGGTGCTGCACCCTCGCATTGAGGAAGCTGCATGATGATGATTGTTAGTCAGTCATACTCAGTTGAGCATGTTCTCATGATTTTTATGATATAGACATTTAATCTTTCACCGTTAAAATAATTGAACAGTTATTTTTGAATTATCACTTTCCTTATCTAAATAAAATGAAGTTGCTTCTAGAAGGATTTTTTTGACGTCATTGTTTGTACTGTCATAGAGAACTTTTCTCTCTTTCTCTCGTCAAATGAAGTGGTATTTTATTTATCTAATACAATATATAAGCACTCCGTGGTTATATATTGTTATGTTATTGTTATATATTGTCCGTGGTTATCTAACACAATGTTAAAGGCACTCCGTGCCTTTAACATTGTGTTAGATAAATTGGGATTTGGCAAACATTGTCACTAATGAACTTAAGGCAATTTTTTTTTTCATTTATTTAAACTTGTTACATTAAAAAAAAAATAGCAAATAGGGTTTGTTAGTAGGACTAAGTATATTCCGAGTATCGAATATATTTATTATAATAAATCTCTGTGGAGTCATAAAAAGTTTGGATATAGTCATTTATTATAGCTTTGTTGTATTTTTGACATGCGATGAGACTCCTCGTTATCGTTTAACTATTCTTTAGTAACATTTCTGGTTTTTCAACCTTCTCCTCTCTCTGAAATAATAGGAAAATTGCGAAAGTCACCAGCGAATTCGCTGGACACTTCTTGACATAAGCCGGTGTAGCAACATACTTTGTATTCCTTCTATATGGGTGTTTCCCTGGTATGATCAGTGTTTCTAACTTTCCCTTTACAAAAATTCCTTGACACGAATCCTTTAAAGTGCTTTCCGAACTTACTTAAAGCTCTGGTCGTTTCCTTCAACAGGCATACGGGTTTTATGACTTCATACATTTCATAAGAATATAGTACTGATACTTAAATATTTAGCACACTTGACGCCACGATAGAGATTCTCAAACGTTTGGTTGTAGCACACTTCTGAGCCACATCTAAAGCGTTTTCTTTCGCTTTTTTTTTTTTTTTTTTTTTTAAATTTTTATTTAAGTAACAACAATTAACTACAGGAATATTCGTAAGGGCTTCAGCTGAAAGATGAATTAGCTACTCTGTTTTAAGTTTTAAAATTTCCGTTGTTACTGATTGTTTTTTTGACTACTCACATTCTGCTTCATTAATTTTTAATCAGTAAAATACATGAACTTAGGTGCTGATTGTGGAGGCAATGCACACCCAACGTGCTCTTTCGCATTATCGCCCGTAATGATGACGCTTGTTCACTGAAAAGACAGTTTACTATAGGAACATTCGTAAGGACTTCAACTGAAAGATGAATTAGCTATTCGCTTAAGGAGGTGACCGCTTTTTTTTTTTTTTTTTTTTTTTCATATTCCGCATCACATGCAAACAAACTAAGCTCACGCAGTTTACATCATAATACATCGCTTTATAATCTTAGTTGCTTTGGGGTAATTTTACCACCCTATTACCGTGAGCAGAATTAACCCAGCGTTAGGTTTACGACGACACAAGAATTGGCTGTGAACCACGCAAAAAAATCTTTTCCTCATAGGTTATGTAGATTAGTTGCAAGAATGCGAAATAGTTTTTATACTCTTCATTTTGCATAAGGCCATACTTCGTTATTAACGAAATGGTATTACATCTGCAATACTGCTCAGGTTCTTGATTAATATCAGAATAAATCAGCTTAATAAAATTCTATGGGAGAAATGGGAACAATTTCTCATTAAAAAGTGAAACATGCTCTAACGACAAAATAATCAATTTACCGTCAAGGTTTGAGATTTTCTACCAGAAGGATTTTTATTTGTTTTATATATGTTATTTCTCTCGGATAAATACGCCTAAGGAGAAAACATGCGTTTTGTCTGATAATTTAGATTATACCGAGGGAGTTAAATCACAGTATATTTTTATTATTGTTGCCATACAAAATAGTGGAGGGCAATTTAATTCAGTGCTGTTTCTACACTGGTCACGTAACTCATGACTCTAGGAAATAATCATGCTGATCTTTGGCTGTTGTCGAAAGCGTGATCA
This sequence comes from Typopeltis vanoorti, assembly GCF_054136105.1. Taxonomy (NCBI): domain Eukaryota; kingdom Metazoa; phylum Arthropoda; class Arachnida; order Uropygi; family Thelyphonidae; genus Typopeltis; species Typopeltis vanoorti. The sequence continues at coordinate 67,140,589 of NC_143558.1, read as the reverse complement.
TTTAAGCCTTGTACAGGGTGTAAATATGGAATAACTCAGTTTTCATTTATTCTTTTCACTTTTATGGCATGAACACTGCGGCTTTAACGACTTTGTTTTTTATTTTTATTATTTTGATGACTGAGTTTCAAGATATGCCAAAAGTAAATTATTTATTACTTACAAAAAAAAAAAAAAGTATGCTACGACTGTTTGATTTTTATCTCAGTAATGAAAGGTAAGATTGTCTAGTGTATGTAGTGTAAATATTTTTTAAGATAACTGAGTCTGAAATGTGAAATGTTTACATTTAGACAAAGATATTGGAATTTGAGAGAATGAAACTTGATAGAGTTGGGTACCAATCTTTTGCTCTTCTTCCTCATTCATCAGTGTGGGGAGATGGTGAACTGTAACGTTACGTTAGGTTACGTTTTAGTATGTGACACATGCTTTTACACAGAGAAACTAGGAACACGTTTTTAGTTTGTACTTTGTAACTTTTTATAACTAGCAGTGCTTGCTTGCGAAATTAGTGAATCCCATTTACGAAAAGTGTAGACCTATCGTACGCCAGTACCGTGGGTAGAGTAAGGATTAGAGACTACACATCGACTTTTTTTAAAGCCCGACTGGCTAGCACAGCACACAAGTTATTGCTTGTGTAACCTGTCTTGTCAGCAAGGTATTGAGTCTTTACAAAGGCCTCTACTCACCAGGCCCATATGACTTTTTCCCTCAGAATGAAGTTTCCTTGAGTTGTGACAATTTTCATCATTAGGATAATTTTGAGAAACTCTGGCGTCGGAATTTTTCGAAATCTTCTACTGCATTTTGGAGAGATGGGAGAAAACAAGAAAAGTGAGTGCCGAAGAAATATTGCAAAGGATATGACATGATCACTAGGAACTTTTTTTTTGTATAGAAAACAAACAAACAAAAACGTGGAGGTTAAGTTTTTTTTCCGTTGAAATCATCTATCTTTTTTTTTTACTTCTTAGTTATGAGAAGGCAATCTTCGATGTATTAAGATTCTTATGTCGATTGTTAAAACTTCCATTTACTAATAGATAGAAATTTACTAATAAAATTTACAAAAGTGCTGCAGATATTTTTAATATTAACTATTAACATTACATGTAAATTGCAATTACTACTACTAAGTTTTAAATAGTTAGAACAGAATAATGCGATGCTTTTTTTTTGTATTTGGCAAATCAGAAGTATTAATAGATAACATACGAATTTGAAACCCTAATATTATTTATAATTAGAGTAAGTATAAAATGTCTAGACTTAGAATGCGGTAATATTATTCAGCATGAACATTAAAATAAAGCTTTGGTCATAGACTAACAAAAACAACTATCAGAGTAGAAGAAAGCAAAACATTATTCTGTCCCTTGTCCTTCAGTAAGCGATATTTATATAAAAACCTGATTAAATATCGCTGTCATTTAGATAGTATTGCAAATACTCCCACCCCCAGGGAAAAAAAAAAAGTTCGAAACGGAGAATGTGGCCATTGTCTGGTAAAATGTTGCACAGTCTTGATCGTATATCTCAATAAAATGGAAGTGCTTTCGAAGACGTAGAAAATCCCTTCGCTGATACACACCAGTATCCAATGTGCTTGATTTCTTCAATTTGTTTGATATGTTATGTAGATCGTTGATTCCTCAGAATTCTGTATGGAAAGAAATGACCCGTCATGCTGACTTTATGCGTAGATTTGAGGGTTCGTTAAACGAACCAGAAGATAGAACTGTCAGTATAATTTAGGCATTGTGGTTTTTCGTACAAGAGAAAAGTAGTCATGATTGCATATTCCCATAGAAATTTTCTGAAATTCTGTGTCGTCTCAAAGCAGGTAACGTCATTATCTTTTTTTTTTTTTCCTTTTTTTATTGCGAGACATGTTTTGAAGAGCTCTGTACTTTTTTAATCTCTGTGTCAACAGGACATTGTTACGTATACGAGCATTTTCGCGTAGGGTATGTTATGTGTTGATATGGCTTAGCTGATCTGAGAAGATAAACTACATATCGAATGAAGAGAGACATCCGATATAAAAGAATAAACAGCATTTTATGGAGATTTGTAGCCGAACTATTACAAGATATATATTTAGGAAATCATAATGCATATGAACCATAATATTAGTCCTAGGTCATCTGAGCTCTCAAAACCAGAGCTCTGTTCACAAGTGATATCCTCCTTCAGGAACGTACAACGCACACATAAGCAATAATACTACGAGGAGTTGATAGAGAGACTAAGAAAGAAATTCACACTGATGAATTAAATTTCTTAATTCATCAGTGTGAATAATTTATAACATGATAATATCTTAGTGTCCAGCTCACGATAAAGAACAAGACTTCAAAACATGAGTTTTGCCAGCTTGGCTGAATGATTAACACACCCAGCCAAGCTGGCAAAACTCATGTTTTGAAGTCTTGTTCTTTATCGTTTTTTGTTCTCCAACCAACAGGCTAAGCTGCTGATTCGAATCCGACACGGATGATTGTGTTTAGGTTGAAAATGCATTTCAGCATCCTTTGTGAGATTATTGTCTGCTTATTTGGAGGCTTGAAAAAGTTCCATGTTTAGTCTCAAGAATAGGGGTTTCGGACTATGTAAAAATAAATCAAAAATACAGAATAAATAAAATGATTAAAAAAAAATTCTTTAGCCTGCCCAACGGCACTGATGTACTGTGGGTTTATAAACTTTCTTGGATGTAGAGATGTACCCGCGCGCGCGCGCACACACAAAATGGAATAGATTCCATATAGATGAGACAAACACTATTCTGTGTATATAATTAAATATTAGATAGAACTCCTTTAAAGTTTTATTCCCCTTTCTCCCCGCTTATTAGCTAGTATTCATTTTAAGTCTAAATCTGGTGTTTTCAAGTATTCAGCAAGGTAACTGATGTACAAAGCGAAGAAAATCTATCTAGTATAGGAATTCGTAGATAGGGAATATGTACAATAATGTGTAAGTTACATGATTCTACCACAATTCCTTCATGATGGTTATCACAACTTCTCACTGAATATTTTTCAAAACTGTTAATTAGCTTATCTGAGAGGAGTTTTACACACCCCACCGTTGTGCCAGTGTCTTGCTCTTCACAGTCTCTGAATGGAGAAAATAATTTTCAAATTTGGATCTAATAGTGTTCCGATGCATTTGCCGAAACCATGGTGTGATTTTTTTTTTTTGGTGAGCTATTTCTTTGAACTCGGACTGCATAGGTTTCATATTTCCACAAGTAATAAATAATCCGGTAAGGGGGGGGGGTAAAAGGTTCTCATAAACACCTAGAATAAAAATTATATTAAAGAAACTGATTTACCCACAAGAAAGAATATATCTTAAAACCCCTTTAACCTCCATGTTTCATCAAATTGTAATAATTTGTACTTTTTCTTTTAGGATATATAAGAAATGTCAGAAGTTTTGAAGAAATTCGAAGAAACAGAGATGCGGGCGTCAAGTTTTTCGTGCTGCAAGAAAAGTCCGCAACTGAGATTCACCAAACTTTGTGTGAGATTTAGGGGACTGTGCCCCAGCATATCCAACAGTTGCTAGATGGGCATCCTGAGACAACAGATTCTTTCAGGTTATGAAGACCTTTCACAGCGATCACACCTGAAAATATCGATGTAGTGCATGCCATGATCTTTGATGATAAACGAATACCGAACAAAAACATTGCAAAGACTCTGGGGATATCAAGGGAACGAGTTGGATCATTATCCACCAAGATCCCGACATGCAGAAACTCTCAGCGAAGTGGGTCCCCAAATGTTTGAATGGTGACTTAACAAAAAAACGTGTGCTGCCGTCTCAAGGGATCTTGGGTCATTTTGAGAAATCAGGCGCAAATATTTTGACTCGTATTATGATTGTTCATGAAACGTGGCTTCATCACTAATACCCAGAGACAAAACAACAGTCAGTGGAGAGGAGACATGAAAGAATTGAGGTAGGAAAGGTTCTTGCCATTGTCTTTTGGGATATGGATGGTGTTATCCTTACCAAGTACCTCAAAAAAAGATGAAACTGTTACAGCAGCAGTTTATTCAACAGCTCTGAAGGGAAAATGCTGCGGGAAACTGAGCACAGGGCGTGTTGCTTTTGCAGGACAACACCTGCTCACACTGCTCATGAAACCCAACAGACAATACGTCTGCCTCACCCACCCTATTTGCCAGACTTGGCCCCATCTGACTTTCCTATTCCCAAATTTAAAGAAACACTTGAAAGGAACAAAATTTACAACAGATGAAGTCATATCTGCAGCTGAGGACTGGTTTGTGCAACAAGGGAAAGACTTTTTTTTCTCAGACGATTGCAAATGATGCAGCAGCACTGTTACAAGTGTATAACAATTCGTAGGTAGGGAATATGTACAATAATGTGTAAGTTACATGATTCTACCACAATTCCTTCATGATGGTTATCACAACTTCTCAGCACAACTCTCAGGTCTTCAGAAGAGTCAAGGGGATCTTCATGTAGGATTATCTCTTCATACGGCAATTCCACTAAACTTTTAAACAACAAAAATTTTCGCAATATGCGTTCTCACTCCTACAGTTTGTAGGCTACACGAAAGACATCTAACGAAAAACTGATATTCATAGCATCTGTTCTGCTGTCGATGACTGTTTTTCAAAAACCATTTATGCCAGCTCCTGAAAAGGTTACTCTTCTAGTTTTGATTGTTGTTGACACAGTTACACTATCTAATGTCTGAAACAAAAGTATAGTTAATAACATTAAGCAGCACCCACTTATTTCTCAGGTATTAAATTTCGAAATGGTATTCTGCACTAGTCACGATGTACTACTATTTCAAATAAATTTTACACACTAGTGTTGTCTATATGTACTATTAATTACATAGTTTTGTACTTGAATGGGAGTTGGAAACTTGAGTAGACATGGCAGTTCCGTGTTAATTGTATATTTAACCCCCTTTTTTTGTTGTCCGAATCTTTAAGTATACTGTAGGGCTTTTCTTGAACTTTTAATGTTTGTATCGCCAACATCTAAATGATATTAGTCTTTTTAAAAAAAAAAAAAAACAATCCCGGAAGAACTGTTAAAGCGTTACGCCTTCAGACTTGTTGGCAAAATTCCTGGTAAGTCCAGGAATTCAAATTGCGTATTGTTCACGTTTCTGTTTTTCAGGTGTATTTATTTTCGATGATTGCGTTTGTGTTATTTGTGGCCGGCTCCTCACTTGACCCCTGACAATTGTCTTCTTGAGGGCTGTCTGTAATACGCATGACCTTGCCCTTGGCAGGAAGTACTGAACAAGTTCAACTTACCGCAGCAGTGTCCCCCTCCCCCTTTCTTTAATGTGTATTCTTGTGTGACCTTTTCTTGTTGGGAGCACGTGAAAGTTCTTACGTGATAGGAGGGGGCGGCACCTGTCTGGGGTTGGTTTATAGAGCTTGTCGTAGATTTGTGAGGATGCGCATGATAGTCAGAACTGTCAAGTTTTCCTCGTGTTGAGGAAGCCGGAGCAAATTGCATCTGATTCTTAATGTCAATATCCTTGCAAAATACACAATTTCTATTTATAGTTACACTTTCGATATGAAATTACTGAATATTTGACTTGATTTTCAACTAAGTTCCAGGTATTTATATCCATAATGATATGTATGATATCCACAATAAATATTAGTTGTGAAATGATAGCTTTCATATATGGAAATAGCTCGGTCATTAATAGGAAAGTTTATTCATTGAGTTATATATTTCTTCAATAAAAAGTAAAGGCAGCAATTTATTAAAACTATGTACTATTAATACATAGTTTTGTACTTGATAGTACAGTGATGCAGTGTAATGTGACAACAGTCACATTACACTGCATCACTGTTCAAAAAGATTAAATAGGTTCGAAATGTCTAGTGTACCAGTCATGTCTATTAGTAAATGCTGGTGATTTTTAACAAATAATAAATGTTTTAATGTCCCTCCAACCTTGTTCCAGTTATCTCTTCCGCGATGTTTACTACTAGAGGTCACTTGCTTGTCTGAACATGTTTTTATAATTTTTGTAGAGTTGCAGATGAGTTTTTGGAATGGAAGCGTCTTCTTCTAGGTAATGTATGAGAAGATCTCTAATAACAGACGGTCACACACACACGCACGCACGCACTGTGGTTTCATTATGTCATTCTAGTAGTAAATGACGGACAGTAACTTCGTACACTGTCATTAAAACGTACTTAGTTACGGTTCGTTGAAGAACTGAAATGTATCGGAACGAAGTAGATACTCAGCAGTGAATCGAAGACCTGGAGAAGCGAATAATTGAGTCTTTTCATATATATGATTTTATTTATACAGAGTTATGGAGAAATTAGGAACATTTGAAGATTCCTAGATATCAATATATATCATCAAGAGGTCACGATGACATACACGTCATCGTGACCTCTTGAAATTTACCTATGCAGTTTGCTTCATCTGCAGGAAACTGTACTTGATATTCGTTAAAGCACTCATGGTTCACTACAGAGATATCGACAGGTAAATGAATCTACTTTGCTTCTATTCACTGTTGTTAATGAGGCAATAACAAGTAAACAGAATACATAAGAATGTCACTCTCTATTAGGGCACGGGGTGGGGGAGAATCAGAATACATTGCTGGTTGTATATTCGTACGTAATTGCATATCTTTATTGTAATCAGTATTTAGATTTCTGTCTTGCTATACGAAGAATGGTTCAAAATTCCCATTGATTGCTATCGTGGAAAGTATGCCTCTTAGGATTGCTGCAGTCATCGCAGAGAAAGGAGGTCTTACATCTTATTAAAGTGGGCGCCATAGCTGTTTGTTCCTCGCATTATGGTGTCAGTTGACTTCTTTCCGAGCACTGTATATATCGTGACTTCTTGAAATTTACCTATGAAGTTTGGGAGATCTGCAGAAAACTGTGCGTAATATTCGTTAGAGCGTTTATGATTCAGTGTTTATCGGAAAATTTCAGTATGTATATGTTGATCACAAAATCAAGAACACTTACCACATTGCGCTTCATTCTATTGAACCTGCATGGATTGAGAGATTACCACCCTTCCAAAATATGTCCTGAATTCTTAAGCACCAAGTTAGATTTTATAATGGAGGGAGGTTGCTTTTGAGCTATTGCTGTAAGAAAGGCCTTGAATAGAGTATTGGTTCAATCACTACGTCTAAATCTAGGGCTGCACTTATGCAACAGTAATTAACTTACTGCATCACCACAGAGACTAAGTTGACATATATTAGCCAAATCGACCAGCCTATCTGAACTTCAGAACTGTCTTGAAATATTATTTGTGAATAAGGAGAAAGAAATTTTGTTAAATACAATCTAAACATATTTCGAAAAGAAAAAAAAAAAATTAACGTAACACAGTGCGAAAAATTCATTCTAAAATTAATACAAAAATAAATAAAAGCAAAAATGTATTTAAAATTATATTTACAATGCAGCTTAGACCTCAACAAATATAAATAATCCGAGACAACCATAAAAGATGCGTTTCACTTTTTAACGCAAGAAAGGTTATAAACCTATAGTACATTAATAAGTGAATGGATTAAAGATTTTTTTCCTAATTTTTATTAATTTTATTTTTTTATATTCTTATAAAATAGCGTTCTTTTATGTGATATCATTCATTACCATTGCAGTTGAATCCAGAATTGCTTTTAGTTGCCCTCAGTAACGAAGATACCATTTAGTTACAAAGGCTTGTTCAAATTCTGTCTAGAATGCGAAGAATCTTTATAGATTTTTCATTTGAAGGTGTGTTATCCGGTTTTATATGGACTGGGTGGTGGTTTTCTCTTGGAAACTCTCGTTTTTCATCCCCCATAACAGGCAAACTGACCATAAGAACGCACCCGGTTAACGACCGTTATCAGTTCCTAGTCTTAGTTGCTACTCGTAAACAGCTAATGAAGTCAGTTTTTTCGAAGGTACCATTACTCGATAGAATACCTTGAACACTTAAGTTTGTTAATACTAATTATTGTACAATAATTGAAATATCGACAATCGCAAATTTAACTCTGGATACTTTCAAACTTTATAGTATGTAAATAATTATAAGAGCATGCTAGACTTAATGTTCATTTAGTCAAAGGCATGTAGTGCAGTGAATAATTTTCGTTATTTAACCAGTTCTAGATTAGATTATTTTATTTTGCTTTTATTGGAAAAATAAGTTGAAATGATATAATATTAAAAAAAAAAACTAGGTTTATTGTCGTAATAAATAAAAAACTATGAAAAATTAGCTACATTAATAGCCGGTAGCTTTCTCAGTTACTGGTTAATGAAATAATAATAAAATCTGTACAGTGAGACAATAAAAACCGTTGAGAGTGAAAACGTTGTACACAGTACTTGATTCAAATAGTAACAGCAAGTAATTCACGAGACAGAATATAAGATAAATACAACTGGTCAGTCCTCTTAGTAGCGTTTACTAGATTCTTTGAGTGTAATTTAACGTACTTTAGCCTGTGGGGGAAAGATTAGCATCCGTACTACATCGAGTATCTTAAACCGAAAGTCCTACACTGTATTGGGACTAAACACAGTATCTTCTGTAATAATGCTCTCCTTATCCATAGAAGCAGTTTTAAATCTGAATCTCCTCAGGGAAAGTTTAGGTAAGATTTTCATCCTATGTAAATATCAAAAATGTATCTATTTTATATGATGATTCTAGGGCGTGGTACTTACGGTTATGGATTAACTCGGTGTCCAAACTTTTTCTGTTCACGGCGCCCAAAGTCAGAAAACATAGGAGTGCCTAATAGTTGCAGTGCGCAGTTGGTGCGGTTACGTTGGCTAAGTTTAAAAAAAAAAAAAAAAAAAAAAAAAAAAAAAAGAAACGTATATTTCAAATTCACAATTTATGTAAAACGTATTAAATAAGTGCATATTTTGAACAAACAAATCGTAATAAGTGGGAGGACGGGTGAGCTGTTGTTCACTGCCCATCTCAAATCTTGGAAAATTGGACACAGCCACCCTCATTTCCTGTTCCACGTTGATTTTCGCACAGTACTTGTTTTTATCACAGCGATCGTTGAAAACCCGGCTTCGCACAAATATAACGTCGCAAATGGAATTAAGATTCGATGAGCTTTACCACTTAGCAGCGGATATTCATCTTTTTATGTTGAGCCCATATACGAGAAGTTGGCTGGTCAACCTATAGTACGTTAGTACCGTATATGGGTAGTGGATTGGGAAAGGAAAAACTTGTTTACATTTGATTTAAAAGTCTGTATTCCTTAGGAAATACTTCGAGGGGGGGACTGTTCCACAGTACAGCAGTAGCAGGGGTGAAGGAGGAAGAAAAAAAAATTGTTCTGTGGGTTTCGAGGTGTACTGTGAAAGGATGTTGGGCAGCAGCTGTACGTGTTCCAATGGGCTTAGTACAGAGTGGAGGAATTATTGATGCTGTTTCAGATGAACATTTCCCATGGAAATATTTATAGAATATACAAATTGCAGAGACCAAACGTCTCTGTGAGAGTGAGGGTAGCGCGTTGGTAAGAGATGGGTCATTTATCAGTCTAATTGCTCTCCTCTGTATTGAAGTCAAGCATTTTGAGGGAGCTTTTAGGAGCCCCACTCCCAATGTGAGAGCAGTATTTGATAGCTGGGTGGATTTGCGATTTGTGTAAGGTTAACAGCTGTTTAGAAGTGAAGTAACGTCTTGAGCGAAAGAGAAAACCTAGTTTTTTGGAAGCTGAGGATGCAATGGTTGTGATGTGTTTATGCCAGTTGAGACTCGATGTCAGGGTAATTCCGAGATCATTTACTAATATCCAAAAGTCAATCAGTTCCATGCTGCCAAATTTTGTCTTCAGTGTATTGTCACAAGACAGCTCAATAAGATTTCCGTGAAAATATTGGAATATTTCGCGGCGCACAGTTTGGGAACCACTGGATTAACTGATTGTTGTCTTTCTTTTTGTCTCTAAATTGCTTGTTTGTTCTACACTTCTTTAGCCTCTTTCCATCCACTGCTGGATATAGGCCTCCACTTAACTTCCCAGTTCTGCCTGCCTTTAGCCAGTGTCCACCATCTCATGTCAAATCTTTGCAGATCATTCCTCCATCTTGTTCTTTGGTTATCTTTCCTTTTCTTGGTATGGGCTCAGTGCTTAATTTTGTCCACCTTTCACCTGACAGTCTATTAATATGGCCAGCCCATCTCATCTCCATTTACATGCTTTACAACACTTCACAGTTATCGTCTACTCCAGTCATTTCTCTAGTATTTCTTATTCTATCCTATCCTTTTTTGTGTGTGTGTGTGTGTGTGTGTGTGTGTGTTTTAGTTGCCTATGTCTCACTTCCATAGGTAAACTAGCATAATGCATATAATTAAGACGTTTCTTTTTAGGCATATAGGTAAATCTCCTAACAGGTAATCTTTATACAGCTAAAATGAAATGCTTTGTTTCCTTGTGTGATTCTTCTAATTATTATTTTTATCTTGTTTTTGCTTAAAACTAACTTAATTGATAAATATAGTTCTCCACAATTTCAACACGATTATCTATTAATTTTAGTTCAGCTTGATCCGGATTTATCATCAGTTTGGTTTTGGTTAGATTAAGCTTCAATCTTTTTTTTTTTTACCTGGTTTCTCTATTAAGGTCATTTAGCATTTACAGAGTTTTTTTCTTTATATTTTGCTAAAAGAACAATGCTATATGCAAAACGTAAGTAATTGAGATTTTTTTCTATTGATGCTAACTTCATAGTTTACCCATGAGACGTTCTTAAAGATTTCTTCTAATGTAGCAGAAAACTATTTGGGTGATATTGGATTTCCTTGCCTTACTCCTCTCCCAATACCAAATTCCTTTCCCTGGTGCTCTTGCTTTATACTGGCTCTTAAATTTTGATATGCAGTTTTTAATAGGATATACTTTGTCGGATGAATTGTTTGTTTTAAGCTGTTTATTATTTCTGACTGATATAGAGAATCACAGGCTTTTTCAAAATCTACGAACACTAAATATGCAGGAAGGTTTATTCATTTGCTTTTTCTATTACTTGGTTAATAGTGTGGATATGATGTGTTGTAGAGAATCTTGTTCTGAATCCTGGTAGTTTATATGCTGTTCATCATCCCCAAACCTGGTGATCCTATTTAATATAATTCTAATTTCCAAAGTTCTTCAAATTTTTTCAGTAGTTAAAATATCATTTAACATATCCAGTATGACTTTATGATACTCCCCTATGCCATCACGCGTGAATCAAGATTCATCCGTAAAAAGCACACTTGGGAGATTTTATATGTTCACCTGATTTTGTGTTCTGCTAATATGTCATCTTCTCCAGGACTTTTATTATTCTTTGCTGACTTGAGGGTTTTCCGTAATTCTTCCATCAAAACGGATGATGGAAGAATCCGTTTCCTTTCCTGTTAGTAGGTCCCTATAAAACTCGCTACATATTTTCATGATTTCTTTTCTATATATTGTACTATTCCTTGCTTAATCTGCAATATCCATTTTTTCCTTCCATGTAACTTTCTTTTGATGATTTTTTGTTTTCTATTATGTTCTGAATTGTTCTTGAATTATATTTTCTGATGTTTTTGTTTTTTTAATTTCTTTTCTAAATTTCGCATTTCCAGAAATTCTGTATTATCTTTGTATTCTGTATCGCCTTTTCCTTAGTTCTTCCCTTTCTTGATTAGATCATGTGTAAATTAAGTTTTTCTCTAGAAGTTGTATTTGCTGGTAATGATTTTCTTAAACTTTTAGCAACTTCCACACTACGTAACTATTAATTTCGGTACAAAATATATGTTGTTAATTTAATAAAAGCATAGTCAAGTTAAATACTATGCTTAAAAGTTAAATAACATGCTTCATTCTGGATTACTATTCCTCAGGTATCATTAAGCCAGTAAACACTGCTAATAAAAATTACCGAAAAGCAGTACGAGAAAGCCAATGTGGGAAACATTTGTAGCCCGAGACTTGCATTTTCCTTAGTTAATATTAACATTTTTGCTGTACCATTTTTAGCTATCTTTTCTTCATTTTATATTAACCAGTAACGCTGACAAAGCTGCCAAATATTAAAGTAATAAGACTTGGTTATTTTGTGTTTGTGTATTTATCATGATAATAAACCCGGCTATTTAAGGTATTTCTAAAGTGTTTGGCCAACTTCTGAGTACTTGTTCTACCGCTATTCCCATGGCAGTCATATAAACATAAAGTTGGAAATTCTTTCCTAGCGATCTGTTGAATGGGAAACTGCACATCATGCAACTGAGTAGGTAACAGGCTTGTATTCCAGTACTGTGCATAGGAAATGATTAAAGAAGGCAACTAACTACCTAGGGCTACATCATAGGAAATATTCGAAATGGATTCCGTGAAGAGCAATGAATGCCCACAGCGTTGGCTCGGCGATTGCTGTACAAGCTTGAGAAGTCTCAGAGTATTCCGCATTGTCGTATAAAGAACTTGTTCATCTGGCACCAGTGCAGAATAAACATCAGCTTTCAACTGTTCCATGCAAAAAAAAATCCATTGGATTCATATCGGAAGATGGTCGTAGCCATTCAACTGCCCCCTTTCCCCACCTTCACCTACTCAAGTCGAGATAGGTGAAGGTAGGCAGTTCAACGAAAATGCGTTGGTACTTCGTCATGCATGAACCATGTGCTCAGGCATCTTACTCATGGCACGTCCTACAACAACGTCGGTAGTTCTTCCTTCAAGAAATGTTGATGCTGTAGGCCTTGACTGTTGTTGGCAACATTTGATGAAGTGGTCTCCCATAATGCCGATCCAAACATTCACATGGAATCTTTGCTCGTGGCGAGACTGCCTATTTCATGCGGATTAAGTTCCCTATGCCATCGCGCTTGCATCAAGATTCATCCGTAAAAAGCACACTTTAGAAAAAACCAGGTGTGGTGCAACCTTGCAGAAGACACTGAGCAATCCTGACTTGAGATTTGGGGGGGGGGGAGGACAAACCTGGTGACGAACCTTCATTAGAGGGATGATGACGTGATCCTAGTCATCTCTACAAAGCGATTCCAGGCGTGCTCCGATCTGGATAGAACCAGGGACACGTTATTATCCCTCTAATATTCGTGAAAGTGACGACTTATGGTGGAAGTAGTGTGATAGTTTGGGGAGGCATCTTATTCGGTGGACGCACTGGCCTGTACTAGTGGAACCGTGAATGCTGCACACTTATAGAGATGAGGTCCTGGGCCCTATGTGTCGTCCATATGTGGATGCAATAGGGGAGACGTTTATTCTGCAATACGATAATGCTAGTCCTCGTCGAGCAAAGCTCGCTGACCAATATTTTTAAATAGAGACTATCGTACGTATGGACTGGCCAGCCAGTCCACACGTACCTAGTCCACAGTCTACCTAGAGCATCCCAGACTCAGCTTGTCTGGGATGCTCTAGGTAGACATGTTACTGCTCTTAATCTCCCCCCCCCCTTCCCAAAACCTTGAGGGACTTAGGAGAGCTTTGCAGGAGCAATGGCTATTACCCACTGAGCTTCTGGATACCATTATAAACAGTATGAAACATCGTGAGTGCTGTACTGCTATGAGGGGTGACCACTTTCCTTATTGAGGTACTTTAAAAATGTCATTTTGACCTTTTGATTTTGACTATTGTTTTCATTTATCCATTTTGTTTACTGAAGCAAACTGTTTATTTGCAATTTATGGAAACCAGTGTAGTATCGAATACGTTTTTATTAACACTGAGTTATTAGATAGCCGGAAATGATCTTGGTAAAATGTCCTGACTGGGTAATATTAAGCTATCGTTATGATAGCTCTTGACGCTTGATATCTGTAATGGACATAAAGTTGCAAGTTTCAGTTTTCAGTCCTGAATGTTGAGAATCATGATTGTGAAACCGTATGTACGAGGTGCTATCCAAAAGTTCGGGGAATTTGAATCGTGCGCTCGAACCGGTTATAGTACGGCCTTCTACCGATATAAGGGATGAGCAATACCCTTTGTGAATCGGTATGCCCACAGCCGGCAAGCTGAGAGGCTGCGTACTTGGGTTACGTGCTTTCTTGTAACCTCGTGTTTTAGTGGTTTTCGGCGATTTTCTTCTCCAGCTGAAATGGCGGATTTTAAGGAGAAAGAATCTGCTTAAAAGTGCTTTAAGTTCGCAGCAATATCAAGTACCATGTTTTTGACATCCAAGGCATTGTCCACAAGGAATTCTTTCCCACCTGGTCAAACTGTCATTGGCAAGTTTTGCTGTGAGGTTTGGTTTTAAAGGGCGAGCATTCGGTGCAAACGTTCAGAAAAGTGGAAGAACAAGACTGGGTTCTTCATCATGACAACGCTTCCAAGTTCCTGGCTTCCAAGACACGGTAGCCATTCTCTATCTCCTATATTCGCCTAACCTCTTCCTCTGGCGATCCAGACACAATCGTAGGAAGTGCTCGACACAGCCACACTCGAGAACTTTCAGGGATGCATGGAATCGTGAAAAAAACCACTGGGCTCGCTGTACTTGCCTAAAGGAACGAATTCGAAGGAAACAGTGGAAATTTGGAGTTAGGGTAAGTATTTTTTTTATTTAATCATTAAGGGGATACAAATCCCTTGTTGTTCAATTGCCAGTAAGCAAAACTCTGAGATCGAGAACTACGGATCTATGAGTTTCATATATACTGAAAAACTGTCGGCGAATCCAAGTGTAAATGACCACTTGGTAGTACAACACCAAGCAACTCGAAGCAAAAGTGGAGCAAGCTCCCTCACTATCTTTGATATTTTCTCATAATGTAAAAACACATCCCCTAGGGGATATAATACTGTAATTACATTATGAGGAGAGGTCACTACCCAGACCGGTTTCAACCTTTTTTGAGATCTCATCAGTGAGTAGGTAGACCTGGAAGATAACAAGGTTTAAGTGAAAAGAACTTACATACCTTTACTATAAGAATGCCATAAAGGTGTTATAATATACAAACACACCTTTATGGCATTCTTATAGTAAAGGTATGTAAGTTCTTTTCACTTAAACCTTGTTATCTTCCAGGTCTACCTACTCACTGATAAGACCTCAAAAAAGGTTGAAACCGGTCTGGGTAGTGAGCTCTCCTCATAATGTAATTACAGTATTACATCCCCTAGGGGCTGTGTTTTTACATTATGAGAAAATATCAAGGATAGTGAGGGAGCTTGCTCCACCTTTGCTTCGAGTTGCTTTGGTGTTGTACTACCAAGTGGTCATTTACACTTGGATTCACCGATAGTTTTTCGGTATATATGAAACTCATAGATTCGTAGTTCTCGAACTTAGAGTTTTGCTTAATGGCAATTGAACAACAAGGGATTCGTATCCCCTTAATTATTATTAAGGATGCCAGAAAAATAGCCGTTTGGCTTTCAATTTATGTTATTTTTTTATTTATTTTTATTTTTTTTAAATGATCAAATTCTCCGAACTTTTGGGTAGCATCTCGTATGCACTTCATCACGAAATCCGGTCTGCTCACACAGACTTTACAAAACTTGTGTAAGTGTAAAATTAATAGATTGAAATTCTCATTCCTCCAAAATTCTGTTCTAGATATAGATTCTGCCTGCTTTATCGATTTCCGTTATTCAGTCAAGGATATGGCTGACCCATTCGAAAGCGTGACTTGTTGTGGGGACTGTTATAAAACTTAGCTGAAAAGACTGGAGACTCAAACTATTTCATAGTATTTCAAGAATTAATGTTTTTGAAGGAATATTTGTAATTATAACCTTGGCATTTCATCACTGATGTCTAGTAGTCAGTTTAGATCAAAGTTGCTCATAAAAAGGTCGTTGGGTAAATAGCACTTCACATCCTGTTAAAATAACTTTTTGACTTGAAACTGATCCCTCGTGGTTGTGCTACTTACGATGAGTGCAAATGAGGTAACCTTGACCCTGTACTCTCTTTAAGCACATAAAGCATGATTGCGTTGTTTTCTGCTATAATGAAATTCAGTTAATCTGAACTGGTTTCTGCTACTAGGTGTTGTGTTAGCACGTTTCAAAACTTGAATCGCACTTACTCAATACTGATATCATGTTTATTAAAAATGTGTATATATATATATTTTTTTTTTCATAATAAAACGTTTGTCATATAGATTACATATTAGGTAAATGCTCCAATGAACCAAAAAAAAAAATCATTATGCAAAATTCATGGAATTTGTCCGAATAATCAGTTAGACTAAAGTACATTAGGACTGTATATAAGACAATTGGCTTTCTCCATCTCGTGTTGATATTTATTGAAAACATTAAACTTAGGACAACGCTACTTCACGAACGATAATAGTATTATAAATACACATTTAGTTAATGAAGAGAAACTTGTTAGTCGATTTTGATGGTTATCTATAGAATCTCGTTTTGAATTTCATGTTATAACCATATTAGCGTTTCATTAGTAAATAGTAAGTTTTTTGCGAGTAGTAAAATGTGTAATATTCGCATTGAACGCTAGTTATGTACCATAATTTTGTACGTAGTCTATAACAATGACAAGCACTATCCTGATTATTCCTTGTAAAAGTGGTGTTGTTGGAATTATTAAAAAGTTTTGTGCAGGGTCATGTTAGTTTGAATCTCAGGTTATTGATTTAATTGTATATTTAAGCAAAGAAAGGCTTGCATCTTTCTGTAAAAAATAAAAACAGCAAAGTGATGATAATAACAACTAAAGTGCGCACTATAAATATTGAATGTTCATTGAAGTGTTTGGATAGTGCATAACTTTGATTCTATCCTATAAATGTTGTCAATGATCTGATTATTTATTCATAACAATATAAGCTGTTCAAACATAAAGTTAAGACGAAAAATTTAACTAGTTTTGCTCTATTTACATTTAAATTGGAATTATTTTAGTTTTTCAATTAAGTAAAAGGCTTAGTGTGTCAGTAACCTTTTAATACTTCTCAGTCCACTATAATAGACAGAGGTTGAGTGGACTGGAATAAATTTTTGCTTTATGGATTTCAGGTGCATATGTGAATAATATACTGTATTTCATTGAAAATGTGACAGATATGACTGAAACTACTCTTCCTGTCTTTTTATGAAGGGCTTTAGTCTTTCTATCAAATCAGAATCGATTTGATAAAAAGCTGAGAATGAAATAATGCGAATGCATGATATAATTGCTGAGATATATTCCTTTCCTTCCACGCCTATTTAAGTCCTTCGAAATGATATGAGGCTCCTCCGTAGCTCAGTCAGTATAGACCAGTGATGGCGAACCTTTTTACCCCAAGTGTGTCAGACATCTTTTTTTTTTTTTTTTTAATATTGACGTTGTTGATGTGCCACTTGCATTATAAATTTAACTACATAATCATAGATGGTGACTTATACATATCATATTAGGCTATTTATTTAATAGGACATTGATATAAAATCTATGAATTCATATTATACAATTCATTTAATAAAGTGAAATTACAAACTTACATTACATTGAATGACTTTTCTGTTGCTGAGTACTGGTAGAAAGTTGCTTTATAGAAGGGCTATAGTGTGTACATTTTAATGCTACACAGGCAGCGTTCAAATCATTGCTCAATCTATTTCTCCCTTTCGATTTGATATTATTTAAGGAAGAAAATAGAGTTTCACAAGAGTATGTAGAAGAGAAAATTGTTAGAAGAGCTTTAGCAAAGATTTTGAGAGCATGAAAGTTTTCGGGAAGGCTTATCAATAACACCATATTGTTTCTATCAATATCTCTATCAATGACACCATATTGTTCAGTCCAGGCATCTTGGAAATTTCTTCCTTTCTGTGAAAATTTGAGTTTTTTATTAGTGCTAGCTGCCATTGTAAGAGGGTTCACAAATTAAAAAATAGCATAATTATATACAGCAGTAATTAAGCAGTAATAATTAATAAGAACTTACAATTACTGGAAATGAATTGTACATCAGCAACTCAAATTACTTAAGTGGCAGACCATGCAAGACTACCACTACTTCTTTCAGCAGGGTTGCCAAATTTATAACCGGTAAGTTCGTAGCAACCTTGTTATGTTTTACTCTCTATCATGCTACTAAATAGCAGCTATTTAGTTTTGTTGCGACGTCATCGTAAGTTGTTACTATTTGCATTATTTAACGAAATTTACTATTTCAATAAATTCAATATTTAATGCTGCGAATTATATTTTCTGTTAAATTGGTTTCAAATATGTTTAGAACTTGTATTACTCAGTTGAGAGACTTGGAATGCATGCATGAACAAATTTCACACTGAAGTCAAATGAAAACTTTAAGTTTATAATATATAAAGCACGTATTTATAAGTTTGTATCGTATAATATTGATAATAATTTTTATGTTTGTATCGTATAATATTGATAATTTTTATAAGTTTTTATAATATCATATGACTATGCATGAATTATAATCATTAAGAAAGAAAACATAAACTTAAAACACTCATTGTTTATAGGCTAGTTACAAAATAAAATAGAAATAGGCTAACTATAAAATATAATTCTTTCATTGAACCGAAACCGACCTTTGCCTTAACTGAGAGCGATCTTACACGATTTATCGCAGTATTCTTCATCAGAATACCAATATCTTTCAACATCTAAGGTGTGTCACCTGAAACCCCTCAAGTGTGTTAGTGCTGGCACACGTGTCATAGGTTCGCCATCACTGGTATAGACGAAGCCCTTTGGTCAGAAAGACCTGGGTTCGATTCCCGTCCAAGATGTGAGGAACCTTTATCTGATCTCTTTCGACTAAAGGTGAGTTAGCCGGTCTCATACGGAGGTAGGGATTTTTTTCCACCCGGAAACTCAGGTTTTTCGCCCCCTCCTCCCAGAACAGGCAAAACGGCCCCGTAAACACACGTGGATTACAGTCATGAATACGTCCCAGTCATATGCCGATCCCGGATAAAATAGGGAGGTGGGGAAAGCAATGATGAACTACCTTGTAAAAATCTCACCAGGAATATTTTGTGGGCAAAGCATACAAAGTCACCTACGTTCGGAAACGACCGAAAGGGAAAATCAGTCAGTCAGTCAGAAATTATATGTATATTATGTGAATTGAGTTATAGAACAAATACTGTTCGTTATATCGGTATTGAATCGATTATTCGAAATATTTTTAGCTTAACCCTTTCTGCCCTAGTGATTCCAATTGGAATCACTAACTTTCTTGGCCTTCATAGCCCATATTACGTGACGAATGATTCCAATTCTGAAATGATTCATCGAAAATGAATCATTTCATTTTCAATGATTCATTGAAAATGCAATTTCCATGAATCATTGAAAAAAAATACATTTTCATTTTCTGAAAAATGAAAATGTATTTTTCAGAAAAATACTTGATATCTTTGCTTTTTTAGACCTAAAGACAAAATAAATAGAAAGAAAAATTTTTTCACTTGTAAAAAAAAATTCAGGTCAGAAAGGGTTAAGAAGTTAGCCGTTCTCATACGGATATAATAGATCTTTTTATGC
Organism: Typopeltis vanoorti; assembly: GCF_054136105.1. NCBI lineage: Eukaryota > Metazoa > Arthropoda > Arachnida > Uropygi > Thelyphonidae > Typopeltis > Typopeltis vanoorti. The sequence continues at coordinate 67,121,018 of NC_143558.1, read as the reverse complement.
AAAACAGGCAGATCAACCAGAGAACACAGGCCATTAACAGACATACATTTGGGGGGGGGGATAGAGATTTGTAATATGAAGTTGCCTCCCGCGATGAATCCTGGCACTCCATTGAGGTGTCATGCAATAATAACATGCTGCTTTTTTATCAATAAATCATTAAAAAACATGTATTATGTTGATTTGTTTTAATTACAATAGTGAAAAATGCTATGTCATCATACATATCTTGAATAATTTATACTACAGCTGGAGCTAAGTTTGTGTTCTATTTTAAGTCAAAAGCCCTATCATTAATGCATTTATATTTAGAGTTTATGGACGTGAAACGACTACGGTAATCATTTGAGTGCTGCACTACTTTATCTGTGGTGATTTATATAATGGTTATTATCTACCTAACTTCGCAAACTTGTTTTGTAAACGTATTTCGGGCCTCAACGAGAATGGAATTACATTTATCCATTTCTCTCATATACATCTAGGCCAGAAACCATACCGTTATCTCAAGGACAGTATGCTAGATCTTCGATCGCTTTTGTTTGCCGTGTGTTAAGTTTGGTTCATGAAATGTATTCATATTTTTGATATATTTTGTTTAGACCATGAAGGGAGCACTTTTAAATAGTGTGCAGTTCTATTCGTTGATTAGCACTTCTGAATCGTATAAAGTTATGACTTACCAACATCATTATCTATTCTACCAGCAATTTTCCTACCTCTGTATGATGCACGCACTAAACGATAGTGGCTATTTGTTACTGACTATATTTGCATCCTAATGTTACCTAGGACAATTTATCTTAACAATAAGCAGTACTACGATGTATACGTTTTATCACATCTTCAGATGCTACTTCGTTACTGCTGGTCAGTTAGGTTGCCCCGACACTGCGCTGTCTTATACAGGATGTAATAAATCAAACATCATTCTGTTTGTAACAAATAACAAACGTTTTCGTGCTCTGACCTAGACTCGTTTTGTAGAATATTTGTAGTTCCAACTTGCATTTTGTACTCCATATAATTAAGATTTCCAGCTCCCTTCTTGCATATTGTTATCCTGTTAATATGTAGGTGTATATCCAAGCAGTTATTGCGATAGGTAAAAAAACAAAATTTAATCACTGATTGAGGCGATAAGGATAATTAGTTGGACGATGTATAAAAAAAAAGCGTTAAATATATCCGAAGGGAGTAAGGCTATCGTTTTTAAATTAAAAATGAATTTAAATTAAACTTATTTAAATGCAAATGGCCACACAGACAGAGCCATTCTCATGCAAAAGAACATATTTTATTCTATATTTATTGAATTGTTATGAGACATTGTATGAAGATATTTGCCTCAGGAAAATGTCTGGAGAATATATTAATTAGTCGTATATTTATCCTCTCTTAAGACCTTTGTCGTTTTTTTTTTTCTTCTGCACAATTTGCTATTTGTCATATACAAATTGGGGAAAAAACAAAAATTGAAAAAGAGGTAACGACATTGTGTACGCACTCGAGTGAATCCTTGAGTCTCTTCCCTCCTGGTTAATCAAACACGGTTTTCTGACCTTTTGATGTTAAATTTATTGTAAAAAGTATCAATCTTGAATGGGATAACATTTGGATTAAGATGAAATTAGAATAAGATGTTAATTACATTTGGGAGTGCATTCCTTGTTTTTGGAATTCATATGCTTTAAACAATGACCGTTAGATGATTTCACCGTTTTTTTTTTTTTTGGAGGGGGGGGGGAAGAAGAAGAAAGAAGGTGCATGAAGTAGTTTTTTTTTTTTCCTATTTGAACGGTCAGTAAATTTGTTCTCATGTCATTCTTTTTGTTTTTCTGCTGAACTCCGGTTTTAACTTATGATGTTGGGCACACTCGAGCTAGTCCTCAATTTTCCTTGACCTCTCTATAGATTTTCATTTTTCATGAACAATATATCGGTATATAAAAAACAAAAGTCAACGAAAGATTTCTTAATCTAACCGTAGCAACTATAAACTAAAGACCATATCTTTATTATTGTATTGATTTTACTAAAAAAAAATTAACACAATCGTTATATATTTGCATACTTGCACAGAACCTTCGTCACTCTGTCGAGTGGAAAGAACTGGGTTCGAATCCATCTAGGATACGAAGAATCTATATAAGAACTTTCAGCTGAAGGTGAGTTAGCCAATCATTGAGGTAGCAAGATTTTTTCCCTTCTGAAATTGGTATTTCATCCTGCAGAACCAGGCATACAGGCAAGAAGAACGCATGCATTAAGCAAACAAGTACTACCTTCAAATCCAAATAGCCTGTTTTTCATTATGAAAAATATCCCCTTTCTACAGGCTGTGAAAAGCTAGATAGGAAAGTTGAATTTTATATGAAGTTAATTTTTTAATAGCACTTTTGAATCCAGGTACTTTGAGTTGGTAGTATCCTTACGTTCTCTTTCATAATTCACAAAAGACAGTGATCAACGTTTCAGGTCTCTTCCCAACTCAAAAGATTTAATGGAAATTATTCATTATCGTGTATACGAACGAACAATGTTCCCTTTAGAGGACTATACTGCAGCTTTTCTTCAGTGTTGCTTCAGAGAAAGTTTTTCATTTTGACTGTGCAAGTGAAGTGTTTTAACAAGAAGAATCTAGGTGGTGGAGAGAGAAATGCTACTAGCATGCCCTAGACCAGTGTTTCCCAAACTGTGGTCCGCGGACCCCCGGGGGTTCACGGGATAGTTTATTTTCATTAAACTTTATCTTATCATGTTGCTCACACTTGTAGGCCAAGTGTGAACAACAGGTGTGAGCAACATGATATTTGCAATACTGTTAAGAATATGAACATATCCATTTATAACAGTATTGCATTGTCATAAATGACACATTTAGTGTTGTAAAATTGTAATTTATTATTTCATCTTTATGATTTCCATTTTAGATTTTATGGGGACCGCGGTGAATTAACATTCGCTACAGGGTGGGGTGGGGGGAGTCTGAACCATCAAAAAGGTTGGGAAACACTGCCCTAGACCAAACTAGATAACTTGATACGAGAACTTTTACTCGTACTTCCACTGTTTGGTTGGAGAATATTTGGTGGCGGGGGGGGGGTAGCGTGATAATTTCTCCTGCAGTTGTTAAGCGACTCTAAGAAATAGTCGGAAGATATCAAATTGGAAGCATTTGAACTTGCTCAGATTTGATTGCAGTTTAAAGAAATGTGTCAGCGTCTATATTTCCTTGTAGAACGTTGTATAAAGGCGTAGACTGACTTCTAAGTTTCCAGGGAATGCCTTTTAAACAAACTTATTGTTAATCATTCTCTGTTGAGATGGAGTTGCTGCAGATGATCGAGGACTCATCCTTGGTACATCGGAAAGAAACGAAAGACGTAGGACTTCAACATTTGATTACAAGACTCTTGTTCGTATTTATGCATATCAGGTATAATTTATTTTATGCCATTTAACTAGGTTAGCCTTTATTGGATAAAGTGGATGAGTTCTTGCAAAAAAAGACCAACCAGTGGGTTAGCGCAGCCAGCTGAAAGTCACAATATTATGCTCAAATTCGGATTGGTTAAGATTATAACAATCAGCTGACGCTATGAGACGCGTGGATGAGTTTATAAATTGTGTGTTTTCTTTGAGACTAGTGTATTATGTCTGTAAATTGTATGTATGATCAGATTAATGATGAAAAATCTATGTTTCTGGGAGGAAAACTCGGTTCCTAGTTAAAGGGGTTTCAGTATATTCGATTTTGTCCCCATCCTTTCAGAATACTTCAATGGGCACTGCATTGCCAAACGGCAACCTTTTGCTGTTTATATAAAAAAAAAAAAAAAAAAAAGAAGAAGAAGCGAGTAACTTGTATAAATGACTTTTCAACAAGTGATATTCACACATTCTTCCATTTCAAGAGTTCCGGTTAAATAAAATAAATAATTAAATAAAAATAAATCCTTGTTCGTATTCTTCAAATTTATTTATTTATTTATTTTGCCATTTTCATTCTAGATTGTATCGGTTGAGTAGTATGGGAGAAGGGCATTGCTGAATTATGCAGACTCTCCCTCCCCCCAACTGGTGTTTCATCTCACAAAACAGGTAAAGTATGCCGGAGAATGCACGTAGTTAACAGACGCACTTACCTCGTAGCCTTTGTTTCTTCGGTTATAATCCCAGTCAAATTAAGACAGTTAAATCAAGAACAACAAAAAAAAGTTTATTACTATTTAGGACGGTTCTTAAAATTTCTTATATAAGTATAGTTGGTATAATACATGGTAATCAAGTGTTGGCTTGAAGAAACTACTACGACGACCAGTTTGAACGAAGTATTACGCATAGTTACTTGATTTAATACGCAATTTAAATGCGAACTGCAGTTTAGTTTAATATATCTTTAAACAATGGTAAAAGATGCCATAAACCCATTAGCCGACTTTGGCAGGTTTCTCAATCTTTCTGTTTTCTTATCTTAAAGATAATGCTGAAATTTTTTCCTGGCAAATACTTCGTTATCACGATTCCAAAACTAATTTATCTAACTTGAACATACCTCTGAAGCATAAAACAAACACAGATATACGCTTAAGTTTTACTTATTTTTGGTGTTTGAAAAAGATGGCTTGTTCTGCTGTATGTTGTTTGATTGGGGGGGGGGGGGGGTATTTATGGAAGTGTAGATATCCGATTTTTAGAAATTTATATATGTTAAAATTTCTCATCCTTGTGCAAAAATAAATATATAAAAATAAAGTATAATAATAATATAAATCATTTCACCCAGCACTTTTTGCATTTCAGGAGTACCGTTTAAATACAGAATATCCGTATTGTGATATTTTGAGATGGCTTTGGATTTAATTTTCTAATAGTTTTTTTGTCTAAGGTAAGGGATATTACATCCCGTATTGTTTCTTAGCCGAATAAGAAACTCAGAGTTTCATGCCGAATATAGAAACTATATAAAGTTCGGCGATTCCAAGCGTAAGCAAATACCTGGATAGTGCAGCACCTGACACCCATTTGGTTGTGCAAGCTGAGGCAACTCATAGTAAGGGTGGAGCAAGCTCCGATCACTATTCTTGGTATTTACCCATAAGGTGAACTTAGCTCCTAGGAGCTATTACTGTTCTACATTATGAGAGAAGGTCACTACCCAGACCGTTTCAACCTTTATTGAGGTCTCATCAGTGAGTAGGTAGACCTAGTTAATACCAAGTTTGTAGGCGAACAGAACTTACTTCCCTTCTATGAGAATTGCCAAGAAGGCAATTATTCGGCTAAGAAACAATATGGGATGTAATATCCCTTAACTTAAATAAGTTCATGTCGCCGAATTGAAGCCTTTGGCTCTTCATATAATTAGTAATTTATTAGGATACCTTCTTAGCAATTCTCATAGAAGGGATGTAAGTTCTGTTCGCTACAAACTTGGTAGTAACTAGGTCTACCTACTCACTGATGAGACCCCAATGAGGGTGGAAACCGGTGCCGGGCGGATCTGGCTTTGAGAGGCTCCACTTGGAGGTAGGTTTTTGCCTGTCTCTGAGTGGGGCCACCGCTGAGATTATGGCTCTGCTTGGTGGTGGGGTGAGCCTACCACTGGGTAGAGCCAATGCTAAGAAGTTCTTCTCGGTGACGGGGTGAGCCTGTCATCGAGTGGAACAACGTTGAGTTGGGCGATCTTTCGGGATCGTCTTATTTTTAGAGCCCGCTTCACCTATACATAAGGTTGAAACTGGTCTGGGTAGTGACCTTCTCTCATAATGTAGAACAGTAATACAGCTCCTAGGAGCTAAGTTCACATTATGGGTAAATACCAAGAATAGTGATGGGAGCTTGCTCCACTCTTACTATGAGTTGCCTCAGCTTGCACTACCAAATGGGTCAGGTGCTGCACTATCCAGGTATTTGCTTACGCTTGGAATCGCCGAACTTTGTATAGTTTCTATATTCGGCATGAAACTCTTTGAGTTTGTTATTCGGCTAAGAAACAATATGGGATGTAATATCCCTTAACTTAAATAAGTTCATGTCTCCGAATTGAAGCCTTTGGCTCTTCATATAGTTAGTAGTTTTTTTGTCATTTTCATGCTAGATTGTGTCTGATAAGAATCTGAATAGTATGAGAGAGGGGTATTGCTGAATTATAATTTTGTCGAAGTTCGTGTAGTCCTTGTATTTATGCATACAGAGAAATTTAACTTCTGGATTAAACTAGTTAGAAATTAAATACAACGTGATAATAGTATTGCGTTTGGGATGTTAATAAACATTACTAACGGCTGTTGAGCCTCCGCAGCTCAGTCGGTTTCAACGAAGCTCTTTATTTTTGGATAAACATTGGATTTGAATTACTAAAGAAAGAGCCAAAAGTCTTCAGTTTGGCGATGTAAAATTACATAAGTAAAGTGGATTGTAGATCCACTTTTTTTTCGACATTCGGCATTATTTCAATGCCGAATGTCTGTAGAAACTATGAAAGTTTCTAATCCTCGCAAGCTAAGAAAACTTCGGGGATGCAGAGGATTGTATTCTCATAGGCTCTCAGGTCAACTTACGACACTTTCATAGTTTCTACAAACATTCGGCTTTGAAATAATAATGGATCCACTTTACCTGTGTAATAGAATTTTTGAATCCCGTCTAGGACGCAAAGAACCTTTAATTACAGCTTAATTGAAGGGTGAGTAACTGGTCTCATACAGTGGTGGAAGGGTTTCATTCGCAACCGGATATACGGATCAGACGAACACATAAAATAGGCTAACCACCTAATCTTAAAATTACTGTTACGAAAGCCAATTCGGACAGGTCGCAGGTCTTAAGGATCTGTAAATACGGATTATTATTAACGAGTGTTACCTAATAAATGCAAATGAAATAAAATGGCAAGATTAGTGTGAGAATATAAGTGGAAAATAACATTCATTGGGCGAGATGAGTATTCTTGAAGGGCAATTAAAATCGCCGATTGCTGAAGAACAACTTCATTCTGTGCATCGTCGGTGGCCCTGTATACAGTGCATTTTAGTCTTCGTGTAAAGTGAGGTGTTGCTAGATTTTAACAATGAAATTACATGATAATTTTAAATATTGTATTTCATCAAAATGAATTGTTCCATTTTCAAGTTGTTTCATGAGGACTACCGATCTACAGATGACGGTAATAGGCATTGTTCACTTGCGAACGACCTGAAAATGCAAGTTTAACTAAAAGAACTTTTTTTTTCTTGAAAAATTGTATTATATTTTCTGAATATAGACTTGTCATTTTCAAATCTGCCTTTTTTTTTTTTTTTTGGAGATTTTTAAAAAGTTTTTAAAAATCTCCAAAACTTCATTTTACTCTTTTCACTTTTGCATTTAGCAGAAATGGGATCATGTTCGCGAAGAATAACTAATATGCTTAACATTCGCCCTTTTAAGATTGGAGACGGTAGATCCATTATCTCAGGTATTGAACCAAATCGGATATTTTGTAATACACGGATATCACGTGTAATATGTATAATATGAAAGGTATCTATATCCATGGTAGGGCAGTGTTTGTTGACTCCCTTATAGTTCGACACTTGTTCTGTGCAGTAGATATGACCTTTTCGAAATACAGTATTTTCATTTAATGTGAAAACACATGACAACACATTTGAGTTCTATTTCCGAAATACTTTTTTTTTTTTTTTTAAGTGAAAACACACGACACACTTGGGTTTTATTTACATTTTTTGTATTTTGTTAAAAGATCATGAAAGCATCCTGTTAAGTTTTTCTAAACCTGGCCTTTTGATATGTAATGAGTTCAGATTATATTTTAAACTGTAGTTAGTTATCCATTGACCATTTTCAAACCAATCCTACCATTATGCCTATATGCATTTAAAGGAAAGAACATTATGCAAAAAACGAGTTTTCATGTATTCTTGACATTGCCTTTATGATTGAGCCACAATACTGATAGTGTGACAAATTTCAATACTCAGAATTGTTGCTAGGCATCTGCACTTCTGTTCCATTTTATTTATTTATTTTTCTCTCCCCTTCCCTTCCTCCGTGAAAGGTTATGTGCAATTATTAGTTAGGGGTCTTTGCACCGGCTGTCTTTTTTGTGTACATAAAAAGCGATACTTTTTCTTTCCTGAAACCGTTGCTGAACTTCAAATTCTAACCGCAGAGTGTGATCTACTATCTGAGTACCCGAGTGTCGAAATATAGGGTCAGTGCAAGGTTATTAACGATCACTTCATTCGTAATAGCTAAAGATTCACTTTAAACTCTTATCACCAAGACTGCTGAGAAAGAGACACATTCATTGCATCGTTGTTAGAAATCTGCTAGTGTGCGTCAGAACCGGTTTTCACTGTCTTAAGAAACCACCTTAGTATAGACCTATTATATGTAAGGAAGAAATGCAGTAAGTTGTCCTTTTTATCATGCAGTATCATTTGCAGTTAATGAATAGTTTTAATTAAGAAGTACTGAAATTACCGATTACATTAGTAACTCAATGCGTGTGTTAGTTTCTTTCTCCCCTTTCACTAGTTTCTGGAGGGTTACATGTTAAAATTACACTGCCAAAATTGCACAAGGAAGAAATTACACAGGGAAGAAATTACATATAGATAAAAATACACTAAGAAAAAATTACACAAATTTGAATATTCACACCGAAGTGTTTTACTTTAGTTTTTAAATTTTTATGATGAATTTTATATTTATTTTTCGGATAAGAGTTCCGTTAATTTTGTAATACTTTATAAGACCTACCTGTTGACTTTAATTCGATTAAAATATTATTGGTATTTTGTTGTCAAATTAAACACAAACTTTCTTAATATTGCAAATATTACTTTTATTTTAAAAAATAATAAAAAACAAACACTAAGTCATATAAGCTATACAACGTAAAAAATCCAATCGTCTATTAGAGTCGTAATTTTGTACAATATTTGAAATACGTTGTTTTAACGAAATGTACCGACGTCTTGGGTTTCGTTGACCAGTTAAATGCTGCAAATAGTTTGTATGTTGTAAAGATAATTCTTTAACAATGTTATCCAAAATTTTCCAAACAGTTGGATGGAAACACTGAAAGAGAGACTGAAGTCCATAGTGCCATCCTTCGATACAATTTGTAGTTCTATCTATACGGTTGGCTGCAGAGTGTCTATGGTTCCAAGTAGAAATACTGAATAGAGGTTGTCTATAAGTGCCGTTCCTGAGCTGTCGACCTCGAATATATGTACGTTTGAAGTAAAGGAGAACTTGCTCGATTTGTTCATTATATTCGTCTAAATTAGAGAACAGATCAGCAACTTCTAAAAATGTTTCTAACACTTCTTCTTCTGGCAAACGTGCAAGTGATTATAACACTTTAATGTGCACTGCAAATGACTGATTGGATTCATATAGAAATTTTATATATGAATTCCACATTCATTTACTTTGCGTATAATAGATTGTGATAAGTGGAAAAAGCAGCCTTCGATGTTTTCAAACACGGCACGGAAAGCATTCATTGCTGCTGTTTCAAAATCGGTCAAAATTTTTCGTGGTCGAGCTTGAGGAAGTTTCTCCAGTAACATGTTCAGCATCTTCACGTATATTTCGTCCTTTTTTCCCTGGTAGAAGATCCAGTAGACAAGGAAAAACGACGCCTGAATCATATTGGACATGGATACTGTATAACTGATAATATATTTCTGGAACCACTTTAAATGTACCATCTGCTAGCCAAAAATCGTTAACTACAAGTTGATCTAGAAGAGTCTTGTGACCAATTAGTATTATACGTCCTGGATCTTCTGCCCCGGAATCATGAATAATCCATTTAGAGTATTTCTCTGGTATTTCAAAGTTTTTGTTATCTGAATTTGACGGAACTTATCCGATTGTTTTAGCTTTGGATCTATTTAATCGCCTCGTCATGGAGCTCTTCTTCGGTAGGCACATTTTTAATCCGTCTGATCACTAAACTGTTAGCTATAATTGCGCGAGCCGTTGCGCCTGGATTCGACATATATCTTTTCATTTGATTTGCAAGTTGATGAGCTTCAGATTCAAAAGTCCTATTAACATGACAGTGTTCTGAAGACTCACGGATAATCTTGTTGTCTCTGGTATGGAGCAGCGATCGACAATGTAAAGTTCTAAACTTTGCATAACGCCAATGAATAGTTCCGAAAGCAGTTTCACGGTGATGAACAAACTCGAATCCTTTGTAAATTATAATTTGACCACTTTTATTACTAACGCCGTACTCAAAATCAGCCATGGGTAAATTAAAAATTAATTAAAATAATTAATCATGAAATTTATTAACTCGCACATTATACACTAGTTGTATTACGAGTCACTAAACTAGAACTGAAGAATGCAAGACAAAAATTTACTTATATATACCTTCACCCAAACAATTCTTAGAAATTCTTGAGCAGTTCATGGTGATTAACAATTGTCGATTGGTTTTACCTTAGGAAATTATTCCTTGTAAATCTGAGGTAAGTACTAATTAGGGTAGCTAATCACTACATCATTTTGAGTTTCCAACTCAACCACCTCTCTAATCCCCTTGCCCAAATCTGCACTAGTGATTTACCTTTTGCTGGTTATAAATTTTGAACAATTTTTGGTAAATTTTATTTTATGTGTAATTTCTTACTTGTGTATTTTTTCCTTTTAATTTTTTTCTTAGTGTATTTTTATCTGTGTACTTTTTTCTTTGTTTTTGCTTCCCTGTGTAATTTCTTAATTTCGTAATTTTGAAATTACTTGTGTAAATATTTTCCTACTTGTGTATAATTAATCACAAAATTTATTAACTCGCACATTATACACTAGTTGTATTACGAGTCACTAAACTAGATTTTTTCCTTTTAATTTTTTTCTTAGTGTATTTTTATCTATGTGTAATTTTTTGTTTAATTTCTTAATTTCGTAATTTCTTACTTGTGTATTTTTCCTTTTAATTTTTTTCTTAGTGTATTTTTATCTATGTGTAATTTTTTCTTTGTGTAATTTCTTCCCTGTGTAATTTCGTCCTCGTGTAATTCTTGCAGTGCAATTTTATCCCGTGTAATTTTGTCCTGACACGTTCTGGAGATTCTATCCATTATGAGAATGATCATTTGTCCAAAGAGCGTGTAAGGATGTGTCTGAAACAGAATGGGATAGGAGAGAATAATTATCCCGAAAAAAAAAAGCCATTTTATCTCTTAACCTTCCACCAGCAAATCTGAAATCATTTTAATATATCAAGGTTTGATCCTAGGAGCAATTGTAGGATTTGGAAGAGGTGTTGATTGATTCTGTAAGAATCGGAAATAAAATTTCTGGATGGGAGTTAAATAACAAAAGATATAGCCTTAGTTAAATAACTAAGGCTATATATATATATTTACTGTATATATATACATATATATATATTTTTTTTGTGTGTGTGTGTGTGTGTGTGCCTCCCACCCATGAAAGATTGTAAACCTACAGTACATTATACCGTTGGTGAGCTAAGGAATTTTTTTTGTCTGTTTTTTATATTTTATGTATATTTTATTTATTTTTTTACATAATTCGGAAATCCTGCTCTAGAAACCAAACACGAAATTTTTTAAGCCACTTAGGGCCTCAAATAAGTGGGAAGATGGTCTCACGCCGGGCGATAAAATACATCTTCCACCTACAGACAAACATTCATGCCTATGATGGGATTCGAACTTGCAGCCTATTGACTAGCGTAAATAGCATGTCCTTCAGTAGTTCTATCAACAACAATAAATACAACATATGTATTTATCGTACACTAACCTGATGGATCTTGGGGGTTTTCACTCCCATATGAAGAAACTCAACAGATTTTAGTGAATCGCTAAATCTACTGTTGGTGCATACGAGTTGTTGCCGAATGAATGGCTCCGTTCGTAAAGCAGTCAGATAGCGGTAATTGGAAACGATCTGAATTCAAGTTTCCAGTTAATGTGTGAATATTATTTATTAGGAATAGACTTTTCGTCCTCCATTTTGAAGCCTTAATTCGTGAACATGAATACTAGAAACTGAAAACGAGCACAGGATGTTTTACTCAACGGCTGACTTACAGTTGACGTGAACGTGAAACTTGCATCATTCCACTCGCTACACATGCGCGGTATGCCAAACTTTTGAAATGATCCTTGTGTGTGTATATATATATATACACAAGTGTGTGTGTGTGTGTGTATATATATATACACACACGTAACGTTGATTTGAGTGATGTATTTTTTTCTTTGCTCAGCTTATCTAAGTCGTTTGCTTCAGTAGCATTTACTTAATATTAATATTGCATGGGTTGCTGTTTTTTTCAGTTCTCCAACAGCGATGACACACAGTTCGAAGCAAAATAGGAGGAAATACCAGTTATAAATGCAACGTTTTGCAACAGGAAATGCCTGTGGGTTCACATTCTTCGAATAAAACTTCCTTAATATGTCTTTCAGAAAAAGCTCCTTTCAAGTTTTTGTTTTCATGTTGAGCAGTCCAAATATTCATTCTTCCATTAATCTAGTAGGTCTTTAGCATTTAAAAGGTTTACGTTGTGCAGTTGTAAATATTTCGTTTAACCAGTATGCAGGCAGCTATTTAAAATATTCCAGTAGTCATTTAGATTCAATAATTTCCGCAGTTAGAAATTTCGTGACCCGAAAGTTAGCCGAAGAGGCCCAGTCAGTGCCGTGTTACTCATCCAATGATTAGGAACCATTGATTGAAATGATTTGTTGGACACTACTGGAGACACTTAAATATTTCCACTATTTATGGTTTTCTGCTAAATTCATACCAGTGCTTATGAGTAGATCCATTGCACTCAAATTTCGTATTCTTTGCTATTTCCCGCTTAAGTTATGACAGTGCTATTTACATCGCGAAAATAATTAGAAAATTGATAAAACGTGTATTGTGGCGACGACCTTTACCTAGCACACCAAGTCGCGTGCAGTAAAGAAAGTATCGATTTGGTTATGGAATCATTTTAACTGCGAAGTAGGTCAATGCCTTTGTTTGCCGGGGTACCTGCTTCTGGGAGGAGCGTGGGAAGTCCTAAGGCGTGGCGACATTGCTATCATAATACATTAGTCGTACATCTGCGGTACCAGCTACAACCTTCCTCGATTATGCCGAAGCGAGCCTGTACTTGACGATGAATAACACTCTCACCTGCGCTGTCTCCAGGATAAATCGGACACACGTGCAGAAAGGGCTTGAAAATAGTTCTAGTGGTTGGAATAATGGAGTCTGTGCACTTTACTCTTGTTTTAAAATTATGTCACGATGCTTACTATAACAATACGCAGACAATCATTATTTTGTTGCTTCATCCTGAAATTGTGAAATAATTTTTCTTTCTTTACAAAAGTTAGAAAACGCACCCAAAATAAAATATTTTGTTAACATTATAGCATTGATAAATTGGAATATTGGTAATCATTGGAGAGTTGATACCACCACTTATCTCCCGAAATCTTTTCATTGTCCGAGGGTCGACGTTTCCAATGTGGAATTAAACTCAGGTAATAATATAAACTTAATATAAAGTGTAAACTTCACTTTTTCGTCCAAGACCTTTTGTACGCTTAACATTTCTATGCAATAACAATAGATAATCTGTTACTAAAATAAGAGGCAACAAGCTTCATCGGCGAAGTAAAATTATTCAAAATGAAGTGGATATTGAATACCACATTATTTCTTAGCCGAATAAGAAACTCAAAGATAGGAGATTTAATCTAAGAATTTCATGCCGAATATAGAAAACTATGTATAAATATAAAGATCGGCGAATCCAAGCGTAAGCCAACACCTGGTAGTGCAATGCTGGGCGACTCGTAGTAAAGGTGGAGTAAGCTCCGATCACTGTTCTTAGTATTTTCTCATAATGTAAAACACAGCTCCTAGGAGATGTCTTATTGTTCTACATTATGAGAGAGGGTCACTACCCAGACCGGTTTCGACCTTTGTTGAGGTCTCATCAGGGAGTAGGTAGACCTAGATGTAATACTAAGGTTTCAATGGTCAGAACATATCTTTACTGTACGAGTTGCCAAAAAAAGGTGCACGAATACAATTACTAAAATAAGAGCCAACAGGTTTCACTTAATCACTTTTGAATAATTTTACTTCGCCGATGTGAAGCCTGTAGGCTTTTATTTTAGTAATTATATTCGTGCACCTTTTTTGGCAACTCATACAGTAAAGATATAAGTTCTGGCCATTGAAACCTTAGTATTACATCTAGGTCTACCTACTCACTGATTAGATCTCAAAAAAGGTCGAAACCGGTCTGGGTAGTGACCTTCTCTCATAATGTAGAACAATAAGACATCTCCTAGGAGCTGTATTTTACATTATGGGAAACTAAGAACAGTGATCGGAGCTTACTCCACCTTTACTACGAGTCTCTCAGCATTGCACTACCAGGTGTTGGCTTACGCTTGGACTCGCCAATCTTTATATTTATATATAGTTTTCTATATTCGGCATGAAACTCTTAGATTGGATCTCCTATCTTTGAGTTTCTTATTCGGCTAAGAAATAATGTGGTATTCAATATCCACTTAATTTTGGATAGATAATCTGGTTTTGTTGTATTACTGAAAACGTCAAAATAGGCAACAGATGATTAACAATAATAATAATAAAAAACACTACGGTACGTAAACTGATCCAATGGAGACAGTTAATTATACACGGATTGTTGGTGTTTTTATAATGAATATTCTCATATTGATTGAGAATTTTGTATATAATTCAGTTTCTTGTAAAAACATTTAATTTTATCTAGAGTGGGTAGTCTTCGCTGAAAAGCGCTTATTCACTGTGTTTGTTTTTTTAAACCATTGTGTCCCCAGTAGATAGGGACACAATTCCTTTCTACAACTTAACAGTAATTCATTTTTAATCTGATATTTTCACTATTAATCCTTGAAAAATCTAAACACATGCATCTAGGACACTCATTATTCACTTCGCTTGGTTGGTTCTTTATGTATTTAGCATGTTATGAAGTACTTGAAGGATCTTGAGTATGTATGTCCTATATCTACTACGCTGAGGTCAAAGTTACCTAAGTGTGCGACTATATTAAAAATATTTTTATGTTAATTTGCAGTGTGTATAGATATTACTTGCTTTTGAGACAGACCACGAAAATTAATACAGCCGCATGTAACATCACTTGTCTATAAGTAACTTATCTTACTCAGGAAGAGATAAGATAGCAGCCTTTGGCAAAATCAGGCATATTTGTTCGTTTGGATTTGAATTTGAATTATTGTATCTTGGGAAATCTAGCCATGTCTAGTTATTGAAGTTCTCAGTTTTCCTGGAATCAATTCTTCCTTCTTATTTCACAGACTACTACTCTCACTCTCCACCTTTCCTTATGAACACACTTCTTCCGGCTGCAACCACTAGCTAAAGTTCCCCTCCACTTGCGTGCGTGACCTAACATTGTTATGAAGTCGCTATTGCTTCCGTTATGTACATGTTTATGAGCTGGGTAGTGGCATGTGTACTGTTTATATTGCGAAATTCTGTTATCTTCATCTCAGTATGTATGCATTTAGTAGTAAATGCATATTGAAGCCGTCCTCCAGTTCTGTAGCAGTTTGTCTTGAGTTTGATTAAGAGTACTGTACTTGCTATTAATGGTAAATATCAATTATTGATAAATACGAAGGTCAGCTGAATGGGTAGGAACTGTAGTAAATGTGTCCTTAGAGCACATGCCTTTTACAGACAGAGCACACGGATGGTCCACTCTTAGTTGAATTAGCTAAGCCGCTAGATATTTTGTGGAGTTCCTGTTAACGTCTTTCCTGAATTTAGGAATCAAGGCACTCACCGAAATTCATTAAATTAAATAGTAAAACGTGCTGAGCATAATGTACAGTGAGAAGAAGAAGAAGAAGAAAAAAAAAAGCTACCGATATCAACATAAAGAATCTGAGGGAGAGTGTATTTATTATGTATTTGTATGATGGCTCAATTTGGTTTGTTTATCGTACGAGCTAAAAACCCTTATAGAAATGCATCCTAGACATGTTTCGAACCCAGATCTTTTTAACTATTAAGTGTTGTTGCTACTTGATGCACTACAGAGAACAAAAAAAACCATGTCCACTTATCGTGCGATTAGCACTGTTGGTTTTTATTACTGCATAGAAATCTGGTATCACTGTTCCAGGTTCATATGTTAAGAATTTTTATGACGTTTGTAATTAGCCCTACTGAAATAATTTCTCATAATTATCATAACGCCGTGATTCGATATAAAAAGTTATCACCATTGTGTACCCTTAATGACAGTTTAACTATGTCGGCAATACATTCTCAAATCTTTGGATATACCTTTCGCTAATTTCCTGTCTGTAGTTTGAAATTTTTTCTACCTTTAGGATAATAATATTAGGAAAATGTTCTAATACATACACACACTGAATTGAGAGTTCTGCAGGCCCATTAACAGCACTAGGAGCTCAACTTAAATTAAATTCTCGTGGGCTCACTCGTACTCATTTTCACCAAACTCTTGATATATCCTAATCTCAAATTAATTAATTTTTAAAATTAATTTTAATAAGTTTTAATTACCATAGTTTTAGATAACGTAGTACATCTGCGACATTTGATCAGATTTATTTTGCAAAATGACTTAGTTACAAAATATTCTTTTTAAAATAATTCCTTAATAATTCGATGTCCCAAACATCTGTCTGGACTGCTTTTGTGGTTGATGTTGTTCTGTTTGCGATATATTATAATTTATTGTATGTTTATTATATTATAATAAAAGAGGTTGGCATATTGATCCTAAGCTTTAGGACGTTTTCATTATCTGCTATGTAGTCGCAGCGTTGATCAACTTGTACTGTACAAGCTTTATTGCAACTCGATGATGACGGAAAGAGGCTCATACGACTTCTGGTTATATATGCACTTAAAATTGAATAACAAGATAAGTAATTGGCATTTTTCATTTACAATCTGAAAGGTCTGAACTAGTCAATCTTTAACGATTTAAAAAGCGATCTCATCGCTATTACAATTTCACACTAGAACTAAGAAACTAGGAGGAAAAAATAACCGAAGGCTGAATCTAGGAAAAACAGTTGCTTAGAAGAAGAATAGCTTATTGATTTTCTTATACTTGGAAAAAATAGTAATAAGTATGTGCGTGTTGAAATATATCATTCGCTAAGACAAAACTAATTATTGACATTTGGATCATTGTATTTTTTTTTTTTTTTTTTGAGATTGTTGATAAATTGAAATCGTATAACATTAAAAAAAATTATTGAATAACCCTCCGATTATGGTCCGAAATCTAACAATGAACGAGTGCTCAAGTTCGCATAGCATAGTTATAAATAAATATGATTTGGTCTCGAGAAGGAGGGTTTCCCGATTATCTAACTCTTCTTAGTACACTCAAGATGTACTAAAATGTAGGTTTATGGGGAGAGTATTCGAAAAAAAAAAAAAAATAGCCTCCAGATAAATTTTAAATCTTTAAGAGATAAGCAAACCGATGGGAATTTAATTGCCATGCGTTTCATAATCATACATAATATAATAGTTATCCACAGGAATAATCAAAGTGAAGACTACCCCCATCCCACTAAATTTTTTTTACCACCACATATTCATATTAATTACAAAGCATACCCTTCAAATCAATCTTACTTTATAATTTATTAATATATTTTACCAATATTGAACTATAAAGTAAGGTTTGCTTATCTCTTAGCGCATTTTAAATTTTCTGGAGGCTCTCTCTCTTGCGCATACCCTCCCCCATAAACCTTCGTTTTAGTACGCTATGAGTTAGATATATGGGAAGCCCCTTCTACAGACCAAATCATATTATTCAAGCCATTTCAGATCTTCAATAACTACTAGACCAACCCAGGTCTGTTCTTTCTGAAATCTGCATTAAGAACATCAAAGGCTTGTTACAGATTAGACTGTATATGGATCGACGAATATTATTAACAACGCAGTGCATAAAACACTCTGTTTTATTCATATAATGTTGATAGGCCACGTGTATATGCCATCCACATAGATGGTATATACATGTAGCCCAAGTGCCCTTTGTTTTGGAATAATGAGTTTATCAAGGTTGGTTGAAATTTAAGGTGTTAATTAAACTTAATATTTTTTTTTATATCACAGTAAAAAAAAAAGTACAATGTCCAGTTCTGTTTACTCCACCCCCTCCTCTCAACAGAGTTTTTTTTTTTTTTTTTTTGTGCATTCAGAAGAAATGACTTCATTATTATTATTGCTATTATTATTATTGCACGGGCACCTCCATAGAGTCATAAGACTCATCGTGGAAGATTCAAACTATCGACGCAATATTTGTCGTATCTATCCTAGAAACCATTAACAGACAAAGCACTTACAACTGACTTTGGCAACCTATTCCATTCATTCACCACTCTCCAAGCGAAAAATCTAATCCTCACGCTCTTGCCAACCACTCTTATCCAACTTCCAGGAATGACCTCTTGTTCTAATTCCTCTAGCCAAGTGTCGAAACAATTTCCCCTTCATCAAACCTATAAAATCCTTTAAGTAACTTAAATCCTCAATCTGTCCTCATAGGGAGCATTCCACGGACCACTCCTCTCTTATCCCAAAATCAGCGTCTTGGTCACTCACTTCTGGTTCATCTCCATCCAGTGGTGAGCTATGGAAATTTTAACAAAGGGCTCGCATCGTCGAGCAAAAAAAAAAAAAAAAAAAAAAAAAAAAGAAAGCCGTATTTCACACCAAAACTTTTATTAATACAGCTTGTGTACAAATTCCAATCAAACAAAAAGGACAATCAACCTCTAAAGGCTATCATTTTTAAACAAATATTTCATGATCTAAACATGAAATATTTGCACACAGTCAACTGTGTTAATTTATCCTGCATAAGAAAAACATTTTTTAACTATCAAAATATAAGAATGAAATCTTTTATAATCTTTCATAAAAGATTTGATTGGCTACTGGTTTTACCATACAATTGGCTACCAGAAGGGAGAAGGGTAAAGATAGCGCATACGCTTATTTTATTTTCAAATTTGGGCACATTCGTTATAGAGGAGTTGAAACAATTATTCCAAATAATCTATACACTGTCGAATAGACTAATTTTTGTTAGGTTACCGTATGAGTTTGTCGCTTAATATGTTTCAAAAAAAAATTTTTTTTTTTGAAAAAATAAAGTAAAGAAGAATAAGGGGCTCGCAAATTGAAGAAAAATTTAACAAAGGGCTCGCGCGAGCCCCTTATAGCTCACCACTGTCTCCATCACTTCCTGATCCCATGAAACAGGTGACCAGACCTGATTGCGGATCCCAAGAGTGGGATCGGAAATATTCTATTAATCTATTTCGAAAGATTCGAATGCGATCAACATTTATGAAGTCTTTTCAACCGAGGACGATTTCATATTTTTCATAGGAAAGTGATTTTACTCCCAGAAACTGGGTTATTTCCTCCTGTGAAATGGGCAAAACACAAAGCCATGAGTCAAAGCATATGCATTATTGTCCTGAATATGTCAAAACAGCCAGCCAGGCTTAAATTTTTTCATCCTAACCATTTATGCATACATCACGATATAATTGATAATGATATTAATTTTGGTAAATAAAATGATGCTTGATTTTACTTGATTTATTTAGATCTGCATATGAAAAAAAAAAAACTACGTGATCCTAACCAGCTTCGCCTATCAGCAGTATTTATTATGCCAGAGTTCCATCGAATTAATCAAAATGTATTCTCTAAGGATTTAAAAAAAAAAAAAAAAAAAGAAGCTTATTGAATATAACGATTGTCTTGGCCAAGTATCGAAAGAAAGAACAAAATTCTGACATGCCAAATTCGTTTATTTGTGGAATGACAGACGTACTTATAATTAGGTAACTTGCCATAAGGTCGTACACAACACACTACCGGTTTAGAGAATCAGAATTACATTTTATGAAAGAATAATTATCAATAGTTTGTGAAAGGCATAAACCCTAGATATTGAATCCATTTTCATTTGGATATTTTCTCCTCCCCGTGTACCACGGATTATCACTTGAATTTGTGTTATTCTCTTACGACTAAATATTTTTCTTTTTTTAAGTAGTTTCCACAATGACTCTTTTCCCAAGAAAAATAGCTTTTGATATTGATATTGACCATTTTGAACCATGGTAAGTTTGTGAAACCTTCACCTTGATCTCTCAAATGCTCGGTTAGAATCGTGTCCCGGAACAGTTTCGTCATTTTAGGAATTGCCTTTTAATAAGTGACAACTGTTCAACCTTTTTTTTTTTAAGTTAAAAAAAAAAAAAAACGATATAAATAGCTGTTTTCTCGTTCTCCTTCGCTCTCTGATAGAACACAGCTGCATGCCATTAAAGTCGCAAAGAGCAGCATGAAAATTGCAGGGGGAGTGTGCATAGCGTGACTGTTACTTAGCTCGTCTGTCAGGATAATGGGAGTTTTGCCTTCTTCGAATATGGGAAATGAGCTAACCACCGCTTTCATTGTACAGCACTAAACGTTTATTCGGTAATATAATATTATTACCAAAGTTCATTTTTGCTGTCAAGTTTCATGATCTTCAAGATTCATTTCTGTGTAATGAAAAAAAGGAAATATTCTATTAAGTCTGGAGGACTAATAATAAACTTTTGGTTTCAGTCGCATGTATGTCTCCATTCTTCCGTGATTAGTATTATTAACTTGCTTATTAGTTTCAACAAGAATAAAGTTTTCAGTAATTTAATTACTCAGTAACCTCGCTTTTGGAATTTTTATTCCCTAATAGGAGTATTCAGTTATATTTATTAGTGTTGCCTATCGTTTCATGTCGTTTGACGAGAACATAGTTCCTGGGAATTAAAATTGGATTTCACACATTACAGAACTTTCATTAGTAGTATCACGGGTCACTTCATGGGTGTCCAGTGCGTCACGCGATAATAAGTTAATCGTTTCCGGTTTCTAAAGAATTTTTTTCAAGATTTTCAGTTTTCATTGGCAGAAATTCAAGCAGATGGCTAATGTGTTAGGCATGTTAATTTATAAACAAGATATGATAAATATAGGCAACACACTTTGGCGTTGGAATATCTCTTTAATGGCGGCGTATGCAGAATTAAAATTGAAATGGACTGAAGTTTGAAGTTTTAATGTGTGCGTGTAGAGTTTTGAAAATAATGTCCACTTAAATTGCCACTATTGGGAAACACGCTCGGCATTTTTTTTTTTTTTTAAGTATTCAAAATATAACCACCGAATGATTGTGTTATGTGCCTGTAATATATTTCTGTTGAATGTATTACCAAATAAGTTGGACGTACGTATTAACTGCATTCCTTCAAGATGATTATAGTTGGACTATGACGATACTTTGTTTCATAAGCTGTGTACTGTAAATATATAATTAAATCAATTTAATGACAAGAAGCCGAGAGATAGAAAAATACTATTTATTATTTGAGCGCACAACTAGTTTCCTCTTCTTAAAAGACTTCATTGGGTGCATAACATGAAAAGAGAAATACAAAAAATATACATTACAAGAGGCAGCAGCTATAAATTAACTTGCAAACGTATTGCTAACATTTGAAGGTGTTCTGGATGCCATTGGGCACGTCACGCGAGCATGATCTCGTGTACACCAAAGCTCGATAGCTGAAGAGTGACAATCCAATAGGTTATAGCTAAGGTTGGTATTAAGATGGACCGGATTGAGCACAGTTTCTGCTGGTTCCACAATTCTTCTCTCCAGATCATCGTAGCATCTAAAAACGTTTCCTGTTTTGTTCCAGATCACTGGATGAGTGACAGAATCTTCATTGTTAGGTTAAGCAGCATTAAGAACGCGATTAGATAGTGCGCTGGCTCCAATCCTGCAGTACGTGATGTCTTATGTTCTTCCATACGCGACTCAATGGATTTCTCCGTCTGACCAAAATAGGGCACATTGCAGTTACACCAAAGATGTTAAACTCGTGGATACTTTAGGCAGTCATGTTTCAGCTTTGGTGTACCGAGTAAGAAACGGAGTTTGGATAGAGAGGTTAAAGAAATGTGGATTTTAAATTTCTTCAGAATTTTAGCTCATCTTGGTGAAACAGAGAACTTTTACATCATGACTATTTTCATTATGATGAGTAGGTGGATTAAATAGCAGCTTACGAACAGTCAAATTTAGTATTTTGTGAAAAGGTTGTAAGAAGGAATTGTAGTTCTTTGGTGATCTCTTCTTCACTGAGGAGAGAGCGAGCACGTTTACCTAATGTAGAAATGATGCCAAGTTTTTGAGGCTAATAATGATGAGATTGCGCTTGAAAATATCTGTTGGCATGTGTGGGTTTTCTATTAATCGAGATCTTCAGTTTGTGACACACGAGTGAGTTTGACATTCAAGAACGGGAAAGAACCGTTAACTTCCAATTCCGAGGTAAATTGTATTCTTGGATGTTGATTGTTGAGATGGTTCAGAAACTCTTTTAAAGAATCTGGTCCATAGTTCTAAATTAGGAAAACATCATTAATATACCTTTTCCATAATCTTGGCTTTCTAAATATAAATAATTTGCTAATATAGGTGATAATGAGTTGCCTGTGTATAAGCCTCTTATATATATATATATAAGAATTGGATTGACTGACAAGGTAGGAATTTTTCGTTTTGTCTCTTGTTTATTGTTGATCTTATTTTTAATGGACGTAATGTACCAGCCAGTGGCGTAGGATCGCCATGCCATTCGGGCAGGTGCCCTTTTTTTTTATCTTTAAAAAAAAAAAAAAAAAAGGCGCATAGCGCTTCTGGTAGCTCCCAGGGAATGTTGAGCAACAATTTTGAGTATTTATTTAGTATATATATATATAATCGTTTTTGTGTGCTGCATTTCACTCATACTTGAAAGAAAAGTAGAAATAGAAAAATACTATTTATTATTTGAGCGCACAACTAGTTTCCTCTTCTTAAAAGACTTCATTGGGTGCATAACATGAAAAGAGAAATACAAAAAATATACAAAAATATTATTTTTGTTTGTTTGTGTAACTATCGTAGTTGGAAGAACTCCTTGGTTGGAAAGACGGGCGATCTTTTTTAGGAAGTTTTTAAATGGAAAAGAGTTGGGCAATTTCTTTACAAAATGGTATTGTGTTAATTACATGTGTGCAAGAAAACACACGCAGTCAAGCTTCTGGTTTAAGTTGCCTTATAATCAATAACTCTGAATGAGAAAGTAATTATATTGCAAAAGTTACATTAGGATTTGTTGGTATTCTTTCTATTGGATGCTGAAGCAACACTCACATGAGTCAACTGCTCTTACCTCCAAAATAACATAGTTCCATTAATTCTGCACACTCCCACTGTACTCGTCACTGCAGCTGTTTGGTATCGATACACTGCCACCATAGGAAATAGTCACGCAATAATTATGCAGCTGTTTCCATCGTGATGTTTATTTTAAAGCTTCAACAGTCCATTACAGTCGATGTTTTGTGGACAGTTGGATTCGATCTAATGACTGCGATGTTTTGAGGGTGCTGGTTTCATGGCTGCTAAAACGCTATGTTGGGTTTAAGGGGGGGGGGAGGCTAAGTTTCTATTTAAAAAACATCTCAGGCTCTGTTCATTCTATTTATCTGAAAGATTCGACTAGCATAAAAAGTCTAGGGAACTTACTGATTTGTCAGTAATTCTGTGTCTGTTGACCAGGACTATCTATCAGATCACACGTTGATATACGTATGTTCAAATAGATATCAACGTATGATATACTTTGATATACGTATGTTCAGATAGATAATTTCTGCGGATGCCTTGCTGAATAATTGCATCTGGAATTTGATTGACTCTCTTATGATTGTGATAATTGAAGATACTATCTGGAGTGAACATCACCTCGTCCTTGAAAAGCACGATCATCAGCGTCAATATACCAATCGACGCTGATGATTGTTTGGCGAGAGTGCCTATATTCATTTTCAACGGAGAAAGAAGATTTTTATGCACGAACTTCCATACATCTGTGTGGGAGATGCCGCTGCAATCCTTCATGTGCCAGGGGGTGGATTCTGTGTTAGACCGAGTATGTTCTTTTCTGTTACTGGTACTCTGAGGGTTCTTCGTCCGACCTACACCTCTTAGTACAGAAATTTCTTATTCTATTTCTTAGTACAGAAAACCATACTACGTTGAATATCTGAGGGTATGGAATTTGAAGTCGACCCACCTCATGTGCATTTCGGTTGGTGCATCCGTAGTCTTCTTGAGTAATCGCTGCAACAAATTTGGTATGCGAAAGCAACCATAAAAAAGGGTATAAACAATGAAAATAGGCAGGTAAATGTAAAACAGCTGCATTGTTGGTAATTAACTTAGAACCATTAACATCTATTTACTCAATTTTTATTGAGGATCCACCGGTAGAATATGGACGGCTGGTACAGTGAGGAATCAATTGAATAAATTTATGCAAATTAGAGGTAGAAATCGGACAAAACACTTAAAGTAGCAGTATATACTGTGTTAGCAGTTTCTTACAACTCACTCTTTTGAGGAACTGCACAATACACAGGCAAAATCTGAGATCGGCTCACTAACAAATGAATTTGAAAAAAAAAAAAAAAAAAACTTAATTAGGTAATTTGTAGAGCTCTCATAGAATGCTGCACATTTCTTGAGGATATATGTTAAGAAATGATGACACACATTCTGTTTGCCAAACTTGAGGCGTTGATTCCTTGAGTGATTTTAAGTGTAAAAAAATGTTTATATAAACATAAGTTCCAGCAAGCGTTTGTTCTCGTAGCTTATAAAAGTGTGCGATGACTCGACCATATTTAACCTTGTGCTTTTACTGAAAAAGATGCTGCCTAAGTTTTCAAACTGCCGATATGATTTACGGTTTTTGTGACGCCAACGCGAGAGCTGCTGCTGTTGTGGAAGAGTGGTGGCATTTCCCGATTAGATTTTATTGATATATATTGACGTTTGCAGAACCTTACATCATTTGGTGTTGTATCTGAATGTGATGTTAATCACTATCTCCAAAACTTGCTTCGAATATACTATGCATTATCCCGAAATAAATCTGAATTTGTAGTTTGGAGGTGCTAAATTAATGCAAGACGAATAGCACCTTCGAGAGGCAAATCATGAGCATCTATGCCTTGGGGTTCTCTTAAAACCTGATGTTTCAGGTTATTCATGAAGTGACGTGTACTCGAGCCAGTGAACAATACTCGTGGTAAGCATTTTATGGACTAGGAAAACTGATTACGCAATAGTTGAAACGAATTTATGGCGCAAGTATATGGAAAATGTATCGCACGAACAACCAATCAATGCGATACGCGTTCAACGTTCGTCCCAGTAGAAAGGGGAGGGGGAGTTGGGAGGACATATCTAATTTTTTGCTAAATGTGTTGCCTAGCCTTTTGACGGATGTTTCTTTATTGACACAACGGAATATTATGATACAACTTTGCCATATTTTTTACATTAGGTTTTTTGATTATTTGACCCACTATTATTCGAAACATCGAACTGGTTGAGGAGGTTCTCTGGCCAGCCAGATATTCTGAACCTAACTGTTCAGAACGTTAACTGTGGTTACATGAAAGCGATAATAGAGAGAGAGAGAGAGGCATTCTATTGAATAATCGGAAAACACATTCGACATGACCGTCCATAGAACGGAAGGATTATTACGATGAGCAAAACTGTCAATGGGGACGGTAGACAAAATTCGAGCAACTATTATAAGAACTTTATAACTTTCATTAAACCTTCGATTTTATTATTAAAAAATATACTATTTTTAAAATTTTGTAATTTCTAATTCTCCAATAAACGTTTAACTAGATAATCTGCTGTCTTACTTGGTGTGTTTGTCCCAGGATAGACTAGATGAGAAAGTCAACCCAAAAAGAGAAAACGGATCCTTGTTAGTGAGCAGATATTGTCAAAAGTGAGGGAGAGAGTAAAGCATGGCTTTTTTTTCCGGGAAATGAGACAGGATTACGTTTTGGTAGCATAAAATTCACTAGGTTATCCTCGTTTGATAATGACAAGATCAGTTTTTAAGGCATTAGCTGAAGATCTTAACTTATGAATTACCTGAGCACTATAAGGGTTTGAAAATGAACAAGAGGAATGGAGAGCGTTGTGATAAGCAGGTTGTGAATAGTACTGGAGCTGTGGATATCAGAGAGAGGAGATCGTTGATGTATAGGAGGAAAAGTGTACGTGAAAGCATAGATTCCTGAATCACGCCAGCATTGATTGAAAAATTGACGAAAGAAAATGATCCGCAATGGACGTTGGGTGAGGAAGCAGGCAGTCCATTCACAAAGGAGGGGGGAAATTCCAAAAGATGGTAGCTTGGCAGGAAGGCCTCAATGCTAGAGTCGATCCAATGCTTTGGAAATATCAAGAGCAACTGCATAAGTTTCTTCAAAATTTTTCATGTCTTGTGTCCAAAGGTAGGCGAGGATGAATAGGAGTTCTGCTGTGGAACGAGAATGATGGAATCCATATTGGTAATCGCTAAGCAGGTCACAGGATGATAGATTGATAGTTGACTTTTTATTTCCTTTTTTGGAACAGTCTGGATAAAAGCTTGCTTCTAAGCTGTAGGATAGATGCCACAGGAGTATGACGCTTGAAGAGATATAATGCTTTTAATACAACTGGAGGAATATCATCAGGGCTCCTGAGTCTTTTTATGATATCCTTCTGGTGAAATTTCAGAGGAGGCATGCTGTGAACAGTTGGTGGAATAGTGGATGGGGGAGGTTTGTTGTTATATATATGAGTTGGAAGAAAATGCTGATACAAAGAGATATCCTAAAGCCTTATCTTTAGGATAAGTTACCATTGTACCATCAGGATGCAGAAGAAGTGGAAACGTGGAAGAACAGAAGTTACATCTCAAATCATGGCGAGTGACCAGAAGGCTTGACTGCTATTTGAACAGTAAATAAACTTAGTGCACTTGGTCCTTACAAAGTCAGCTTTAGATTTGTTGGTGATTTTTGCAGTTGTTACGAGCTGTAATATAAACTGAGTAAGTTTTGACTTGAGCCATTGAACATATGCTGAATTTTTGGCCTGGACTGCTTTGGCACAGTTGCTTAAGAACTTCGGTCTGGACAGAGGTCGAGGGTTTTGAGTGGAGTGAAGAATTAAAGCACTCATCCCAGCGAGAATAATATTTGTTACTAGACAGAGCAGGTGCTAGAATCAGAATAAAAATACATTGGCGTTATACAGAAGTAGCAGGATTTTTTAAATCCGTAACTAGTTACTTCCTGGGGAACACACAGTTTGTAGACCAAAATACACATGTATATTGAGTATGAGAGGTGTGGCTTTCCCCGATTGTCATAAGAAAATATATGTTTAAAAAAAAAAAAAAAAAAAGAGTCAAGTACTGAGACAGAAGTTGAATCAAAATTTAGAAACAGTTGCTTGGCTGGCACTTTTGTCTTCATTGAATTTCAGAGGACATGTAAAATTTTCTCTGATATTCGAGCATTATAACAGTAATGACAATATCGCTTAAAAATATAATTAAAAAAAAATTGTCAGGTAAGTAGCAGCTTTCAAATTGCAGCCAAATTCATGCTTTAGCAGAATTTGAACAGCAGACAAACTGTTCAAATTCTGCGGAAAGCAATGTCCTCTCTTCCTTGTGTTTGACGAACCATTATATATATTTTCTAATACATTGTCTTGCATGCTAGCAAGCCAGTCTTACTAATAAATTCAAATTGATTCTTAGTATTACATTCTATCATACTTTTAATTGTTCAGAGTGTATACGGAAACCACCCAAACGTAGTCAGTTTGCCAATGGACAAATAGTGTGAATATGTGAAGAAACTGGATCATCGTCTTTACATGAAGAATGAGAAAAATTCTCAGGAAGCTTAAGCAATATCCAGAAACAACTGTGTGCCAAGTTTGGACGGAATCAATTGAATGGTAGGACCTATAAAGTGTCTGGGACGAAAGTGACTCTCTCCTACAATTATCCCTTTCATTTTTGCTAGATAAAGCTGAAAATCTAAGGTTAGCATAAACAGTGTAAGTAACAAGACAGTTCTAAATTTCTTCCAAAATGGTTAAACAATGCGAGCAGTGTATATTATAGCTGTTTATGGAAGAGAAGGAATTTGCAACAAAAAAAAAAAAAAAAAAAAAGCGACGCTTTTTGCCCGTTTTTGCTGTTTGTTCTTTTAATTAATGAATTGGATTTAACGCCTCAGATAAGGTTAGGCAGTGTTCAGTTCATCCTTCGAATGAATGGTAGATAGTTTTTTTTAGGCCCCAAATACAATTGCTTTATACTGGAAACAACTCATCAAATAGGGAAACTCAAAAAACGCATAGTTTAAAATCGTTCATCTAAGAAACCATTACAGTTGACCATTGAAGAACGCTGGTTTGAACTGCGCGGATCCACTTATACGCGGTTTTTTATGAATAAATGCATTGAAAAATTTTGGGAGATTTGAGACAATTTAAAAAAAAAAAAATTCTCGCAGTGTCGAACCGCGTAAGAAATATCGAAAAAATTAAGAAAAAGTTAGGTATGTCATGAATGCTTAAAATATATGTAGATACTAGTCTATTTTATCATTTACTACCATAAAGTACACACAAATCTATTTATAAAAAGTTAAAATTTATCAAAACTTACGCACACAAATACCAGACCGTACATGACCATTTACAGTCGAGAGAAATGTAAAAAACATAAAGATGCAGTGTTAAATCATAACTGCGTAAAATTAATTAGTTAATTAGCATAAAATAAATTTTATAACAATTCACTCATTAGTGTATAGGCTGGACTACAACGAAGCAATCGTATCGATTGCACTGGGCTACCATAAAGCAATCATATTGCTGCTGCTTTGTTATCAATGCATGAATCCTTATACTGTACCTGTAAATAAATATGAATAATTTCTTTTTCACGTTATCTTTTAATTTTTGATGTCTAGTGTCAGTAATACGTATAATCTACAGTGTTTTATATCATATAAGATAATATTGATGTAGGTACTGACAGACATGCGATTCATCTTGGAAACAAACGATGTAAACTGACGGTATCGATAAATACAGTACTCGAAATGTATTTTAACTTCCTTATGATTTTATTTAATAGCATTTTCTGTTCGTTAGCTTACTTTATTGTAAGAATATAATATATATACATACATACCATATAAAATATGTATTAATAGACTGTTTATGTTATCGGAAAGGCTTCCGGTCAATCAACAGTAATCTATTAGTAATTAAGTTTTTGGGGAATCAAAAGTTATACGAGCCTCCATATCTCAGTCCATATGGACGAAGACCTGGGTCGATTTCCGTCAATGACGTGAGGAACCTTTATCTGGTCTCTTTCGATGAAAGATGAGTTAGCTGGTGTCTCATACTGTTTTTTTTTTTTTTTTCTTCACCCGGAAACTCGGGTTTTTCGTCCCCCAGAACAGGCAAACCGGCCCTGTGAACACACGCATCTACAGATATTGGACACACCGGCTAGGTGTAGGGTTGAACACCTTATACCGAATACGGTTGCAAGAATACTTACCTCGACACCGTAAAAGGTAGAAGAGGAGGATTAAGAGAGAAAGAACAAAAGTTATACGCGGAGTTTCGAACAACGCGGGGTCGGCACCCCGTACTCCCGCGTTATTCAAGGGTCAACTGTATTTGTACTGTTTTCTAGGAGCATGAAAATCCTTAATCCAGATATTAAATACGTTTAGGAATTCTCTCATAGTGAAAAAATTAATTAGTAAACAGTTATATTAAGGTCGAGTGCGAATACTTGAATATGTACAGTTGCACTGAAAACTATTTATTGAAGAAATTTGCTTGAAAACAGCTGACGCAGTTGAATCTAAAAAAAAAAAAAGTCAAGCTTAGTTAGGTATCATTGTCAAAAAGCTGCTAGTTTCATAGTGCAGCCACGCGTGAATATATAATGATATTAAATTGTAATTTCATGCATTGCCTTGCTTCGCATATGAACCTTGAATTCATTCTTCTGACACACAGAAGCCGATTAAATATATTTTCATCTTTTCTAATACATTGTCTTGCATGCTAGCAAACCGGTCTTACTAATAAATTCAAATTGATCCTTAGTATTACATTCTATCATACTTTTAATTGTTCAGAGTGTATACGATGAACAGCTTCAAGTACGAGTAAATAATAACTTTGTCAAGTTATTGGGATAGTAATTTCTAATGGCGATAGTGATTATGGATAACTGAATAGTTATTTTCGTATGCTGCTACGATCGAATTTGGTTAAGCATTACCTCATAATCCTGTGGCTTCCTTTTTTTTTTTTTTGAGAGGGTTGCAACTGATTGATTACTAGGGAGAGATGACGCAAGGTGGTTTCCCGTTGTCTTCCTTGTTAAGCAGTACATTTCTGCATTAATCATAATTCAAAGTTTGGGATGACTTGAATGACCTTTTCCACGATCTTAATATGGTATTCATAAAACATGACCTTCTATAATTAAGGTAAACGAGTTCATCTACTGCTGACTCCCGCTGATCTTCTATGAGATTTCTATTCACCCGTAGAGTCAAGATAATGTCGGTTCGTCTCATGCGGAATTTTAAAAGATTGAATAGCCCAAATTTTTATTGCTATTATGTGGAAGAACTGATAAAACAGCAGCAGTTATTGCAATAGTGATCCGGGTGGTAGATCATCCCTCCCCAAGGAATCAAAACAAAAGAGGAAATTAAACCGTTCAGTCTTCGTTTAAATAATTAAAAGAAGCCTCTTCTTTTTATGTTTTTATGAAAAAGAAAAACTTAATGCAAATTAAATACTTGAAAGGTTATTGCTGAACAGCTTAAGCAAGAAAATTGAAGTATATCTCAGTTTTTCTCCTTAGTATGTCATCCCATCCCTTTCTTAAACTATAGTATGGAATCGCTCCTGAATTTTAGAGAGCAAAATGAATACGACAGAGAAGTGTATGCTGTAACTATATAGGGAGATTATTAAATAACAGTGGGTAATGAATTGCTAATTATCAGTAATTCACGATCCTTATTCATTTTGTGTTATTTGAGACGTAGAATTGACGTCAGGGAATTGTACAATAACCATTGAGGTGTGTAATTTACCCCCCCCCCCTAAGCTTTTATGTCAGCTAAAAGGTCTGAATATCCTCATTGAAAAGAATAAATTAATTAATAAAAAATTGCTAGTTGTCTTACTCATCCTTTCTGGTATCTCCAATACTTGATGCCTCGGGAAAGGGTGTTGTTTCAGCCTGCCTTCGTTCAGCCCTGTTGAAATGAATTTTCATTCTTTTGGTTTATTTACCTCACGCTTATTGAAAAGGTTCGCTTGTATTCTCGCATCATCAGTAGTGAAGATGGTTGCTAGGGGTAGGCGACTTGAAAGTGTTGGTTCCGCCCACACATTTTCGTTTCGAAACGGAAACCACCCAAACGTAGTCAGTTTGCCAATGGACAAATGGTGTGAATGTCTGAAGAAACTGGACCATCATCTTTACAAGAAGAATGAGAAATTTTAAATTCTAAGTATAGTATTATGTTGCTGACCTTCCTTATTTTGTACAAACCTGGAATATTAGTTGATGGTTTTGCGCCGTTTCTTATTTCATTACAATATTTCGTAAACAAAGCGACACTCACTATTTGCAGTGTGGCTATTCTGTATGTATATCGCACTTAATCGCTATGTATAAATTTCTTCAACCAACGTGAGTTTAGTACCGTAAACAGCATTTAACTGGATAATGGGCATTTGTTTCTGCGAGCCACGAGTTTAATTCGACGTTTGCAGATGGTCATTTTGTAACCTGCTGTTGATTTTTCTTGAGTGGGGGAAGTTTATGGGTAAAGTTAGACAGAGACTACAAAATAGACTTCCTTGTCACGGTGTTCCTTAATTTCGGGAAAACCAACTAATAATGTGTCCTGTCTGGCAAAACATGGATATACTAACTCTTAGTAACCTACATTCACAGTGTGAAAACTACACATGTTCTCTTCGGTTATGTTCATGTATTAGCATTTTTATTCTCGCGAATGCATTTACTCTCGTCGTTTGCTTTATTTAACCTGAGATAAAGTAATCTTTTTTTTTTTTTTACATTTACAGTGTTTTGAAATCCCATTCTGACAAGCTACAATCCTTTTAAATTGAGGGAATATATTGATGCATGTTATATCTTATTGAAAGTCGACTTTTGGACTTTTATGAACATTGTCCAAATTGCACTTGACGTCTACAAGGATTGCCAAGTTTGACGAACCATTTGAAATTGAGAGGTACTCAAAGCTAGTTTCGGCAACAGGAGGGCTGCAACTAACGGTCTTGGACATTGATTACGTATCTGGTTTATTAACCACCGGTATATTAAGTATACTGCGCGTCATTTAATTCTACCTTACAAATTATACATAAAATTAACCTTACATTAAGAGTATTAGATCCTTTCAGGCTTTCCTTTTCTCTAAATATGCATAGATTTCCACAAAGCAATGTCGGTATTTTAAATGCAGATATCTATTGCAAAAATTGAAATACAGTAATAGATATGATTGGGAGTTTGGAGTAAAGGGATGAAATGTTGAACTCCATGTTTTGCTGGACACACACACACACACACACAATATATATATCCAACTTGTAACTTAGTTATTGCCATGTGCCTCCCATTGAGATGGCTGGAAAATTGGCCTTTGTTCTTTATTTTAACCACCTATTCAGTGCATTTTTTTTTTTTTTTTGAAGTGATTATACCATTACTTCATTATGAAATTGATTTGTATATCATAAAGCACACAGAGTTCCCTCGCCCATTTGAACTGTCATTTCGATGTCTGCTAATTAGTGAGATGGACTCTCATACACACAAAATTCAAACCTATTTTTGATAACCTATTTTTTTTTTTTTTTTTAATAAATTTAAGATAAAGGAAAGTGTAAAATTGGGGAAAGGAAAATTATGTAACCTGAAACAGGCACACCGTGTTTAATATATTTTAATATAGTAATTTTAAATAGATAAATTTGCAATTTGTAAATTTGTTCTTAGTAAAGTGTGGGGGTAGTCGGATGAGGAGAATGATGCCAGTAGTTCAGCCTTATCCTTGGATGTGTGAGATGTGGAAATATGAACAGAATTGTGCTCAGTGACGAGGGACCAAAAGGTTCGGCTGCCATTGTGTTTATTTTACATCAGTTTTCCGAGTTCGGATAGCCCTTTTACCTCCATCTCCTTCTAACTCAGTCGCAGTTTGAATTTGTCTACGATACCAGGAACCTTTTTAAAGATTCCTGGTACTGTAGACAAATTCAAACTCATATATTGCAACGACTCCGGCGTGAGTCGATGAATTTAATGAAAATAGGGTTTAAGATGAACGTAAGTGGTATCCGTATGGTTCAGTTTTGGTCGGATCACATTTATTGGGTATATTAAATATTGAATAATTGGAATTGTTTTTGCCAAATATCGGCAAAAAAAAATCTGCACTGACTGGATGGAACTTAATGGAGTTTTATATTTATAATCTGTTAGAATTATCAGTCGGACTATTTGTTGTGACGCAGTTGAGCACAATTGCAAATACAGGTCAACGTTTCATAAATACGCTTTAACTTTCGACTCTCGTTGTATTTTTAACCAGCTCGATATAATTTTGAATCACATAAATTTGTCCTGCAATATGGTAATTAGGTTAACTGTTACAATTTGTTTTCATTTGAACCATTATCGTGGCAAAGTATACTGCACTACACTACACTACGCATGTCAAAAACGACTTGCGGTTCAGTTGTTGTGATGATAATAAATGGTTTAAAAGAATGCTATTGTGAAAATGCACTTTGTTTTTATGTTGTCTGTAATCATTTTCTTACTTGTTTACTGATAAACATCGCAGTTTGTTACCTTATATGTGCAACCAAACAAAAAAAAATGGTAATTGTTAATTGCAAAAGTGAGATTAACACGTGCAGTGGTTTCTCCCAGATATAGTGATGCATTTTTTTTTTAAACATAAACTTTTTTGTGTGATAATTTTTATGCATATATTTCATTTCAGATTAATCATCATGATCCTGAGGTGGTTAAGGAATAGATTTTGAAATGCTGCAAAGATGCATTTTGCTACAAATATAAATGCACAGGACCGAGAAATTGCTGATATTGAGCAGTACAGGAGCCAGTTTTGTGGACGGCACGATTGGTCACCTTGAAACCAGTGAATGGAATGTTTCCCTTGTTCTGCAGTAAGTTTTATTGCATGCTAGATCCTTCTTTTAGCTTAGGCGATCGTAATTCCTTATTACAAGTAACGTTCAGCCTTGATTACGTGTGCTGTACATCGCAAGCGTTGTGCCAACAGCCAACCTTCGTGTAACAAAAGATCTGATATTTTCCTTATTACCTTCCTTTAATAAACGCTACCTTTTTCATCCTTTTCACATTGCTTTTGATAGGATATCAAAATATTTGGTATAACTGCAGAGTGCCAGCTCCTCAGGAATTAGGGAAATTGGATGCAACAAATTTATTAGTTTACTTAATTATAGGTAGTGTAATCAACGTAGCTTAATTGACCTTTCCACATTGAATGGGTGAAATTACAAGTGATCATAACAGGATGTGAATAGCAGGAGGATTGCCTGCTATTCACTACAAATGCCACGACGCTGTATATCCTGTACAGTGGCGTAGGCAGCAGGAAATCCAAGAATTATTTTTCCCCATTCCTCTAAGATGAGTACATGTCTGCGCGTCAATCACTTAAACTATACTGCTCAAAACAATTAGGGGATATTTTGATTTTCTTGCAAATTATAAAATTATAAAAATAATTTACAAATATAACACAATTTGTAATAAATATCAATTATTTAAACAATATCTCATCAATTACACCCTCTCCATAAGTAAGAAATATTTATTCACGTATAAAGTGTACCCAATGGTTATAATTATTTGCAGAAATTTATAATTATCCGACAGAACCTAAAATATCCCCTAATTGTTTTGAGCAGTGGAGTATGATAGATAATTCCTAATTTTTGAGCAAATTTCGTCATTCGCTTGAAATTATTGTTGCTGTTTGATAGTGTGTACCTGTACAAAAGTAATGTATGTTTATCTTTTTGTCTCTCCTGACAGATTTTCAAATAACTAATATATATTTTTATTTTACAATTTACTTAAAAATTTAAAGTATAATTTACATATTTTGTTTCAATTTTGCAATAAATAAAAATGATGCATTTTTGCTCTGAAAGTATAAATACAGTACTGTATATGATGGCGTATAAGACGACTCTCATATACTACAGAAAACCCCTCGAAATCGTCTTATACGGCGAGTATAAAAAGGGAAGCTTAATTTCTTGGATGAACATTTTGGTATAGATAAACATTTAGGTAGTTACAATACATCGTTATATAAGAAAATAGGCAGTGTTTATAAACAAATCAGATTATTTTTTGTTACATGAATTTATTTAAAATATTACAATAGATGTAAATCTTAAAAAACAATTATTAACCTTAATTTTCTTCATCATCTGTTGAAAATAGTTCTTCGGATTCATTGTTTAAATGATTGGCATATGGATCCCAGTTCGAATCCGGTGAATTGATTTCGTTTTCATCGTCATCAGTGTCCCACAACAGATCATCTTCCTTACCATCCATAAGATTAGAGATACCACACTTTTTAAATGATTTTATTACCGTCTCAACTTTTACTTTATTCCATGATTTGATCACAAAATTGCACAACATATCAAGTGATGCGCGCATAGATCCACCGTTTGTAAATGATTTTTCACCAGTCAACATCCAATTATTCCACTCTTCTTGCATGTGATCTTTAAATGGTTTGTTCAAGTAGACGTCTAGTGGTTTCTATATAGAAGTTAAACCACCTGGTATAAGAACAACTTTTGTGTTTTTTTTTTTTTTCTAGAAGACTTTTAGTATTCTCAGTTAAATGACTACGAAACATATCCCATACTAATAAACTACGTTTCTTCATTATACCGCCTGGTCGCGTGTTCCACACATTATTTATCCATAATTTCACACCATTTTCGTCCATCCATTCTTTTTCGTGAAAATGTACAAAATCACCTGAACCTAGGAAATTTTATCATAGGTTTAGTTTTACGTTTGAAGGGTTTTAACTTGGTTCCATCATCCAAACATGACAACACAACCCTAAACCTTGTTTTTTCATGACAAGGTTTAGGGTTGTTTTTTCATGACCTGTACTTCGAACTAGCGCACTCTTATT
This sequence comes from Typopeltis vanoorti, assembly GCF_054136105.1. Classification (NCBI taxonomy): domain Eukaryota; kingdom Metazoa; phylum Arthropoda; class Arachnida; order Uropygi; family Thelyphonidae; genus Typopeltis; species Typopeltis vanoorti. The sequence continues at coordinate 67,084,589 of NC_143558.1, read as the reverse complement.
ACCTTTAGACTCCACTGTTTTATTATTTATCATATCAAAGCTCGTAGGAGTTTCATCCATATTTCCGATATTTAACAATAGAAATTTATGTTCTTGTCTCAAATGAATAATAAATTTATGGAAACTGGTAAGTTTGAAACTGTCAAGATCTGCTGGTAGTTTTTGAGCAATTTTCGTTTTTTGTCGTATTACCAGATTTTGTCTTTTCATAAAACGATTACACCATCCTGAAGCAGCTTGAAATTCTATACTTTTATCCGGATTCAATCTTGACCATTTTAGTGCATATACTCTAATCATATTTCTTGTAACAAGATACCCATTCTGCAACATGATTTTCTAGTTGTGGCCATCGGGTGATCTCCGTTCTCATCGCACATTTTTTTCTTTGGCAATTTTTTAAAAATATATTCTTTCTTCCTCCATTCTCTTACCATCTTCTCGGTTATGTCAAACTTTCTTACAGCAGCACAGTTATTAGTTTGCTTTGCCATTTCGATTACCCTTTTTTTTAAATCGAGCTTCATACTTTCTTCGTTTTGTTGCTGGTTCCATGATTTTAAATAACAATTTTAATAATCCTAAAATTTAAAAAAAAATGCAAAATTAATTAATTAAAATTGTGACTAATCACTTTTAATTAGGGTAATTCGCGTAAATAATAAATCTATGCTATGCAAAAAAAAAAATGGATATAACAATACCTAACGTTGCATTAATACAAGAAAGAAGAAATTGGGGGGAGGGTCTTATACAACCGCCATAAGCTTAAAACCGAAAAATAGCCTAAGTCGTCCTATACGCCGAAATACTGCATACGGTAGGTACTACATTCTCGGTGTGGTATTAGTTTTTGTGTGTGAGAGCGAGTGAATGACACACACAAAGAGAGAATCGCCTTGAAATGTGCAGATAGGATACATTCCTTTTGTTGCTAACTTACTGCAGATTTCATGTAATCCATAAAATTCGACATTTCCGAGATAGCCCGACCTTACGAATGAAAGTCTTCTTTGCCTATAAAAGCAATCATGTGGTCCTTTAGACAGTTTAATTAGTTTATCAGCACTCAGACGAGTGCTGAAACAAGTTATATTATTTGCACCTTTAGTACAAATTCAGTAAAAATACTACCATGTTACTCGTCTCTTGTTTTAATTTTATATATTATTTTTAAATTTTTTGTGCAAAAATTGATTTGTACAAGGAATGTTTAACGTCGCTGTTGATTCAGCCAACAGCGAGGAAAACTCATCAACAGAATATTCCTCAGAAACAGATAAAAACCCCCATGATGTAGTGAAATGTGAAAACCAGGCGGAAAATCCTCAAATAAAAAAAAATTAAAAAAATCGGATGCGTTTTTGTCAGGCATTTAGACTACTTTTCAGTGAACCAATATCATGGCCAACGTATTTTGAAAACCTGGTTCGTATGGACTCCAGAAAGGTCCAGTTAAAATCGTTACAGAGTCCAGGGAACATTTGTTGTGAGTATGGGAACTATGTTTTTTTTTTTTTTTTCAGTCAGAGATGTTAAACTTAGGTCGAATGTATTTATTTGTTAAATGCTTCGACATTTGAAAGCAAGAAAGACTTCATAATTCTAAAGAGTTGAGTAAGAATGTAATCGAGAGAACTCGGAAAAACCATTGAAGTTACTCCTTTTAACCATGCAGTAAAATTAAAGATCCCAAACAATGATAGGCGCTTTTCATCATTCTGTGTGAGACCATAGGAAGGCCCGGAATGGTTTGAAAAAAAAAATTGATAGAAAATAAAACAGACCAATTATAATTATTCAAATCATTTATTTCAATCAATATACTCTCCCTCAGCTTCGATACAGCGTTTGGCACGGTCAATTAATTCGTTAAATGAGTTTTTTATATTGGTTTTTGGGATACTGTTGAGGGTTGCGGTTACTGCCGCTTGAACATTTTCAATGGTGTCGTATCGCTTTCCTTTCATCGGCAAATGAAGTTGGTGGGAGAGAAAGAAGTCACAGGGTGCTAAATCAGATGAATACGGCGAGTGATCCAACACACAAACTTGGTTTTTGCTCAAACACTGTCTCACAATGAGATGGTGCATTATCGTGCAAAAGTGACCAGCTGCCTGCATCACGATAATATTCATACCGTACGCGACGAATTCTCGCTATCAATCGCTTCAAAACTTCGAGATAAATCTCGCCATTGGCCGTTTGGCCAGGCGGAATGAATTCTTTGTGTATAATACCCTTGAAATCGTAGAAACAAATCAGTATTGTCTTTACTTTTGACTTCTCCAAGCGACTTTTTTTCGGATGCCCCTCTTCTGGTGGTCTCCACTCATCACTCTGGCGCTTTGTTTCGGGCTCATACTCAAAACACCACGTTTCGTCACCAGTAACGATCGTTTCAAGGAAGTTTGAGTCCGAGCGGTTTTAGTGATATCCTTGCAGTGTTCATTTCGATACAATTTTTTGGTCGTCGGTCAACGAAGGCCCAAGCTCGATCAAAATGTTGTGCATAGTTGATTTTGGAATCCCCAATTCATCTTCAATCAATCTCACGGACGATTTCGGGTTTTCTTTGACGAAATCACGCGCTGTTTGGATGTTAACTTCGCTCAGTTCATTTTTGGACGGCCCGGCTTTTCGTCGTCCTCAAGCGTCTCACGACCACTTTGAAATCGCTGAAACCACTCGTAAACTTGAGTACGGGATAAGCATTCATCACCGTATGCTTTTCGGTAAAACTTTTACCAAGTTTAACACAAAAGTCAATCGCAGCTCTCTGTTTGAAACTCGTTTTCCGACCGTTCGTCAAAACTCCCTGTCACTCTTGTAGTTTGCCGCTTTCGACAACAAAAAGATACAAGTGGCGCCACTAGTTTCTTCTGTTTTCGAAAAGTTCGGTTTCTTTTTGGACAGAGGGTGTAAATGCTACGATAGGTTTACAACTTATCGTGGATGAGATGGGGGAAAAGGGGGGGGGGTGGAGGAGAGTCAAGGAGATCAAGCTAGCCAAACAGATATATGAAGAGTGATCATAAGATAATGACTTCAGAAAGTGATGAAAGAAAAATAAAGTATTCGGGAATGCTTATATTGCAAAAATAAAAAGGTATATTTCAAACACGAAAAAAAAAAAAAAAAAAAAAACATGGGTTTGTTTTCATTCATAGTAATCTGCAACTGATAAAATTGTACTCCTAATCAGTGAAGGTCATCTTCACAGATTGCAATTTGTGACTCAGTGTTAAACTTTCTACATCTTTCTCTCATCCATAAATGGATGAGAGAAAGATGTAAAAAGTTTTTATCATTTTATCTATATACAAGTAGCTCAGACGTGAATATATTTCACGCGCAAAACTTTGTTTTGCTTATTTGGGAAAAGGCTTAAAACCAAGTATAAAATTTCTTGGTATCTTTAACAAATATATTGAAAAGCAGAGGTGAGAGGGTACATCCTTGTCGTACTGCTCTTGATATATCTTTCCATTCTTAGATTTGTTCTAATTTAAATGCTATTTTATTTTCTGTATATATTTCTTAAACGGATTGTAAAATTTCATTTCGCATATTTAAATCGGTTAATATTTTAAATAATTTTGTCAAAGGCTTTTTCATAATCAATAAAGGCCACCTGTGTTTCTTTTTGAAATTCTGTTCTCTTTTCTAGTAATAATTTTAGAGTAAAAATTGGATCTATGCAGGATCGGCCTTTTCGGAAACCATTTTGTTCTTCTAGTAGTTTGTCCTCTACAATACTATTTAGCTTCTCTTTTAGTATTCCTGCATATATTTTAGATCCTGTATTTAGCAGACATTCCCCTATAGTTATTGCAATCGTCTTTATTTCCTTTTTTATAGATTAGGATAACCAGTACTTTTTCCCAAGAGTTGGGAATTTTTCCAGACATCCGAACCATATTTAAAAAATTTCAGAAGTCCTTCATTAAATTTTTTCACCTGTATTTTTGTAGTTCCATATTTATATTGTCTTGCCCTAGTGTTTTTCTATTTTTCATCTTCTTTATTGTATTTTGCAGTTCTAACATTGCGATATTTTCTTAGGTCATTCTTTGTTTTATAAAGTTATATTTCATTGTTTTCATCTGTCCAGAGATTTTAGAAATAGGTCACCCATTTTTCTATATCTGTTGTTTGTATTTTTATCTTTTCTTTTATTTCTTTGTTCATGTAATTTATTACTTTATAGGTTTTGGGTTGTGGCTTAAATATATCCTTTTCTAATTCCGTTACGAAATTGTTCCATCTTTCTCTGTGTTTTTTCCTTACTTCTCATTTTGCAAGTGCACTGTTTCTTTTATACTCTATTTCTGCTTCTTTTGTTTTGGAATGTAGCCATTTCTGATAACTGTCCTTTTTTTTATTTTTATTATATTTTCTATTTCTTTGTTCCAGTGTCGTACTGTTTATTTTTCTAATCCATTTGCGCTTTATTCCTAAGTTTTCTGTCGCTGCTTTTGTGAGAAATTGTTTGAAATTTTCCCATTCCTCTTCTGTGTCACTTTATTCATGTGTAGTTTCTATTTTTAAGTCTGTACATTTTTGATATTGTTGTCTAACATGGGAGTCCTAACGAATAAATTTTGTAACTCGGTTGATAAGAATTTCCAGTTTTATGTATTTTTAGCCATTTGGTTTAAATCGAATTTTTGCTGATACCATATAATGATCAGACTTTAATTCAAAGCTTCGCTATGCTCTTACGTCTAAAATTTGCAATAATGTAGTCAATTACTGATTTGCATCCTCTGGCTAACCAAGTATGTATTTCCTTGTGCTTAAACACCGAATTCATTATTCTCATATTATTATAAATGACAAAATCTCGCAGTCTGTGACCATTTTGATTACATGTATCTTCGCCAAATTTACCTATGTTTGTTTTGTATTTTTTGTTTCCTTTTCTGGCATTTAAATATCCTGCTAGTACTAAATAGTCAGTTTTGTTTGTTTTATCAATGGCATTTTGTAATTCTTTGTAAAATATATTACTGTCTTCTTCTTTTCCCCTCTTCTGGTGCATATGCACCAATTATTGTTATGCGGCCTCTTAATGTCTTGAGTCTAATTTCTATTAGTCTTTCGTTCAAATAGTTATAATATACAGTATTGTTCTTTAGAGATTTATGTACCGTAATCATTATACCTGCTTTTGCTCTTTATTCTTTTTTCCCCCACTGTAGATTTGTATATACATAGTTTGTTTCTTTTTTACCTTTTTGTTTTTTCTTTGTTTCTGTTACTAGACGAAACTTGTGGTGCGAACAGTCGTGCTATCATACGCCTTAATGGGAACTGGAGAGGAATTTGGTCATACGATCACTGAATTTTCTGGTGTCATGATTGTTCAGGGTTCTTTTGATTTCTTTCTGAGAAGACTTCGAACACGATGCCGTGTTTGTTTTGGGGGTAGTGGAAGCTAAAGGTATCAGGCAGTAGATTAAAGTAAGATCTATTGCCTGATATACATTGCAACTTGAAACATCCGAATACGATTGAACAGGAATATCTTGGAATTCGGAGTTTGTCTCGTTATATATAAACTGGAGTGCAGAATCAAGATTTTCATCATTGTAATGAAGTCAAGAGATTTAAAACTGTAGTATAGCTGGGAAACGAAGAAATAGCAATTGCGGAGATTATCCTGTTATATCTACGATTATTCTAATGCTAAATAACAAGGAGTTTGGAGTAGTTATCATGTGAAAGAAGCTGCACGGGATGAAGAAATCGGAGTTAGTTAGGAGACGGTTGATATCTACAGAACTTTAGGATTATTAGTGAGAAAGGACTATGAATATGAGTAGTCTGTGAAATTTTTTTTCAGAAGTACTATGGTTTAGTATAATTGCGCAACGTGTAATGGCTTATTCGTGGACTAAATTTGCGTGTGTGCAATAAAAAATAAATTCTTTCCTAATGCTGATATCCACGCCTCTACCTAAAGGTCATTTATGAAGAATATGACATTCCGATACGGGGCTGCTTTGGTATTGATAGGCAGAGGTTTTTTCCCACTCGTAGGTTTCTGCCTAGTTTCCGATGAGAGCCAACAGTTCGAGACAGCTGTCATGCCAGTTAAGCCTAATTAATGCAGTGATGAGAGATGCCATTGCCTATGGTTTATTCTCATAAACGCTCTGGTCAAATCGAAACATTTGTTTCATTTTATTTGGCTATAAAATTGATGACGAGTGTCTAATATCCTCAGTAAATTCTTTCCTTTTTTTTATTTCCTAAAAGAAGTAGTCATTGCTTGCTAGCTCTGATTTTTTGGAAATGGTTTGGCAGCTGGTCTCCATCTCATCATCGTCCTATGATTAGTACGACCTGCATATACAAAACCCACGAGGAAAGGCAAATAACTGTCAGTATGTTGTGCGAGTTCTACGATCAAGTTTTCTGGAGTTGGGGATTAAAAACTCGAGTTTCCGACACGAGAAACTTTATTTCAACTCTAAAACCGAATCGAACTTATAAGGTCTCTCCTCCCTGTCCTATCCTTCAAAAGATTATGAGACATTTACATATATAAGTAAAACATTATTGACAGAAATTTATTACTTGTTGTCTTATCTTTGACTGTGGTAACTACTTTTAGTATGTCATTAATAAATTCGCGTAATGAATGGGATCGTCTTGTTCTCTCCCCTCCCCCAAATTCTGCGTTCCAGTTCATCTTGAAGATGTTTTATCGGCTTCAGATCAGGGCTCTTTGCTGACCACTGCGATGTTATTTTCATACAACATATTTACAATCATATGAGATAAACGTTGGAAGGCGTAAGGAATGGTACCTTAAAGTGATCAAGTAAAACATATGTAAGTATTCAGAACGGCATTTTAGACCTTAGTAGCCATGATTCCATGTATTACAACAATTCACACTGCAAGAAGCAACCCACATCATTATACTGCCGTCTTTGAGCCAATACTCAGGTGAAAAGCATTATCTAAGCATGGTTTCCCGAACTGTGTTCCGCGAGAAGTTCTCCTGGAATTTGCCATTTTAGTTTTCTAAGCGTTTTTCATGAATAAATATTTTATAGTGGAAATATTCTGAGTAGAATAATATTCGTGAATATGTCGAAAAGCTCAGACCCAGAACGCCTAATAACATCTGTGTAGCAAATGTTAGTGACCAAGCCGTGTATTTTTAAACGTGGAAGTATTCATGAATTATCGTTAATTTTCATACATCGAAACCTTTCAACATTTGGGAAAGGGAATACCGCTGTTTATGACCGATCATAAAAATTGCCTGCAAGCAGATTAAAATGGACGGCGTATCCTCCGTTCTCAAAACTGAAAGAAATAACATCTGTGTTGCAAATGTTAGTGACCAATCAGCAAGGAATTATAAAGAAAATTTTTCCACTAAAATTGAAGATCAAGGTAGTCGCGTCCGGTTCTCAGATCTAGTAATACTGAATACTTTCTTCGCAAGTTCGTATTGTAGGGGGAAAGTTTCGAAACCGTAGTGCCGTGATTTTTTAAAAGTAATAGGCCTGCAGATTTAAATTTTAATATGAATAAGAGACAAGGGACTTCGTTTAATTTTGGTATTAAGAAATCTCTTATTGAAGGTGTTTGTGACGCAGATAGCGAGTCATCCACCACAGCCTACAAAGCGATCTCCAGGATGTACAAAAGGAGGGGAAAACTACCAGCACACGGAAGAAAAAGTCCGCATTCATTGGTAAGTACTTATAATAATACAGTACTATAAATTTTTGGTGATCAGAATGGGATATGTCAATGAAAATCAGCACAAATTAATCTAATGATGATTATGTTTAATTGACTTTAATTAATTAATAACACTGGCCAACAAAAAAAAATTTTTTTTTGCTGATTATGATCTGACACTTGTTTTTTACTAATTTGGGTACGCTGATTTCAAATATCAAACCCATTTTTATCTATCACGTCAGTTTTTCCTCTATGGCATTTTCTTTTTGCTAATTTGTAAGATTTTGATAGTTTTAAGGAGGCAGTACTATTTAGAGGATCAAAAAAATCGATTTTTTTATATTATTTTCTGAAAGTATGTACTTTTAAAAATCTGTTCCTAACTTTTTATCAAGAAATTCGAAAAATTCCCGAAGATATAGCCTATTATTCAAAGCTGTGCGCAGATCAGAATCGGAGCGCTCACCGCTCTCGCTTGTTAGTAAACGAATAAATGCGTAAGAACCTGCAAGCACGTACTGGCCCTTTGAATGCGAGAGAGGCCGATAACCGACCTAATACATTTAGGTGATGAAAAGTAGGCGATGACAACTGCCTAAAACAAATGAATGCTATATGCGTCATAGCGGACAAAGAACGATCGAAATCAGTCAATCGTTAATCGATCGTGAAAGTATGATGAGCTTATAACGTTTCAATAAAGTCTGTGGGTTTTTTTTTTGTCTTGATAATTGCATGTTAGTCGGCAGTGAAGAAAATACATCACGGCTATATTCGAAATTGTGTCAATAGTGTAGATTCCTTCTGCTACATTTGTGGCAGCTTTACTGTTCCCAGTCAAAGGACAAATATCACTGATTTCGTTAAGAAAGTGTACTTTGCATACTTTGACGTAAAAATTGCAGATCAGGACAAGTCATGGGCTCCAAATAAAGTGTGTAAGTCATGTGTAGAAAATTTACGACAGTGGAGCAAGGGAAAACGCCAAAAATTAGCTTTTGGCATTCCAATGATTTGGCGTGAACCGAAAAATCACCTAGATGATTGCTATGTTTGTTTAGTTCAGACTTCTGGTTATCTTCTTCTTCTTCGTCTATGATCTCTTATGCTTTTAAGCGTCGAGATTTTGCCAAAGAGATTTCCATGCCGTCCTGTCCAAGGTTTGTTGTTTTGCTTCTTTCCAATTAATTCCCTTCTTTTCCAATTTTTCTTTAATTTCCTTTTGCCAACCTTTCCTGGGTCTGCCTATGTTTCTTTTTCCTATTTTCTGGCTTTCGTATACAGTTTTTGCTATTCTTCCTTCTTCCATTCGATTGAGATGTCCAAACCATCTCATTTGGGCTTGTGTTATGAATTGATTCAGAGGTGCAACTTGAAGGCTGTCTCTTATGGTTTGATTTCTTATTCGGTCTAGTCTTGTTTTTTGTGCCACTTTCCTGAGATATTTCATTTCAATTGTTTGTAGTTTATTTGTGTTTCCTGTTGTTAAACACCAAGACTCACAACTGTATGTTAATGTACCGTTCAGTGTTTCTACCAACGCTGGTAGAAACACTGAACGGTACACTGCCATTTTGGTATTTTGGGTGACTTCTTTCTTATCGAGGAGTGGGCCTTTCATTGCATAGAATAGCTTTGTTCCCCCTCTTATCCTGTTGTTAATTTCTGTGTGTAGTCTACCATCTTCTTGTATGTATGATCCCAAGTATTTAAAGGAGTGGACTTGTTCCAGTTGGTGATTCTCTATTTTTATTGTGTGTTTTTGTTGATTTCTAGATATGATCATTGTTTTAGTTTTATTTATATTTATGGTCATATTCCTTTTCTTTGTTTCTTCATGCCAAATGTTGATATTGTACTGCAGATCTTCAGCTGTATTTGCTAGAATCACTACATCATCTTCAAAAGCCATATGTGAAATCCTAGTTTCTTTCAGTTTCCTGTATCCTAAGTGGAACTTTTTTGTTTTTGTTTGGCATGCCTTTAAAATTTCATCCATTACTACGATGAAGAGAAGAGGACTGAGGATACAGCCTTGCCTCACTCCTACATTTGCTTCAAATTCTTTTGATCTATTATTACAGGTTCTTACATAATTTCTATTACTTTTGTAGAGGCTTTGTATGGCTGCTATTAAGTTATCTTGTATCTTGTTTTTCTTTAATGTTTGCCATATTAAGTGTCTGGGAACTCGGTCAAAGGCCTTTTCAAAATCTATAAAACATGAATGTAGTTCTTTTCCATATTCCAATGTTTTCTCTGATATTTGTCTAAGACTGAAGATAAGATCCTGTGTGCTTCTATTTTTTCGAAAGCCATATTGCATTTCATCCAGCGTGTCCTCTATTTGATTCCTAAGCCTCGCTTCTAAAATGCGGGTATATAATTTTCCCGGAACGCTTAAAAGTGAAATTCCTCTATGGTTTTCACATTTGCGGTTGTCTCCTTTCTTAAATATGGGGATTATTATAGCTACTTCCCAGTCTTTGGGAATAATTTTCTTTTTCCATACAACATTGAATAGGTGTAAAAGAAATTTTATGGCTTTCGTTCCTAAATTCTTTACCATTTCTGGTGTTATTTGGTCATGGCCTGCTGATTTGCCCAGTTTTATTTTATTTATTGCTGCTAACAGTTCATTTGCATGAATTTCTTCACTCTGATCTTCTATTTTGCTTGTGTGTCTTGCTCTTAGGGTTCTATTTTTTCCATGTCCTGCATCTACCAATAATTCTTGAAAGTACTGTTTCCATCTTTCCATGATGTCTTCGGAATTTGTGAGTAACTTTCCATCCTTATTTTTGATAAACTTTATGGGGCATTCTTTCTCTGACCTCATTCTTCTTAAAACATTATAGAAGAGTTTTTGGTTTCCTTTAAAATTTTGTTCTAAAGTATGTCCGAAGTCTTCCCAGCATTTTCTTTTCTCTGCTTTCACTAAGGTTTTAACTTTATTTCTTTGGTTGTTATATAGTCCTCTATCAACCTGCAGCTTTGATGTTATATATCTCTTCCATAACTGCTTTTTCATTTTAATTTCTTCTTTTAGTTCTTCAGTCCACCAGGGTGTTTTATGTTTCTTCTGTTTATTATTTAATGATACACCACAAATTTCTTTGCTTGTTTCTAGAAGAAGTGTTTTGAACCTGTACCATATATCTCTTTTTCTACTACTTTCATCTTCTCTTCTATTTTACTTTTATACTCCATGGCTGTTTCTTCTTTCTTTAGTTTGTAGTTCTTTATCTTAACATTTATTTCCTTGCTACTTTTTCTACATTTTTCAACTTTTATTTTATGGATTGTTTCCAATACTAATAAGTAGTGGTCACTGCCTATTTCAGGACCTCTGTAGACTCTTGCATTTTTGTATACTTCCAGTACGATCTGCTTATGATGGCGTAGTCGATTATAGATTTTTCGTTTCTATTGGGCTCTTCCCTGGTAAACTTATATATTTCTTTATGCTTGAACATAGTATTCGTTATCACTAAATTATTTGTAAGGCAAAGATTTATTATTCTTTCTCCATTATTATTCCGGGTTATTTCTCCTTGTGATCCCAACACTTGTTTCGTTTCTTCATCTACTTGATTCCCTACCCGGCCATTAAGGTCTCCTAGTAGTATGATATGCCCTTGAACTTCTTCAATTGTTTTTTGTAAGAGTTCGAAGAATTCATCTTTAATTTCTTTATTGGCATTATCATTTGGGCCATATGCAACAATTACAGTGAATACTTGGTTGTCTGATTTAAAATCTATAGTGATTGTCAACAACCTTGCGTTTATTAGTTGCCATTTAGTAATATATTCTTTGAGATCTGGTTTAATTATGCAAGCTACCCCTTGTTTTCCCCATTCTCTTGGGTTTACTCCTGAATAGAAAAGTATATACCCATCTTTCATTTTCTGGCAACCTTGACCTTTCTTTTTTGTTTCTGTGACTGCTAGCAAATCCAATCTTGATTTTTTTAAATTCATCAATTAATTCGTTTTCTTTTCCATGTAGACTTTTAATGTTCCATATCTCATGTACCTTTTTCCTCACTTTGTCGTTAACCATTTAGGCAGTTCGGCTATCTCTTTGTTATTTCTTTTAATGAGTGAAATTTTAAGGTGTGCAGGGGATTAACCTTCAGCACCCGAGTCTGGTGGTGGGGCTGCCACCTTCGAGGCCCCCAGACCGGCCTATGAGGGAAGTGCTATCCTGTTGGTCCGCGGGAGGTATTTTATTTCCCTCCTACCTTTCATAGTAACCTATGACGAGCATTCCCCGATCCGCCACCAGGGGACGCGCCCGATGGGGGTTACAGGTGTCCCCACACGGGGACTTCTGGTTATAATAAGAAGAATAAGAAAAAAATTGTGTATCCAAATCTCGACTCAGCAATTAGGCCAGTTGCTCATTCCAATGAAATAGCCGTGCCAATTTATTATTACTATTATTACGGGCAACTCCAGGGAGTCATTGAACTCATCGAGGGAGGCCCCAAATCATATTCATCACAACTATTTGACATTCATACAGTATCTATCATACCTCGCCTTAAACTCATTCACTGTCACAGCATCCACCACAGACTCAGGGAGCGCATTCCACTCATTAACTACTCTAAAAGTAAAGAACCCAGCTCTAACACCTTTACTAACCACACTTTTGCCCAGTTTCCATAGATGTCCCCTAGTCCTCCCACAACCAGCCCTGTTCTCAAAAATATCTTCTGAATTAATTTTATAGAAACCCTTCAGTAATTTGAATGTCTCAATCATATCTCCCCTCCTCCGCCTATCAACCAATTTTTGCAACCCACAAATCCTCAACCTGTTTTCATACGGTTCATTCCACAGACCTGCTATCATCTTGGTCACTCGCCTCTGGATCCTCTCCACCTCCTCCCCATCAAGAAGAAACCTAGGTGACCAAATCTGAGCACAGTAGTCTAGATGGGGTCTTATCAAGGCTCGATACAGAGGAACAATAACCTGCTTGTCTCTGCTTGTCAACGTATTCTTCAGCAACCAAGTGATTTGATGAGCTGTTTTGGTCACTTTTGCAATGTGTCCCCTAAATTTCAATTCCTTATCTACCAACACTCCTAAATCTCGTGCCTCATCAATTTCCTGGATCACGGTTCCACCAATGCAGTAAACTGCCGCCAATCTTTTCACCCCAAAATGCATAACCTTACATTTTGCCACATTAAACTGACATCCATTCTCCTTAGCCCAGACCTCCAATCTATCCAAATCATCCTGCAAAATTTTGACGTCATCTGCATTCACTATTGCCCTACCCAACTTCGCATCATCCGCAAACAAATGAACTGCTCCTCTCAGATCATTTCCTATATCATTTATGAACAAATTAAACAGCAGTGGTCCAAGAACAGATCCTTGTGGCACACCACTAGTCACAGGCCGTCTTGTGGACTCTACTCCCGAGTAAACCACTCTCTGATATCTCTCCGTCAACCACCCTCCTATCCATCTCACCAACCCTATGTCCATTCCCATATGCTGCAATTTACTGATTAGAATTCCATGTGGAATCCTGTCAAAGGCCTTGGCAAGGTCCAGTAGAATCACCGTAAACCCATTACCCTTATCCAGTTCAGCCGTCACTGTGTTATAATACGTGAGCAAGTTACTGAGGCATGACCTACCCTTCACAAAACCATGCTGTCCCCGATACAGTATCCCATTTTCTTCTATCCAATCTTGTATTTTCCTCTTGACTATTTTCTCTAAGACCTTGACAATGATTCCTGATATGCTAATCGGTCGGTAATTTACAACAGCAGTCTTGGAACCACCTTTATGCAGTGGAACTATTTTCCCCTCTTTCCACCCGCTCGGGACTAACCCAGACCCGAGACTCAAATTAAACAAAATGGTCAAGGGTACTGACAATTCTTTAGCTGCTTCTCGTACAACACGAGCTGGTATACCATCCAATCCCACAGATGTATTGACATTGAGGTTATGCAATAGACTACTCACCTCCACTTCATTCACCACAATTCCCGTATAATCTACTGGTTTATTCGTTTCTGCAATGTCACCACCTGGATGATATACTTTTGCAAAGTGCTCACTCAGTAACTCAACTATCTCAACTGATTCAGTTACCTCCCTACCATCGGCATTCTTTAAAATCAATCTGCCATGTACATTTTTCCTTTTACTTGCTACATATCTAAAAAAATGTTTAGGATTCTCTTTAGCCTGCATGGCCAATGTTCTTTCGTAATCCTTTTTTGCTTTTCTTACCACACTCGTCACCCTTCTGGCCTGCGCTTTATACCGTTCATGTGCCTGCCGGTCACCCTTCTCCTTAAATTCCCTCCATAGTTGTTTCTTTTTTTGCAACTCAAGCTTAATGGTGTTATTCATCCATTTAACCCCTACCTGATTTATTATTCGGACTCTAGGTATACAGTCAGCCATTGCTTCATGCAAGCACTTCTTAACTACCTCCCATGCACTATCAACTTCTAGTCCTTGCAGTTGTACATGCCATGGCACTGAACCAATCAAACTCCTAAGCTTGTCATACTTTCCAGCCCGATAATTCCACATGTACCCTGTCTTAATTGAAAATTCTACACCTCTAGCCACCTCCCAAGTTAAGACCCTATGATCACTCTCACCGATTGGTGGCAATGTGGTCATATTTGTTACAGCCAAATCCTCAGATGTAATTACTAGGTCAAGCACTCTCTGACCCCTAGTATTTTCCATTACATGCTGTCGCAGATAGTTATCCCTTAATAACCGCATAAAATCCAGTTCCTTCCTCCCGTGTGTCCTCTCCTCACTCCAATCAATGCGACCATAGTTGAAATCTCCCATAATAATCACCCTCCTTCCACCCATTTCTTCTATTTGCTTGTGCATACTGTCACCACCATCTTTTCCATCACCTGGTCTATAGCAGCACCCAATTGTATATTTAGTTCTGCTAGCCACTATCTCACACCAAATGGCCTCAAATGTGCTCTTTTCTCTATCCTGCAATTCAACTTCTATTCTCCTTGGCTGGAGCTCATCAGCTATCATCAACAATACTCCTCCCCCCATTTTATTCTCTCTGTCATTCCTGAACACACTATACCCATCACATTCAATCCCACTAGTTATATCATCTACAGTCAGCCATGTTTCACTAATACCTATAACCTGTGGTCTGGAAGTGCCAACTTCAAGTAAAGGAAGGCCTTATAAAGGACTTCCTTTACTTGAGAACGAGAATGATCGGGATATGCCAGATGTTCTTGAGGAGCAAGACCCGGATGTTGATTTAGACAATGAAAATTTAATTTCTAGTTCTGGACCGCAACGTTTTACTCAAGCGGAATTGAATGACTTAGTAAGAGATTTGGGCCTATCAAAGGAATCATCGGAATTGTTAGCTTCAAGATTAAATGAAAAAAAACTTGCTGGAGCAAGATACGAAGATAACTTTTTATCGCAGCAGGGAAAGTAATCTTGTACAATATTTTAAACACGAGTGTGGGTTTGTTTACTGTAACAATGTGTCCGGTTTACTAACTGAAATGAGTGTTGTACAATATCATCCAAATGAGTGGCGTTTATTTATCGACAGTTCAAGCAGAAGTCTCAAGTGTGTCTTACTACACGATGGGAATGTATATGGCTCAATTCCTATTGACTATTCAGTCCACTTAAAGGAAACATATGAGGACATTAAAAAGGTTCTGAAGTTATTAAAATATACAGACCATAACTGGATCATCTGTGTGGATCTTAAAATGGTGAACTTTTTACTTGGCTCTCAAAAAGGATATACAAAGTTTCCGTGTTTTCTATGCTTCTGGGATAGTCGAGCTAGAAACCAACACTGGAATCAGAAACATTGGCCTCTTAGAATATCCTTAAATGTTGGAGAACAGAATGTTATAAATCGACCTTTCATCGACAGAAAAAAAAAAAAACATTTTTCCACCTCTACACATCAAACTAGGTCTTATGAAGCACTATGTTAAAGCTTTAGATTTACAAGGTGACTGTTTCCAATACATATGTGAAAAATTTCCACGACTTAGTTATGAAAAAATTAAAGCCGGTGTATTTGATGGACCGCAAATTAGAACTTTATTGAGAGACCCAAATTTCATCAACTCTATGAACGAAATTGAGAAAGAGGCCTGGACTTCATTTACGATGGTTGCGAATAATTTTCTTGGAAACAAAAAAGCGTGCAATTAAAAAGATCTAGTGGAAACAATGCTTGAAATTTTCCAGCGCCTAGGTTGCAACATGAGCATAAAGCTTCATTTCCTATACAGTCATCTTGATAGATTTCCCGAGAATTTAGGTGCTGTAAGCGATGAACAAGGCGAAAGATTTCATCAAGACTTAAAAACTATGGAAGATCGGTACCAAGGAAGATGGGATTCTCACATGATGGCCGACTACTGTTGGAGTATTCAAAGGGATTGCCAAAACAGAACACACAGCAGAAATTGCTACAAACAAAAATTTATTCCCTGAAACTTATGTGTAAGTAAAATTGTTATTTTTTTATAAATATTCTTGTAATTTTTAATGAATATTGTTAAGTAGTTATGTATCTAATTATCGGCCTTTCTCGCATTCAAAGCGCCAAAAACGTGCCGTTGCAGGTTCTTACGCATTTATTCGTTTACTAACAAGCGAGAGCGGTGAGCGCTCTGATTCTGATCTGCGCACCGCTTTGAATAATAAGCTATATCTTCTGGAATTTTTCGAATTTCTTGATAAAAAGTTAGGAACAGATTTTTAAAAGTACATACTTTCAGAAAATAATATTAAAAAAATCTATTTTTTTGATCCTCTAAATAGTACTGCTTCCTTAAAACTATCAAAAACTTACAAATTAGCAAAATGCCATAGAGGAAAATGGGTTTGATATTTGAAATCAGCGCACCCAAATTAGTAAAAAAACAAGTCTCATATAAAAGTCAGCAAAAATTGTGTTGGACTGTGTAATTAACGATCAATTATTAATTAATACATTACAAAATAACCAAGGTGTTCCGTGAAAATTTCAGGATTTGTGAAGTGTTCTGTCGTAGGAAAAGTTTGGGAAACACTGATCTAAGACATCCAGCATACATCTATCGGACTGGAAGAGCACGATGCTTGACTCATCGCTTTACTGGACTGATTTCCATTGTCACGGTTCGTATTCTCTCTGCTTTTGTCCATGCCAGTTCATGAGTATTCGTTAACAATGGCATGGGTAGCCGCAAATTTTCCATGGAAGTTCATTGCACCTAGCTGCTCGCATCTCCAAGAAGATTATAGGGTTGAGAGAATGAGATGAAGTAATTAGTCTTCTTATTCTTCTTCTATCGTCAGTCTTTTAGGCCCAAGTTATATTTTGGGTTGTCTTACCTGTGGACTTACGTTTCTTTAGCACTTTTAACATCCTCGGACTTGGGAATGCTTAAAGAGATTTAGCTCAAATGGAAACCGACCAACATCCCACCTCTTACACGGCAACCTCTTTCCGTGCTGGCATCGTTCGGAATGCAAGATTAATTGATTTCCTCCCGAATGCTGACTTTCTTTATAGTTATGAAATTTACATTTTGCTTAGTTACATCAGTTTTCCTGCAGTTGGAAGAACGTCCCATGACTTAGGGCTGGATAGTTCACCTTTATAAATGTTTCATATCGTTATTACAATAATGAGTCTTCAGAATAGCCACATATATTTTCTATAATTCACAGGGATTGCGCCCGGTTCACTCGACCTATTAAATTAGGCGGTAGATCATTTTCGTTGTGGGATTAGTCTACTTATTGGAATGAAGTGGCTCGAAAAAGTATCATGTTTTGTCACCAGACATGATTTCTGGTTTATGTAATCCTACCAAGGTACTAATATGCTATTAGTTGACATGCTTTTGTGGACGAAATCGTCATAAAAATGTATTTTAGTCTGTTAGTCGCGTATATTCTGAGACTGGTTTGTTTGCTTTGCAGAAGAATGAATACTAAACTCATCTTAGATTAAAAAAAAAAACCTCATAAATGTTCCACGTACCATTGCAATAATCACAAATATTATAAATAGAATTACAATTAATCAATAGTTTTGCTTTGTCAGTCTTTGTTGCTAATGCTGGAACGCATTTTTCATGTTTATTTAAAGAATAACCTTTGTTCATTGCAATCCGGAGTTTTTTTTTTTTTTTTCTTTCAGTGTTTTAATGTCGAAACAAGAACTTTTGATGTTTTACAAACTTGAATCACGCCATAAAAAGCGAAGTATTTATTTATGCTTAGTAGTTGTACATCGCTATAACACTCCTCCCACAACAGTAATCTCTTCCTAGACCATGTTTTTGGTCTTATGATGATATATATATTACTTAAATTATAAAATGCTAGAAGACATTGAAAACTGATCCCAGTATGACTCACACACCAGTTGGATATAACTGTGCAATTGCAGTCGCATTTTATGAATTTGAAATACTGCGAATTCTGTATGAAATGATATATTACTAATTTCGCGCATAAAGTGAGACTTTTATGGATTGCAAAACTGCGGATTGAGTGTGTTTACGGCTCACATGGTATATACATAAGAAATTATGCTACTTATTTTGCTGACTATTATGCATTTGGGTTATCATTCATTGCTTATTTTATTATATTTTAATTTTTTTTCTTAAATATCTCACAACAGTGCAAACATAGGGTTCACCAAGTGGTGATAAACGTTCCCAGAAATCAATGACTTTAGAACAGAAGTTAGATGTGATAAAACGCTATGAAGAAGGTCAAACGAACGCCAATGATATGCCGTGCTGTAAATTTAGGAGACAGCGCTCTGCGAAATATTAAAGATAATTCTGAGGTAGAAAAAAAAAAGCAGCAATTAAAATAATCTTACATCAATAATGGGAGAAAAAAATTACTGGCGACAAGACGGCATATCAACGGCAACATAATATTGCTACTAAACCAAGCTGCCGTCTAGAATAAAGCTCGAAGTAATTTTATTTGAGAATTGATATAAAATGTAATAAAATGAAGATAACATTTAATTTTATTGTAGTGAACAACATGAAAGCCTATTATTATTACAATGACACTTTCAAGAAATCTGACTTATCACGGGGGGGGGGGGGGGAGACTAAACACCACACAACCCACTACTACGTTTTTTAATCCTTCTTCACATTTACTACGCTGTCTACCGCTCACTAATAGTACTCTTGTTTGTTAATTGCTTATGCTCTTTGGCCAATTTGCCTATATGCAAGATGAAAAATCTGAGTTTTCTATAGGAGGAAACACTGCTACCTCTGCTCTTCTCATCATGACGAGAATCGACCTCAAGTCAAAGGATGCAAATCAGAAATCTCTCTCTCACACACCACCATTAATACGATTGCTTATTTCCTTATTATATACTAATGGACACATTTATCAAGAGGTCTGATAGTGACTCTTAGGGAAGTATTGTAGCAATCACAGTGACTATCCATACTACGTCCTTCGATCTCGTATTAGTAAAAAATATAGGGTTGAAAGACTTCAATTTGACAAAGATATTAAAATAGAAGATATATTGGATCGACCCATATTTTATAGCCAAGTATAAAAAGAAACTTGGAAGTTTCGAAAATTTACCAGAGAGCTGATCAGAATTTAACCTTCAGCATCGGAGTTACCTTGGTAGGTACTACTTAAAAAAACACACGCTCTGTCCAGGAGTACGTATGTTCGTCTTTCGTTGGTGATTAAATTAGGTTTCACTGGCTTGACAGCTATTTCGAACTGGTTGGTTCTCATCAGAGACCAAGCAGAAACCCATAGAGCTAAAACTCAATACCATAACAATCCTATGTCAGAAACTTAAATTCATCATTAATGAACTGTCGGTAGATGTATTAACAACCTTCAGACAGCCAAACGCAGGATATTTTTGCCCTCAGGTGCTCTGGTTGATTAACAGTCAAAATTGCCTTTTGAAAAACGTAGAGTATCGTTTGGACTCTTCCCTTAATCTCGTTCTCGTTTATTTAAATCACACTGTTTATTTTCGCCTGGTCATTCCATTTTTGGCTGTTTATTTGTTCATCTTGCGTTGCTGAATTAATGGTCAGTCGATATATATATTTTTTCCCCCCAGTTTTCTTAGTTGATGTTCTTTTTGAAATAACATTTATCGTAAGCGCGTTGCAACTGCAATAATAATTAATGGAAAATTAAGAATTACCAAAGTTTTACATTAGGTACACTAACTACTGTCTACCGCTATGTAAATGCTACGCTTGTTCTGTTCACCCTAAACGCATTCGAAGTATATGACTTCGTGCAGATTTTAAAACTCATGTAAATGTCTTTCTTTTGTGAACCAATTGTAATTATCAGTAAATTAAATATGTTGCTCAAGTACCACGATGAATCTTTGACTCCAGGAAGTATTTGTAGTGTGACCCATTTAGGTATTTTTTGCCGTGGGCCAAAGTTTCATTTGTAGGCTCTATGAAATATTTATCCAATGTCTGTGTTTTTATACAAACTTCTGTTTTCGACCGTTTTAGGCGTCTTAATCTTAAGTAGGTATATATTATTTTGCGTATGTTAGCGTGATTATCACGCTAACATATTAAAGCTTAGCAGTATAAAAATGATTATGAAAAAAGTTTTTGCAAAAAACTCTGACGCTTTTAACTCCTTTAAAGGGAATATGCGGAGGATGTCATACCTTCATATGTACTACAGACCTCCTCTCGCTTTCGTAACTCTGAACTGATGTTATTGTATGAAATTATGAGAGTTCTACGATCGAATTTGGCAAAGGGAGGGGGGAAAAAAAAAGCAAAGCTTGGCCACGTGGATCCACACACTCAGAATCACCCACAATTTCCTTACAGAAATGTCTTGTTTGGCAGAAGTCGGCCGCGTTGACTAGCAAAGCTATCTCATTAGACTGACATTGTGTGTCACTAATGCCTCCTTCATATGGCGTGATCGCACTACAGTGAACAGCAAGAAAATGCAGATGTGTACTACTTTTGAGCTCCTTTGGAGTATTTTTTTTGTGTGTGTGTGATTTAGCATTTACTATCGCTTGATCGATGTTTTACGAGTACGTTTAAAAGTCACTTCATGCCACATTTTCGCGCAGCTGTTCATTTGTTGCACAAAGGGCAGACTGCGAGATTTCGATTACTGTCTGAAATTGCAATTGTTCGATAGAAGTCGGCCCCGTTGACTAACGAAGCTATTCCTCTCTCTCTCTCTCACACACACACACAGGTGTCACTGTGTGTGTGTCATTAATGCTTCCTTCATATGGCGCGATCGCACTACAATGCAGATGTCTACTACTTTGGAGCTCCTCGTTTTTTTTTTTTTTTTTTTTTTTTGTCTGTGTGATTTAGCATTTACTATCGCTTGGTCGATGTTTTACGTTTAAAGTCAATTCATGCTGCATTTTCGTGTAGCTGCTCATTTGTTGCACAGACTGCGAGATTTTGATTACTGTTTGAAATTGCAATTGCAAGATGTCTCATAAGTGTGTTAACAGTGCAGACTCATTTTATCATGTATGGAGAAACGACTTTAAATCTGCGAAACAAATATTTTACCCCTGTGATAAAGATAGCATATGAGGTATAGTGCACTTGGAAGGTAAAATAGAGTTTCAGGACTGTCTACATATGTTGGCTTCACAAATGCTGCAGCATGTGTAAATAGTAAGATGCGGATTAAAGGACATCCGTTCATCAATTGCATTTGCCATCCTAATAGTATGGAGGGAGCGGACACCATATCAGTAATTATCACTTCTGTTTAACAAGCATTTCTTACTTCCCTGGAAAGTTGACACTGGTAATAAAATAAACTTGCTATGAAAAATGAGTCCACTGATAGTAGTTTGTCAGTTACTAAACCACATG
Source organism: Typopeltis vanoorti (assembly GCF_054136105.1). Taxonomy (NCBI): domain Eukaryota; kingdom Metazoa; phylum Arthropoda; class Arachnida; order Uropygi; family Thelyphonidae; genus Typopeltis; species Typopeltis vanoorti. The sequence continues at coordinate 67,062,943 of NC_143558.1, read as the reverse complement.
AGACAATGTGGGGTAGAATTGAAAGTGCACCATCATGTTCTCGTGAACTGAATCCATATTTTCAACTGCAATCACTCGAACACGCCATTAGTTAAGCAAAATTGAATGATCTGGTGAGAGATTTTAATTTTACCAAAATAAAAGTTTGAAAAACGTCAACAAAATTTAGAATTATATACTATACTATATATAGTACCATACAATCCATATGAAGCAATCCTATGAGAATATGGCTTGGCTTCTTAAATATATTAACTAAGATGAATACAAGTGGAACATTTAGTGTGATCGCAAAGGGATAACTTTAATGGATATGCAGCTGCTAGCCTTTGCTTAACATTATTATTTTATGTGGATGAGACGATAGTTATCATCATCATCATCATCATCATCAGATCCTTGACTCAATGGAGACCCTACATAACCCACACCAGCTGTCATGCCTTCTCTTACTCATTCACACCAGATGGACTTGCTGCTTCAACAAGCAAACTATTCCACTCACTGATTTGCGAGTTTATCTTCCACATATGCCCCTTGTACTCTCCCTCACCTTTCATATAACAAAAAATTCCATCAACTGGTTTCCTGTAATACCTTTTTAGAAGTTTATAGGTCTCTCTGTCATATCACTCCTCTTTCTCCTGTTTACCTTGTCTGCAGCCCACATACTCTCTGTCCTCATAATTTACATGGTATACTTGTGATGTCTTTGAAATAACATTTCTTTACACCTTCTTCACAGCTGTTCATCACCTCGGTATCCAATAAGGACCAAATCTTCATCCAGAAGTCTAGGTACGGTCCTTTCAACGCCCTTCTAAAGAGACAGAATGAATTCTTTATCCTCACATGTCAATGTTTGTTTCATCATTGTAATTATCCTTTAAGTTGTATTTGTGATGTTTGCCGTGAGACCTCTGAACAACTTTCACTCCACCAAAACTCCAAATCCTCATCAAGCATAATCCCATCAGTGTAATATGCGATTGGATATCTCATCACAGCAGAGTGCCTAATGTTACACATTCAATTGACAGCATTCTTATTTATTCACAGTACCAGCCTGTTGAAGACATTCTATGTGCTGTATATCAGAACCTGATTTTCCTGCCCATCTTTGCATCATCAACAAACAAGTGAACCTCTGTCAAGTCATTCCCAGCATTGTTAATGTATAGCAGTCGTCCGAAGACTGATCCATGAGGAAAACCACTGGTCACCTTATATTTGGCAAATTCACCACCTCTCCTATATATACCATTTTCTGATACATGACTATCAGCCACCCACTTATAAGTCAGTAGTTTGTATTCCAATCCTGCATCCTCTAGTTTATGCAACAGTCTTTCATGTGGTATCCTGTCAAGTGTTTTAGCCAACCATAGTATCACAGTGATTCATTCCCTTTATGCAACTCATTTGTGACATTCTTATAAAATATGGGCAATTTGCTCAAGACCGCCTTTAGTAAACCCATGTTGTTCCTTGTATAGTATAGCTTGTCTGTCAAAGCTCATCTGTATGCTAGTTTTTACCAACCTCTTCAAAATCTTTACCACCACTCAAGAGATCCTGATAGGTCAGTAGTCATACACCACTTTTTGCACCACCTTTGTACAATGGGACTATTCATGCATTCCTGTGGGATCTTTCCTGAACTGGTACTCAAATTATACAACCAGGTCAAGGCCTAACCAGTTCAGCTGAATAATCCATCGTCATACATGAAGATACCTTACCTGTTCCTATTGCTCAATTCTTATCTTGGTTATGCCACACTTCTAGACTTCTTTCTTCAGTGTCATGTGTTGTAGGCACCTCGTTGATAGATCTTAGCAAAATGAGCACTCGTTATTTGAACAGTCGTATCTGCTTCTGCACAAGCGTACTGTCTGCATTTTTATGAGTAAAAATTCCTATTTTGATGGAATTAGTGCTATGGAAGAAAAACTTTCCACATCCTCTTCTTGGAAAGTCTGAAATACTTCTCCCATTGCTCTCCAAACGTTAAGCTCGGTTTTGTTGAAATATTTTGTTAAATCTTTAAATAAGTATGATGATGGTTTCCAATATTTAGTGGAAACAGTTCCTAAGAACAGGTAATGCAAAATTTGACCTTAGAAATTGGTACGCTCATGAAGGAGATGCATGTTTTGCTGATGCCTTATCGAAAACATTTTTTTTTTATTCTCTTATAAGTGACAATTACGAGATTTTGTAAAATATCATAGCCTGTAACATGATATTTATAATCCACATTTTGTAGTCACATTTGGATTTCCCTCCTGACTTGAATGCTGTCATTGACGAAGATAATGGTGATCAATTCTATCAGATCTTTCTTACGTAGAATGACAGTATACAGACAATTTGAACTACAGTATACCCAATGCTGCTAGTATTTTAATCATAGGAACCACTGATTCAGTTATAAGTAAAATACTCCAAGGAAGACTTATTTTAAACTGTGAATTTAAATATACGCATGCTACAAGTTCATGTGAAATATAATTAATGTCAGCACGTCATTTTGACTCCTGAAACCCTGTGGAAATGCCGTTCGAATGCAGAGAACAAGGCCATCCAAAGAAAGATCATTATAAATTCAATTCTAATCTCTGGCTAAAGACATTTTTTCTAAGCCTTCCTTTGACCGATTCCCACGTTAGCCGATCTCTGCCAAGGGCGAGCATTGTTTCTTTTTTTTTTCCCATTGTAATTCAAGACATCGACTGAACCGTAAAGCTCATGCTGTTTTTGACCGCAATGTAGTTTTAAGGAGCCAGATGGTGGTAGTTGTCTGCCATACTGTTTTCCCTGAATGTCAATTAAAAATAATTGATAGCCTTGAGTCAGCTGTCTGTGATTGGCTGCTTATCAGTCTTCAGAAGTTAGAGCTTAACGGCCTCATCTGCTCCCTTAATGGAATAAAAGTGGATTTAAAGCGTTAGTGGAGTTATTTATGAAAAAAATAAATAACACTACTAAATAGTCCTGGCATCCCGATATGTTTAGTTTGGGACGCTAAATGTCCCGGATTTTTTAGAATATAAAAATATTAACATTTTGAATAAGAATAAGTACAAGTCGTAATATTTTTGGGTGCTTTTAAAAATATATGTTTACAAAACAAAAAGCAGAGACATATTTATTTTGTAGTTCAGTGAATTACCAGAATGTTAGAATTTTGAGAAAACGATTTAGTTCCATACATTTCATTCAACCGGAGAAAAGAATGTCAGAATGAGGGAGAGAGTCACCCAACAAAATGTTAATATTTAACTAATCGCAACCACAGTATCTGTTTCATTCGTCTGGTCGGCCGTAAATTTTTAGTAAAGTTTTGTCACGCACAAGATATCCGACGGTCCGAAATGTTTCTCGTTGGTCGACATGTTTTTGAATATTAATGCACCACGATAGTTCATTTTCTTTCAACCAATGAGAAACATTTCTTTACCAGACTGGTAAAGGCAGGAAAAGGTGCACAACAGCAAGTGGTGATAGAAGAATTGAGAGACTGTGTCTACGTGACAGAAGAAAATCATCTGGGTGTATACAAGATGAAATGGTGCAATACAATGTGAAGTTGAGTGCAAGGACTATTCGGCACAGACTGCAGGAATTTGGTACATCCTGACTTTGAATCTGCCATTTTGTTGGAACATTATTCTTATTTAAATTATCCATTTTTTTTTTTAATTTAATTGTTGGTTGATTACTGATCCAAATATAGAGAAATTTTATTATACTGCGCCACCCTATATTCAGATTAATCTAAGTGAAATAGAGGAATCAACCTTCAACTACATATATTATCTTCTTTTACAGGCCGAGGTTACTAATATCATATAAGGCTTCTGCAAAGTTCGAATAAATTTTATGAGCGGTGCAATGAAGAAAAATCAGGCAAATAACAAATTGAATTCAATAAAATCAACATTTAATACAGGGTTATAAAACATGTACATTTAAACATAATTTTCTAAGCAAGATAATGTAATTGAACAATATTCAAAATATCTCTGAGACACTAGCAGCCACTCGGTTTGGATTAAAGTTAAAATTTGCAGATCTTATTCTTCAACGCTTAAATACTATTATCACAACTTGTCTCTATTTAATGAGATAATTCAATTCTTTTATACATCAGCTTAGTTCAAATACTCATAACAAACGTAATACATTAGGCATCAAACATTCAGCTGTCATTTCTATATTCTTCCGAATAATTGAAAATGGTTCACACAGTTCAATGTTCCAGAATTTTACAGTAATTATTCTTAAAGTAGAATTCTCTAATTCACTCTTAGTCAACGAACACTTAATTTAATTATGAGGCAGTTATCATTTCAAGGGGGAAACACTTTAAAGCTCTATACTTCGGCTATTTGTAGTAGAACACCATAGTTAATGTTAAGATATATCAGGTAGAGCTAACTTTTATTTCTTCACGCTGAAATATAAAACGGACTGCTCTTACTGGGTTACACCTTTTACGCATTGGATTCACTATAGGCACACTTAAAACTTAAATTCAGCTTTGCACTATTCTTCCTCAAAACATTTGGAATTCTTCATAATATTAGAATTTCATAGAAATATTCCGAATTGCCTATTAATTCCTGGCTCTTTCTTAATCGATTTATGGCTTTTCCATATCCCCTTACTGCCACCAGTTACTTCTCTCCTTGCTGTCCTGAATGCTTCTTCCCTTTACTTTCGTTTTCCAATCAAATATGCTTATTCTTTCCCACCCAAAATCCGGTTCTAACCAGTTCAGCTTACATCCTACCGGCCTCTCTACATATACATAGCCGTTCACGTTCTAAGCACGCGCTAACTAAAAACAACTCAGTTCTCCGACCGTAACCAATCAAATCACATCAGCAGAATTCCACACATGTACGTTCTCTTTCAGAAATAACAAATAAAAAAAATAATCCGTAGTTCACATAAATACATTTAAATATAATAAATACAAATTCTTTTAATACGTATGCACAGCTTCTTATAATATTAACACAGGAATAAATAAAATAAATTGAATGACATTTTAACACAGAGTCTTTCATTACTAATACATATCCCAAATTATATAATTAAACAATAATAAACAAAATCAAAGTAATTATATGAATAATAATTTATAAGCAAGAGACTAACAACAAATGATATTTACAGGTCTTAAGTTATGGCAGATTCTGTTAAATGTGAATGAAGTTATTATAATTCCCAAATATCTTCATGCACAAATTAACAGTTGACATGTTTTTGAATATTAATGTGCCCACAACAGTTCATTTTCTTTCAACCAATGAGAAACATTTCTTTACCACACCGGTAAAGGCAGGAAAAATTGCACAACAGCAAGTGATGATAGAAGAATTGAGAGACTGCCTACGTGACAGAAGAAAATCATCTGGGTGTATACAAGATGAAATGGCACAATACAATGAGGACTGTTCGGCACAGACTGCAGGAATTTGGGCTAAATGCTAGAATTTCACAAAAAAAAGCCATTTTTATATCTCAAACAAAGGTTGAATAGATTAAACTGGGCTAAACCCCATGTTAACTGGACAGCAGAACAATGGAAGAGTGTTATTTGGAGTGATGACACCAAAATCTCACTGTTTGGTAGTGATGGCATAAAATACGTAAGGAGAAGAATTGGAGAAGATTTGCATCCTGATTGCATTACACCTACTATGAAACACCCACTTAGTGTTATGATCTGGGGTTGTATGACATCAAAAGGTGTGGGCAGAATTTGCAGGATTAATGGGAATATAAATGCCCAAAAATACATAAATGAAATACTTGAACCCAAACTGAAGCCTTCCACATGTGATGTTTTCCAAGATAATGACGCATTTATATTTCAACAGGATTCAGCTCCATGTCATGTTGCTGCTGTGTGCAAAAAGTGGTTTCAAGATAATCATATTCCACTGCTGGAATGGCCTGGGAATAGCCCAGACCCTAACCCAATCTGAAATCTATGGAGCTGACTAAAGAAACTTGTTAGTCAGAAGCAACCCAGCAATAAAACCCAATGAATAGAAGCAATAATTCAATCTTGGTTTCACATTATAACAGCTGCAGAACTAAAAAACTTGGTTCACTCTATGGGAAGGCGTTGTAAGGCCGTAATTAATGCTAAAGGTTACCCAACTAAGTGTTAACTCACATTGTGAGAATTTTTGTGTATCTCATTTTTTCTACGTGTTTCACTTTTCTTCTTTATAACTGCTGTTCTAATAAAAAAATCCTTCATAAACGCTATTGCATTACATTCTTGATTAAATTATCTTTCCATTGATATATAATTTTATGGTATTACTCAAAAAAAAAGTGGTGTTACGAGCCATCAAACCTCAGAAATACACTTTTTCCAAAAGGCTTCCACAATTTTGGCCACTAGTGTAGTTCTAATTTGAACTGTGGAATGGAATTTTTTGGACTGAAGATTTGCATTCATTATCTCAAAATAACACATTAATTGAATCTTGTAAATATTAATTTCTGTTGCATAAAAAATAAATTCATTTTTTTAATGTGAATTAAAGAAGAAATACAGCAACTAATAGAAGAACTTGTAGGGTAGATTGCAATGTCAAAAACAGACATTTTATGTAGTTTGTCTTACATGGGCTTCTTGGTCTGTGTTTTTCACCCAATGATTGTCTTGAGATGAGATAAGCAACTGAAGTCAGCTTGTCTTCTGATTAGTTAAGCACTGAGTTATTAAAATTATTTACAGAATGATAGTAATTGTAATTTAAGAAATAGTCTTATGCTGTTGGGACAAAGTCTGCCAGATTCTTTAGTCATAAAACATGTATCGCTCAGTTTTCTTTCCAAATCTTTTTGGTTCAGAGGCATGTAATGTAACCTTTTAGCCTTTCAGCACCGATTTTTGCCATGGCTGTCTAAAATAATGTTTCATTTTTTGTTCAGAATCAAAACTTTGCATTTTTATTACCTGGGATTGTGAAAGAAAATCACTATGCTTGGCATTTTTTGAAAAACAATCCAGTTTCACAAAACGAGGTGACACCAGCTAGTTGCTCCATGCTGAAGCAGTACTAGACAGAGCTGGTATTGCTTCACCGTTGCGGTACCAGCTGCTGCAGCTGACTGGGTAGTAGTGGGCAATGACATAGCTAATTTCGTCGCATGATTTTGGTAACATACATGCTGCTGGTTTACTCTGTGTTTGAGAATTTGGAGGCATGGAAGTGCACATAACAATGTTACCTATAGAACACTGTTTTTGCATGCCAACACATGCATATTTTTCGGCTTTATATATTTCTTTCACGACTTCCAAATGATGGCAATATCTGAGTTGGGGAGTGGCAGTAGCTAAGAGATAAGGAACTGTCTCCATTCATTGCTTTTGCATCATACAGAACAGACTGCTATAATGCATTGTGTCTTTCTCATTCTGATCTTCTGTCCCTGTACTCATGCAACAACTATACAGTAAACTCACTGGCACCTCCCCCTCCTTGATTATCTAATATATTATGCTGCAGAGTAAGTTCCCTCTCTTTATGGTTCATTATGTCAGAACTATTAGTCGAGAACAAAAATTTGTATTTTTGCTTTCAATTTTGTTGAAATATTTGTGGTAATCATGTTATATCTATGTTTTATTAGTAATTGTTTTATAATTATGTGTAAAACTTCCATGAAATTTACAGGAAGAAATCAGGTTGTTTCTTCTAGATGAAGATATGTTTGCCTGTTTCGCTTTATATTATGTAACTTATATTGCATTTATTTTTCTTGAAAATTTGCTCTTAATACCATTGTTCTCCTTTAATTGTGTTTTGTGTGATGCTTCATGTTTTTTTTTTGCCCTTGAAATTTTCTGTTTTCTTATGTGTGTGATGTTACATTGCTGAACTGCACTGTGTTGTTGCATTAGTTCCTTCTGTCAGCAATTTTGTGACATTTATCTTATCTTCCATATCATTATCTGGCATATACCAGATATCTTGTAAAATCTGACATACTTTGGGCAGACAGGCTGTTCTGTGGAAAAAAAGAATTAATGAACATCACTGTTATATTGAATACATGAAACCTCAAAAGTCTAGTCTGGCACAACATAGTATTGTCACTTAACACAGTATCTGGCGGGATGAAGCTCGTCTTCTCCATAGAAGCTGTTTTAAATATGAACACCTCATTCCAAATCTGAATTGGAACGATTGTCTCTCTCTCTCTCTCTCCCAAAAGTTTGAGAGATTCTCATTTTATGTAACCATCAAAAGTAGTTTTAATAATATTATTTATTAATATATTAATTTCTAGCATGTGGCATCAGTTTTTAATTGGTAAACCAATTGTTGTATGTACCTTGTATTCCTGTTTCTTTGATTTGCTTTTTCTATTCACTGATGATGTACTGTTATTTTCAGTACAAAATATCTGTACTTTCATTTTATTAAAATTAATTACTGTGGTTATCATGTAATTTTTTTTTATAGTCGTGCCACAGGTACCTTTAAAGATTAGATTTATCTTACATGTTTACTCCTATGCACATAAAGATGTTACATTAAAAAGCCTTATGCTACTAATATACATGTATTTTAAGCTAACACCTTTCACTTGTGAAAAGCTGTTAGTCTATAGTATATGTGTTAGAGACCAAATAGAGAATGTTCAAGTCGCTTCAGGCCTCCAGTAAGCAAAGTGATGAGCCCACAAGATGAAATTTGTATACCACCTAAGAACATTCATAAAACACCAATACTCATGGCAGTATTCCAACCCATAGCATATTGGGTGGAGAGCAGATATGCTAGCCACTTATCCACCCAGACCAACATTCAGAATTGATTAAGTACATTTAGTGGAAGTAAAATTAGCTTAGTAAATGTGAAGTGGATTATTATTAATAGATTTAACTAGAGGTTTTACAGATAGATGAAACAACATATAGTAAAGGAACTGAATTTCTGGGATTGTTGAGGAATGGTTTGTTTCAATAATTGAATACTGTGAGCAATAATTATTTAATGTAATTATTTTAATTACATTAAATAATTAAAATTATTTAATGTAAAATTTTTAATGTAGAGATACCTCTACATTAAAAATGTAGAGGTATCTCTACCTCTTCCAATACAGAAAAAATAACTCGCATTTCTGTCTCTTATGTTCAAGGCATTTCTGAATGCACAGTGAAAGTTTTAAAACCACTGAATACTTTTGAGGCCTTTAGTCCCATCAGAAAAACCTACATTTTTTTTACTTTTCCTAAGGACATACTTCCACCTCTACGTTTTCTAGGCATCTAACAGATTCATTTCTCTTGTGGGTTATCTTATTTTGAACAAACTGTAAAATCTGCTTTTGTTCATCTAGAAGAACACAAGTTTTATATTAAATACTATGAGCCTGAACAGTCTGGATTTGCCGAGCATCTATCTGCAAATCCAGATAAGGTTTATTGGAACAATAAGGTTATTCATAAAACAACTTTATAAAGAAACTTGTGAAACTTTACTTCATTGTCTTAACCTAAACAGATTTGATGGTCACATCTGTCCCCTTTATAGGAGACAGTATGTTTTCAATCTGCTGATCTTTTCTAACTTTATGTATATCTTTTTTTATTTTTTAAAGTTAGGAAATTATTGATCATATTTAGTTATCTTACATTAGCTACTTAGGTGGCACTTTTTAGAATTGCCTGTTATTGTTGTATGATCTTGTACTGAAGACACCCATGACACTTAGGCAAAATTTTACATTAAATAAGTTTTCCTCCATTTTTATGTTTCTTTTGATTGAGGAATGGTTATCTTAATCAGTATCTGATGGAGGATCAAGCATGTTTGAGATTTCATAGTAAGAAGGCTCAAGCATTTTCATTTTGCACTGTAAGAAGCTGTGACAATGATGTTATCTCATCTTTCCCTTAGAGGTGAGTGTGTTCATTTGCTCTTGACTTGAAGTGAAAAGGCATACAACAGCCTTTATACCTGCAACATTGTAAATGAATTATAGGGAATTCAGTTGTTTGCATATGATGTAAAATTTTGATGCATTATTTAGTATTGATATAATGGTCCTGCCAAACATCCATGCCCTTGATGAGATTTGAACCTGCAGCCTCTTGGCTGGAGGAGCCGGTTTGCTAACTGCTCGGACAACCAGGCCATCAAATATTTTGATGGTGTGGTCAAATGAATATGTATCTAATTATAAGTGTGGAAAACACCAGATCCACAGATGGAAAACTGTGTTTTGTTGGTAGGGAAGCAAAGAAGGATAGGGATTTGAAGTGCAGATATGTCAGAAACAATATGGAGGATTTGCTACAATAGTGGCAGAGGGCTTGAGTTAACCAACAGAGATAAGAATGGTATAAGGACCTGATCGGACTATATTTTGTCTGGACTTCGAGAAACGAGAACTCTGGAGAAGGCAGACAATATTTGGAATTTGCAGGATTAGCTATAAGGATTGATTACCTGTCTGTAATCTGTAGTTTTTATGTCTATCTAGGTCTATAATCTGGATAGACATGAGATGGAGGAATGATGTAATTGAAAGATAAGTTGTTGACAAGCATTACTAGATGAACACTGGAGATTTTTTAAAGGATAAAACAGTTCAAAGTGATAATGACAAGGGACTATTCTCTGGAATTGTAAAAAAATAAAAATAAAAAAATCGAATTGGTGAAAAGAAGTTGATCTTATTGTATGCAAAGAGTGCATATGTGCATGGAATACATTGCCTGAAAGAATGGTGGGAGTGCAGATAGCTTTAAATTGACGTTATATATTTTTTGACTCTGTTACAGAATGTTTTTCATTCTTCTTCTGTTTTATGCAAAGAAATTGTGCAATTTTCAGTAATATAAAAGAGTGTGGAGAAAACAATTCATTATTATTTATTATAAATTGTATATGTGCAGCTGTGTGTATGTATATATATTTCTTTTGTGACTATCCCATCCACTAACGTCTTTGCTATGGCACATTAGTACAGAGGGTGTGGCTGAGGGAAATCCAAAATCTTTTTTTTTTCCCCTGCTAGAGATCAGACACTATACTTTTTCATCTACCTTGGGGGTGTGGGGGGGGTCACTACGTAGCTGTGAGTGATGAAAATTATCCGACATTTGGTTTAAACTATATATATATATATAAAGGGGCTGCTTTTTTTTTCTCCTCCTCCTTCTGACATTAATGTGTAATACATAAGCTCTGATTATATTTCCTAAACTGAAGCCAAATTTTTGGCTTGGGTTTGTGATTTGCTTTGAGAATTTTTAAATTGCTACCAGTATTTTTGAAATGCCATTTATAAAATTGTGGAGAAGGAAATTGGAGAACACATTGTGGTGGCTTCAGTCTGTTTAATAACAAAATTGTTTAATAATAAGATAAACTGTATTTAATTTTTAATCAAGAAAATTAAGATAATTTTCTTCATGAAATTAAATGTTCCAATATAATTACAATTTGAATTATTTTATTTGATAATTTGAACTGGACCCAGTGAAATTTTATGGGTGCACTTGCTGAAACTTCTGAGGCTATGCAGCTGGCATATTCTCTCTGTTAACTGCATATGTACCCACCTGTTTTAAAGAATGAAAAACCTTGTTTTCTAGAAGAAAAATCTCTACCTTTGTATGAGACTAGCCAATGCACTTTTACTTGAAATGCTCTTATATAACTTCAGTTGTATTCTATACAGTTTCCAAGCGCAAATTATATGTCTGGTAGGGGGGGGTGAGAAAGAGATTTGTTCATTGTTCAAATTATAATTAATGCAATATTTCTTCATTATAGGAGACCGGTGATGCTGTACAAGAATATTGAAGAGTTTCCTCCTGAAAATAATTTCTTTTTGAGGATAAACATGAATCAGGCAGACTACAACTAACATTCCTAACATAATCCCATTAATTGAAAGAAGAAAAGCAATTTCTTTCTGGAATACTTACAAATTTCAGAATGACTTGCATAGATTGTCAAAAAGCATGGTTGAAGGGGAACAAAGAATTAGGTCATCTGTGAATACATTACATCTATTTGTAGATAATGTTAGAAGATTTGATGCAACTGTTTTATCAGAAGGGCAGTTGGAAAATAACAGTTGCAACTACAGAACTTCCATGGTGACAGCTATGGACACGAGCAGTTCTCAGCCTACTATACTGCAAGGTATCAATTTGTATTATGAAATATATTGATTAATAATAAGTTAAATTGTATTTATTTTTTAATTAATAGCAATATTGTTTCCAACATAAAAAATATTATGGTGCATTTTCCTTTCTTCCAGACATTCCTGCCTTTTTCATAAATACTTCCATGAATGCTATTCTACTAAATTTTTTTTTTTTCATCACTGTCTTCACTTTATTATTATTATCATCTGACCTTCATGGAATCAGAGACCCATCGTAGGAGGTACACACTATTGCACATAATGTTCATCCAACTGTGCCTTAAACTGATTCAGTGTGTCTACATTCACAACACACTTATGCAATGCATTCCACTCACCAATCACTCTCCGTGCAAAGAATCTGCTCCTCACTCCTCTGCTCACACCCTCTTTATACAGCTTCCAGCGATGGCCTCTAGTACTGCTGCCCTCTCCCCTTCTATGAAAAATCTCTTCTATGTCAACCTGATAACAACCGGTGACTAGCTTATATGTCTCAATTATATCCTCCCCCCATCTTCTTCCTATTCATGAAGCTTTGTAACTTGCATTCTCTCAATCTGTCTTGTATTCTCTAACATTAGAAACTAACTTTAAATAATACAGACATATTGGTAAGCTTTGACATCACCTCACTGTTTACTAGTATTCCCTTAAGTGATACGTTAACACTCTTAAAAAACGTTTTTCCTTCTGACATCTTAGATCTCTTTTCTTTTACCATCAATTCTGGTTATTTTTCTTGGAAGAACAAAATTTACAAACAGAAAGAGGAACCGCCATGGTTCCCCCTCCCCCTTGCTAATTTTTATATGGAAAATTTTGAAAAACGAGCCATAGACTCAGCCCCTCTCAAACCTTCTATCTGGCTAAGGTATGTTGATGATGTGTTCTCAATTTAGCCTCATGGCCTAGACATGTTAGAGACCTTCCTCAGTCACCTCAACAGCCTACATCCAAGAATTCAGTTTACAATGAAAAAGGAAAATAATAAAGCTTACCCTTTCTAGCATCTTCGTCACACACCTTCCTAATGGTAAACTTTCCTTCACTGTATATGGAAAACTTATGCACACTGGCAGATACGTTCATACTCTCCCACCACCACCACCACCACCCCACTCAACAATATAGCATTATTAAAAGTCTAACCAAGAGAGCCCACAATCTTTGTTCCAGTGGAATTGCCCTTTCAACCACATATACAACACTTTCCTCTCCAATGTTACAGTGATTACAGTATTAAAAAAATAATCGGTTCTTCCCCCATTCCCTGGCCATCTCTTCAGAAGGAATTCAGAAATGCCATCATCATACCATACCCTACATCTGTGGCACATCAGAAATAAATAGCCAAGTCCTTAAAAAGTACAACCTCCACACAGCATTTAAGCCTCACCGCAAACTTGTTACCCTTTTCTGTTCTACCAAAAATCAACTCAATCCTCTCTCAGTGCCTGCAGTGTATAAAGTACCCTGTTCCTGCAAGCTGACGTACTTTGGACAGACAGTTAGATCAGCAAACATCCACTTAGAAGAATACAAATCATATATCTGCAATCATGACTATGGTTTAGTCTGGCCTGGCAGACCATGTTTTGGGTACAACCCACAGGATCTCCTGAAAAAAAAACCACCATGCTCCACCATAGTAAATTCAAAAATGAAAGACTATTTTTAGAATCTGCAGCAGCACTCAGAAATCAACCAAATCTAAATAAATACAGTTGCATTAAACCTCCAAAAATTTGGAAAACATTAATTATCAGAGATCCCTAGATAGGACTTTAGTCACCCATGTGTTTGGCTTAGTATTGTGTTATATTAGTTTTTTGTAATCCTGAAGATGTCTCAGTGACTGAGACGAAATATTGTAAGTATTAAAATCAGTTTTAATCCTTTCTGATTGCTGTATATATTCCATTAAGCATCCAACATGATGTCCTCACAGCACTTAAGCCTCAACACATGGGATACTGTATGTACCCTGATATACAACTTTCTGATACTTATCTGACAGCCAGTCATGGATTCACCTAAGAAATCTGTTATCCAATTCCATCTGTTTCAATTTATTTAACAGCTTTTGGAAGTTTTTCCATTTGGTTATTATATAATTTAAAGATGCCAAGAAATTATATTCTTAGTTTAATCCTTTATCCAAGTGTAAGCAAACAAAATTCACACCTGAAGTAACTTCAGGATTGGGTAACTTGTATATAGAAGCTAATGACATCATATTATAATGCTATGCATTATGGGTAAGGGTGACTACCCAGACCGGTTTCGACCTTTATTGAGGTCTCATCAGTGCAAGCCAGACCCAGAAGTAGTGTCAAGTAATGTGAAGTCATTATTTAACTTGTATATTAGCTTCTATATACAAGTTGTTCAGTCCTAAAGTTACTTCAGGCACAAACTTTGTTTGCTTATACTTGGATAAAGGATTAAACCAAGAATATAATTTCTTGGCATCTTTAATTTATAGTATAACCAAGTGGAAAGACTTCCAACATCTATCTCTAATCCAAAGTATTTTAATAATAATTTGACAACTAACATGGAAATATGACTTCTGCATTACTTCAATCTCAGTATGACTTTTGGGTCTGTCTCCCACTGATGAGATCTCAATAAAGGTTGAAGCGGATTAGTGACGACCCTTCACATAATGTATTGCATTATACATGCCTGTAAGGATATGTGCTTTGCATTATACATGCCTGTAAGGATATGTGCTTTGCATTATACATGCCTGTAAGGATATGTGCTTTGCATTATGGGATACTATGGCAAGTGATGTGAAGTCATTAGCTTCTATATACGAGTTTCCCAGTACTGAAGTTACTTCAGGCATCAACTTTGTTTGCTTACACTTGGATAAAGGATTAAACCAAGAATATAATTTCTTGGCATCTTTAATATATATTTAACAGTTTGTCATGTGGCAGTCTATCAAATGCTTTTGCAAAATCCAAGTATTTCATCTCCCCTGTCCAAGGTATTTGTCACCTTGTTATAGTACATAAGTAAGTTAGTAAAACATGATCCAGGTTTATAAAAATTCAAGCAGCTGGTGATCAATTTCATAGTCCAGCTTCAAACCTATTCAAAGTAACTTCTCTTCTTTTCATTTTTAGTTACTTTGGTCCTTTGAACATCCTTCCACATGAAATATTTCCTAAAAACTGTGAACTTTTTTTTAAGCTACAGCACCTACCAGAACAGTGTTAATTATTAAAATTGTTATTATTATGTAACACTTCCAGGGAGTCCAAAGATTCATCGAGGGAGGGCACCTACTCTACACCTCTGTTTTTTCTTATATTGCTGATGTTCCCCTCTCTTCCAGAAAATTCAGCTGATTAGACATAAATGTGGGGAAAGAAGTGGCTTATATACCAACACCTCTACACATCTTATCATGCAAAGACTCATTGAGGGAGGGCACTCACTCTCCAACTCTGTCTCCACTAACTACAACGAACCACAATTACCATCATCATCATCTACACCAGTGCCATCTACCGTCCACCACCACTAGTATTTTCACAGACAATCACAAACATCCATGCCCATGGCAGGATTCGAACCTATAGCCTTTGGCTGGAGAGTGGATAACCACTCAGCCAACCAAGTCAGCATAAATGTTATAAATATAATATATATATATATACAGTGGTATCTCGCTAATCCGAACTAATAAAAACTGTGATCGTTTGTAGTAGCAAAAAGTTTGGATTAGCGAATTTTCTCCCAAGAGACAACAATAACTAGCTTTTAAGGCAAAAATAATCAGATTCTAATGGTACATCAATTTAATTCTGTAAATAAATGAATAACTGATAGAAAAAATGCTACTGTACTATAATATAAAAATTAAAAAATAATACAGTATACAAGTTTATTTTAGAAAAAAATTTAGTTTGTGTGTACCTGTATTGTTGAGGATTCTGATTTAATAAAATTGCATAGTTCAGTACATAACTTAATTTGCATACAAAATATCACTTTCTTGTACACAACACACACAAAAAAGAGTTTTTGATTTCTTTGTAAAAAAGTCACTGGTTTTCTTTTGCTTCTTGGAAGTTAAACTTTTTTCGAATGCTTCTCCACTGAGTTGCATTAGCAACACAATTTTGTGGAATGGCGTATCATTTAGCTTAGCACATGCTATACACACACATTAAAACTGTCAACTGTCAACCTGTCAACAAAAAGTAAAAAAAGTAAAAATGAAAGAGTTTGAGAACAGCAACCAAACCTTGGAGATTCAGTGGCAAACTCTGAAGAAAACATTGATTGATTCTACCAGAGAGGCATGTGGTGAGGTTGTCTGCAAGGATAAAAAAATCAGAACTCCCTTGTGGACACAGGAAGTTAAAGAGGCAGTGAAGGAAAAGAAGAAAGCATATCAAAAGTTCCTATCAAATAAGTCACCTTGTGCTCTTAGAGAATATAGAGACAAATGCAAGAATGCTAAACACTGTGTAAAACTAGCTAAACAAAAGTCATAGGAGGACTTTGGCAAGAATATAGAAAATAAATATCAAGAAGGTGGTAAGATATTCTGGAGGTTGTTGAAGCTTAAAAATTGAGGAAAGAGTGCTGTAAAAGGAGTTAGAGATGATAAAGGTGATATGAAAACAGGAGAAAAAGATATCCTTGAAGTATGGAGTAATTACTTTGAAAAACTGCTAAATGAAACAAGCACTGATGACAACACAGTGGTAAAAAACACTGACCAGGCATGCAGGCAGGAATACATATCCATACTTGAAGTAGAAAAAGCCATCAAATGCTTGAAATGTGGAAAGGCAGCAGGAGTAGATGATATTCGACCAGAAATGCTGAAGAATGGTGGTATAAGAGTCTTACAGTGGCTGCACTGCATAGTCCAGAAAGCCTGGACAGAGGGATGAATTCGCGATGATTGGAGTAGAGCTCTCATAGTACCCATATATAAAAAGGGAAATAAAACTGAATGTGAGAATTACAGAGGTATTTCCCTACTGAGTGTTCCTGGTAAGATCTATGCAAGTATGATTCTCGTAGACAGGCTTATACGTTGGTTATGCATTTCTAAATCACTTAGGGAATTGAACAACGTAGATCCGAATATAAATTAAATTATACTTTAATAAATATTTCTGATATTTCGGCAACGTCACGTTGCCATTTTCGAAAGGAACTTACAAAAAGGCATGTGCATGCAGGCACTACAACACAGTAAATGAGAATGAAGATATGAAGCTATCGTTCTCCTAGAAGTCCTGATGGTGTCCTCTAGTGGGCTAAGTAGGTGTTCTTGGCCATTGGGCTGAAGGTCTACTGATGTATGCCTCCCAAATTTGGGGCAGTCGCATACAACCTAATTTGTTGAGTTTGGAGAGTTTCTTAGGGCTGAGGCTGATTCCATAAATAGTCTTTCGAATTTGTATTTGCTACGGTGTATTACTGTAGCTTTCCTCCACCGTATTCTGTGGCGTGTATCCAGAGCATGGTCTGCAAGACCAGAATGGCTGTACTTGTGAAACTGGATGTAGTCCTTGTGTTCAGAAATTCTGATATTCGCTGTCCTGCCTGTTTGGCCAAAGTACAACATTTTACAACTGCAAGGAATCTGGTATACACCAGGTAGGTCTAGGGGAAGTGGTTGGTCTTTGATGGAGCAGATAAGGGATGCCAATTTTCTGTAAGGCCTGTAACAGGAGGTGAGGTCATGTTTTTTTAAAATTTTGATAATTTTTTCCGAGGTGCCTCGGATGTAGGGAATGGTGATGGATTTAGAGTAGTCTTTGTTGTGGAGGGCAGGAGGGGGGCTGTGGTTTGTAGGTTTTAATATTTTTTGGATTTTTTTTGGGGGGTGGGGGTAGCCATTGGCTGAGAAAATGTTGAGGATGTGATTTAGTTCAGTGTTTATGGCCATGTCGTTAGAACAGATTAGTTTGGCCCTGTTGTATAGTGTTTTCACCACTCCATATTGTTGTGAGGGGGGGGGGGGTTGTTGGTGAATGTATCTGCCTGTATGGGTGGGTTTTCTATAAACTGAGAAAACCAAGGTTCCATCAGGCTGGCGGGTGACTAGTGTGTCTAGGAAAGGGAGGCTGTTGTTTTCCCTTTTTTCCAGGGTGAACTCGATTCTGGAGTGTTGGTTGTTTAAGTGTTTAAGGAAGGAGAGGAGTTTTAGAGCCATGTGGCCAAATAGCAAACACATCATCAATGTAGTGAAGCCATATGGTTGGTTTTTGTGGGGCAGAGGGTAAGGCTTTTTCTTCAAAGGTCTCCATAAAGAAATTGGCCAAGGGTGGGGAGAGTGGTGAACCCATGGCTGTCCCCCTCTATTTGTTTGTAGAATTTTCCCTGCCAAACGAAATAGCCTGAGTTCATTGTGAACTGAAATAGGGCTGAGATATCGGGAAAAAATTTAGCTTGGATTAACTCTAAAGTTTCCTTGAGTGGGACATTTGTGAATAAGGAGGAGACGTCAAAGCTGACCATTATGTCAGTATGTTGGAGTGTAAGGTTTTCTATGCTGGCTTTGAAGTGGGCTGAGTTTTTTATGTGTGATGGTGTGTTGCCAGTATAGTGTGTGAGCTCTTTGCCCAAATGTTTAGCTAATTTGTATGTGGGGGAATCAATGCCATCCACTATGAGACATAATGGCCCATTTTCTTTATGTATTTTTGGGAGTCCGTAAATACGGAGAGGTATAGAGTTAAATGGCTTTAATCTGTTGGTAACTTCTACAGGCTAAGAAGTGACTTTCCTAAGGAGCCTGTGAAGTTTTCTGATTTGTGAGTTGGTGGGATTGTATTTGATAGGGAGGTAAGTTCCCCTCGATGAGTCTTGAGAGACTTTGTGTTTCTTAGGAAGGACCTCCCACGATGTCTTTTGACTCCATGGAGGCTTGAATAATAATAATAATAATAATGATGGAGAAGTTGGCATCAGTGTCAAAAGATGCTGCAATTTGTTTAGTGTCATAAATTTAAAAGCAAATCTTTTTGAAAATATTCCTTTATCTTGCATTCTAGAATCTGTATCTTTATTATCAACAATTTCTAAAAGAGTATTGAGCACTGTTTTTAATTGATCTTTAATAGCATTGAAGACATCTATTTTGTCTTTGTGATTTGTTGCTAACATATGACCACCTGAATGTAAAAGAATTAGCAAATGCAATAGTATCAACTTGATTTTCCCATTGAATATTCAACCGTATTTATGTTTGGTAAATGTGTTTTCAATACAACTCAATGTTTCATTGAAGCTGAAAAGTAGTTGTATAGTTGGGTGATATAAAGAAAAAAATTCACTGGTGTCAAAAGAGATTTTTGGTGTATCATCTGACTTGAAGTAATATGTAGAACAAATTAATGTGGAATGCTCCTAAACTTTTTTATGAACCTTATGTTGCGGTCTATTCTCTCTCTCTCTCTCTCTCTCTCTCACAAACACACACTTGTAGCATTATCATATCCCTATATTGTGAAGAGTTGGAAGACGTGTGTAAAGATTAAATAACAGAATAATTTATGTTGGGGAAAAAAAGTTTATATTATGAGTAGAGTTATTGGCCATGTTTTTGCAACCATACTCAATGCAACATGGATAAATTAGAATAGTAGTTGAAATTCAAATGCATGATTTTTATGTTAAAATTACACCGTACAGAACTGCAAACTTCTGAGAAAGCTTTTGGGCATTTTTATGGTTTTCTACAAATGTACAGTACTTATTCATTTTGTTTTAGGGAAAAAAAATCAGTCAAGTGCATCTTTGTGAATAATGTACTGTTTCAAAAGTAAATTAAACATGCAGTTTAGTCCTACATGATTTTTAAAAATTAATTTTAAATTGCAAATTTACTTACATCTGTCTTGTGCTGTAGTGGTCTTTTTTTGAAAGTGATTCTTTTATTGTATTTTATCTTGTGTTCCATTTGTTATCATACTTGAAGATGCCGATGATAGTTAGGCAAAAAATTTATAGCTAATAAATTTATTTCATGTAAGTTTAATTTTCCGTCTTTAATTTTTTCAAACATGGCAGCTTGCATATCTATATTGAAGACATCTATTTTGTCTTTGTGATATGTTGCTAACATATGACCACCTGAATGTAAAAGGATAGCAAATACAGTAGTTTTTTTTTTTTTAGGTGATTCTCACCCATTATAGGCTGTAAACCTAGAATACATTAGTTAAACTAAGGTGAAATAACCTAGGAATCGTGTTCTAGAGATAAAATGATCAAATTTAATTCCTTTTCAAGTGATTTCATGCCATCAGTAAGCATGATGGTAGGTTCATCCTGGAGGATAAGAGTCATTTATTACCTGAAGGTATTCACAAACATATCACACTCAGATTTGAACCCATAGCCTGTAAGATGGAGAGCAGAGACACTATTTGGTTAGCAAGGTCAGCAGTTATAATTAATACTTTTAATGAGGACTTAAAATGCAATGCTGTGAATCAAGTTTGTGCTTCATTTTTATTGGCATATCTCCCATTAAGAGTGCATTGTGTTGTATCAGATGAGAGAAGTGATATAATGCTCATTTATTTTAATTGGTTATTATTTAATGATTAATTTGCCATTTTTCAGCCACTTAATTGGATATTCAAATTTATGAAGAATAGTAATTATGGATGGAAAAACATTTTAAATGATAATTTATTATTATTTCAGGTTGCAAAAGCAACAGCAGCATTAGTAGTTCTTTAAGAGGCAGTTCACAAACAGAAAACGAAATGAAAACAAGTCTTTCCCTGACTTCATTACAAACACTAGGTCAACTAGGAACACCTCGTCATGAAAGAGAGGTGAAGTCAGAAGAAAGAAGTATTGCGCGTGCCTCTGTAACTCCTACTCGTAAGTGTAGTCCTGCAATAGATCGAGAGAGAATGATTCGCCGTAGTCCAACTAATAAAGATGAATGTTGGGATGCATTGTGGATTCACTACAACTACTTAATGAATGAAGAGCTGATTGCAACTTGCAAGGTTTGTGATTAATGGTGTATGAAATTTGAGTGTTTTTGGAGATGATACTATGTTCATTATTATTATTAAGAGAGAACTTCAGGGAGTCAGACTCATCGAGGAAGGCCACATACTACACATACCAGCTATCATACTTATTCTTGAATTCATTCACACTGCTGCTTGCACTCAGCATCCAAAAGCAATCCATTCCAATTATGCACCACCTATGAGAGAAAAATCGAGCCCTCACCCTCTTCATAGTGGCATTCATTCTGTTTACTACAACAGTTTAATGTTGAGTAAAAGAAAATCTGTTCTTAGTAATTGTTTTTCTCCTCAAAAAATATTAAGCAAGTTATAAATCAAATTTCAGACATTTCTTTCACTGATATGCTTGTGATTATTTGTGTAATAATATTTATTTCAGGTTAGGGAACCAGCTAAGGCGTTACTTAATATTGTCAGTTGATATTTTTGATGTGACATTAAAACTAAAATTTTAACCATATTTTTAATACTTATCAGTAATCATTTTCTTGTAGTTATGCAGAAACTACATAGCGTATTCTGTAGCAACAGTTGTGCAAATTTCCAGTTCTGCGAAACAAACTAGACGGCATCATTTTTATGATTTCTGTTTTTTGATTTCATTTCAAATAGGTTTTGCTAGAAATCACTGGCTGAATAACCTAATAATCTTGCTCAAGTGTAATGTTTATCTTGAATAATAATAATATGGATCTGAAAACTACAAATAATTTGCAATAGATCCACATTATCATTCAAATTCCACATTCTGTGCAAATTCTTTAGACAAACTTAACTTTGATAATAACTAATTTTATTTCATTAAACATTCACAGATGATTTATTATTATTATTATTATTGCACCTTCCATGGAGTCGGCAGACTCATCGTGGGAGGTTCATTCAACTGACAACATTTATCATACCAAATCTTAAAATCTTTAACATCATTTGCATTAACAAAACATTCTGGTAATAATGCGTTCCATTCACTGGCAATTCTCCATATAAAAAACCTACTCCCCATACTCCCTCTTCACTACACTCTTACATAACTTCCAAGGATGACCTCTGGTTCTTCCCCTCTCACCTTCTACTCTTTTTACAATCCCTTATGGATTAATCTGATAAAATCCTCTCACTAATTTAAATGTACTTATCATACACCTCTTTTCCTCCTATCCACTAAACTCTGCAATCCACATTTCTTAGCCAGCATTCCAATGTCCTGATATTATCTTAGTCAATCATCTCTGGATTCTCTTTAGTGTTTCCACATCACACTGAAAACCAGTGCTTTATACAGTAGCACAACCACTTCCTTATCCCTATATGTTAGAGTACTGCTTATCATAGCAGCAATACGATGTGCAGCCTTTGCAACACTAGCAATATGCCCTCTAAACTTCAGTCTGCTGTCCACCATCACCTCCAAAATTCTAATCTCATCCACTTCCTGCATTATGGAACCATCGATATAGTACACAGCCTTCTATTTCTGTACTCCAAAATGCAACACCTTGTGCTTATTAATATTAAAACTACAACCCCAGTCCAAGTCCACAGTCTATTCAAATCTTCCTGAAGGGAATTAACATCAGCAAACAACTGAAGATCCCCCCCCCACATACACACTCAGTCCACATGATATATCATTTACAAAAAATCAAAAAACAGGACCCAAGAACAGAACTCTGGGATATGCCACTGGTTACCATCCTTTTTTGAAACATTGTTCCATTATACACAACCTACTGGTATCTTTCAGGAAGTCAATCTCCAATCTATCTAACCAATATACTATCTATTCCCATCCTCTGCAGCTTGTACACAAACTTATGTGATAATCTGTCAAATGCTTTCGGAAAGTCCAAGAATGTGATTCTCCCTTATCTAACACACTCATTACCCTATCATAAAATGCAAGTAAATTCCTATCCACCAACCTCTGTAATCCACATTGTCTCAAACGCTCTTCATAACCATCACTCCAGAGTCCTGATATCACTTTGGTTATTCGCTTTGGACACTCTCTGGTGTTTCCACATCACAATGAAAACTGTGACCAAATCTGAGCACAATAGTCCATATGCAGTCTGATCGGTGCCTTACATAGATGCACTACCATCTCCTTATCCCCACATGTCATTTTTATCATAGCAGCAATATAATGTGCAGTCTTTGCGGCACATATGATGTGCCCTTGGAACTACTGTCCACTATCACACCAAGTTCCCAAATCTCATCCACTTCCTTAAATACAGTTCCACCAGTACAGTACAGTACATAACCTTATATCTTTCTATCTCAAAGTGTAACACCTTGCATTTATTAACATTAAAACTGTAATCCCTCTCCTTTGTTGTTCGAGCTAAAAGTCTATTCAAATCTTCATGTAGACAATTAACATCAGCACTACTCCTGATAATTCAACTTGACTTTGCATCATTGCAAATATTTGAAGATCCTCAGTCAATCCACATGAAATATCATTAACAAACAAGTTAAACAGCAGAGACCCAAGAACAGAACTCTGATCTGATCTGATCTGATCATGCCAGTGTTAGCCTTCCTTATCTGAGACATGGCTCCATCATACACAACTTGCTGGTATCATTCAGAGAGCCAATCTCTGATCCATATAACCAATATACTATCTATTCCTATTCTCATCAGCTTATACACCAACTTATCATGTGGTTTATACAATATAATATAATTTTTTTTATTTATAACATTGTGATAATAACATTGATAGCAATGATCCCTTCTGTATTATGATAGTGTCTATGCACAGATTATGGTGTTTTTTTTTCTTGTGGTTTTAAGCACATACAAATTTTTTCCCATTCCAACTCTAGATATTGCTGACCAAAACAAATTTCAATCCCCAGTAACTTTGTTTATGATTTTTGCTTTAATTACTGACATAGGAAATTATTACTCTTGTTCTTTCCACTTGAGAGACCTAAGTATCAAGGTTGGTGTGGCATTAACTTTCATTTACTTAAAAAAAAAAAAAAAAAAAAAAAAAAATGCTAGCCTGCGTTCAGTGTTTTTGAGGGGATAACCAGAGCACTCAGAAAAATAACCAGTATCAGGAGTTGGGCTATTTACTGGTAAATGCTGTTATGGCAACAATCAAAACATGCAATCATCTTGAATAGGATAGCTGGCACTTCCTTACGTTTACATAATGTTACAATTGAATTCTCTCATTAGTTTGTTTTTATTATTTTTTGTATGTATATCAGGTCATCCCAGAAATAATGTTGTTTTTAGCATTAAGTTTTGAAAGGACATAAAAGATAAATCAATTGCTAATTTAATCAAAATATATTCTCTATTTGAATCAATAATGCTCTTCGAATGCTGTGATGCCATTTCTATAGAATTCAGGAGGTTTGGAGGCAAGGAAATTGCATAGGCTCAATTTTAGTGCCTATAATGTATTGTATTATTTTCATTAATGAAATGTTGCAAACTTCAAAGTAAGTGGTAATCTGAAGGTGCAAAATCAGGAGAATGCAGAGGATGTGGAAGCTTTTCCCAGCAGAGTTCCTTAATCTTGGTATAGGTGATTCTTGCATGAGGCATGTGCTATCATGGTGAAAAACAACAACCTTTTGATTGACCAGAGAGCACTTCTCTTCCTTGAGGTTTTCATTCATTTGATTGAGTTGCTCACAGTATACTTGAGTTTTGTGATTGTTTGGTTTTGTGACAAGAGGTGAAAGCATATAATACTAGCCATACCCACCAAACGCTTAACAAAACCATCTGAGGGTGAAGGTCTTGTTTTGGCTGAGGTTAGCCTGTTCCCCTGGATGAATGCACCACCTTCCCCACTTAACACTCTTGTAAAGTATCCACTTTTCATTACCAGTGACTACACATGACAAAAATGGAGATTGAACCTCTCGAGAATGAAGAGAACATCAACATCTGCACTGCTCTTCATTCTTGATATTCGTCAGTTCGTGAGGAACCCATTTGCTGAGCTTAGACACTATTTCAAGTTCTTGCAAATGGCGATGGATGGTTGATGACGATGAATTAAGATCTTTTTCTAAATCTCCAACAGTTGCATTGGCATTTCTTGCAATAGTGACTTCCAACATCTCATTATTGAGAGAGAGAGAGGAAGGGAGGGGGGGAAGTCTTTCAAGCTAAAGTCCCCTTGTCAAAATTTTTGGAACCATTGCTGGCACTTTCACATATTCAAAACATTATTGCCATACACTTCTTGTACATTTTTTACAGTGTTAGCAGCACTGTTGCCTTTTTTTGAACTCATAAAGCATGATGTGCCTAATGTGCTCTTCAGTGACCTCCATAGTAATAAAGCGTTATTTACACAATAACTTATGTATAATGTTCTTGCAAGGTTGAATTCCTTAGAATGAGGCTGCCTCATTTTAATGGTACTTATAAAGCTTTAAAAATTCATGTCTGAACAAGTACAGTATAAAAATCAACATTATTTTTGGAATACCACAGAAACAATATGATCGTATTCAACAGTGCTAATTCCAAGTGTTTCTCATCAAATGTCTTACCAAATTACTGTTTTTTATAAATGTCCATATGTACTGTGCATTATAATAAATATGATTCCAGATTTATCAGTAATAATAATAATATCCATAACATGTCCTTTACTAGTTGATTACTAATTAACTGTTACCTAATTAATGTTCAAAACACAGCAAACTATAACAATAATTTGCCTGCTATTCAACACAAGGATATGCTGGGTTAACAAGGAACCACATTCTTTTCAAATGAAATGGTATTAAAGGAATGCTTATTATTAGAACATTTTGTCTCTTGCTATCATGAGTCAAAATGATTGTTTCAGTTAAGTTTTGCTATAAGTTGTATGAATCATAGCCTTGTTCCATTGCACAGTCTTGGTGCATTTACACTAGTGGTCAAAATTGTGGAAACCTTTTGGAAAAAGTGTATTTCTGAGGTTTGATGGCTCATAACACCACTTTTTTTTGGAGTAATACCATAAAATTATATATCAATGGAAAGATAATTTAATCAAGAATGTAATGCAATACTTTTTATGAAGGATTTTTTATTAGAACAGCAGTTATAAAGAAGAAAAGTGAAACACGTAGAAAAAATGAGATATACAAAAATTCTCACAATGTGAGTTCATACTTAGTTGGGTAACCTTTAGCGTTAATTATGGCTTACAACGCCTTCCCATGGAGTGAACCAAGTTTTTTAGTTCTGCAGCTGTTATAATGTGAAACCAAGATTAAATTATTGCTTCTATTAATTGGGTTTTATTGCTGGGTTACTTCTGACTAACAAGTTTCTTTAGTAGGCTCCATAGATTTTCGATTGGGTTATGGTCTGGGCTATTACCAGGCCATTCCAGCAGTGGAATATGATTATCTTGAAACCACTTTTTGCACATAGCAGCAACATGACATGGAGCTGAAACCTGTTGAAATATAAATGCTTCATTATCTTGGAAAACATCACGTGTGGAAGGCTTCAGTTTGGGTTCAAGTATTTCATTTATGTATTTTTGGGCATTTATATTCCCATTAATCCTGCAAATTCTGCCCACACCTTTTGATGTCATACAACCCCAGATCATAACACTAAGTGGGTATTTCACAGTAGGTGTAATGCAATCAGGATGCAAATCTTCTCCAATTCTTCTCCTTACGTATTTTATGCCATCACT
Organism: Typopeltis vanoorti; assembly: GCF_054136105.1. Taxonomy (NCBI): domain Eukaryota; kingdom Metazoa; phylum Arthropoda; class Arachnida; order Uropygi; family Thelyphonidae; genus Typopeltis; species Typopeltis vanoorti. Next base: position 67,035,994 of record NC_143558.1, on the reverse strand, counting down.
ACTAAACAGCGAGATTTTGGCCTCATCACTCAAATTACACTGTCCTATTGTTCCACTGTCCAGTTAACATGGGTTTTAGCCCAGTTTAATCTTTTCAACCTTTGTTTGAGAGATTAAAATAGCTTTTTTTTCGTGGAATTCTAGCATTTAGACCAAATTCCTGCAGTCTGCGCCGAACAGTCCTTGCACTCAACTTCACATTGTATTGCATTGTATACACCCAGATGATTTTCTTCTGTCACGTAGGCACAGTCTCTCAATTCTTCCATCATCACTTGCTGTTGTGCACCTTTTCCTGCCTTTACCAGTCTGGTTTTGTAGTGACTCAATCTCCTTATACCTCTTCAAAAATTTAGAAATGCCACCTTCGGTTAAGTTTTGACCAATTTTTCTTCGAATTTCTTCATAACTGTAGCCTTGTTCACTTAATAATACTATTTTACATCACTTTCTGGGTGACCAGTCAACTCTTTGCACCATTTCTTTAATTTTATTATGTTTTACAAGCTCAATAAATGAAAGAACACAAAAAAACCCCAACCAACTTGATAGCAATCACATAACACACTGACAAATGTCCTCCTCTCAGCTCCAATACATGACATCAATAGCTGAATCCTACTGTGACCTTATTGGCTCATTGCCAAAACAAGATGACACCTGATTGGCTCTCTAAACACTCATGCACATTGGCTACATTCAAATGAAGGAAAGCTACTTCATATCAACCTAAGCAAGTTGTGCTTCTTTTTTCTGGTTATTTGGCTATAACGTTTCATAGAATACAGATAATTGAACAAACTTTGTTGCATTACATTCTTGATTAAATTATCTTTCCATTGATATATAAATTTATGGTATTACATCAACAAAAAGTGGTGTGAACCATCAAACCTCAAAAATACACTTTTTCCAAAAGGTTTCCACAATTTTGGCCACTAGTGTAGATTTATTAAATAATTGAAGCTAATGGGATAATTTATAATAAAAACTAATGGTATTAAAGTAACATTATTAAACTAACATTAAAAATAAAACTAATTTTTTTGACATTGTGAGACATATTTTGTGTGATTAATTTGGATCTTTTGCAGTACTATAGTACATTTGACTCTCAGTAGCAGACACTGCTGTAAAAAAAAAAAAAAAAAAAAAAAAAAAAAAAAAAAAAAACCCTTGCTCACTATAACAAACTCTTGAAAAGTCCAAACCGCAGCTTCATAGGTGCAATATTCTGCTAAAAAACGCATTGTGGCAAACAGTCCATTATAACAAACTGTTCCTTGTAGTCCTATGAGTTCATTGGTGAGAATCAACTGTAATATTGGGCATTACATATGTGCATTTTTGTACTGTTCATTATATTTTTATATATTGAGAGTTTCTTTTGATTGTAAATATAAACTCCAGGTGATCATAATGATCACTTATGATGTAGGGACATAAAATGAATTACTTTCACATTTGTATATCATTTGCACATCATTACACTTTTTATATCCTCCATTGGATATAAAATCTATGATTTTATATCCAGTGATCAAAAATCTGTTATTTTATATCCATGATCAGATATCTGTAATTTTGCTCAGAGAAAATTATGTTGTAATTTGTCTGAATACATTATCTAAATACATTTTACAGAAATTTATACACTTCACCAGACAGGTATTTTGATTTGAGTAAGCAATTTTAACAAATGTTTGTGAGATTCATAACAGAGCATCTATCTCATAGTAACTATTAATATTTAACACAGAACATTTGATACTGGTGTAATAATACTTCTTCTTTACTTTATTAATTATATTCGTTATTAATTATATTCTTGGTTTTTTTATATATCTAATCATTTATTATTAAAACCTTCGAACTGAGCCTTTATGTTCTTTCCCTTAATAGTCGTAACACAAGTTTGTAGTCATTGCTTGAGCTAGTTCAATCATTTTTAATCCTCTCTGGCTATAATTTGACCCCCCCCTCTCAAGGTCGTAAGTATGCTATTTTTCACTTGTATAGTCTAGATTTAGGAAGTGCTTCGGACTGGAAACAATTCCCTTGTCTATCTTGATGACTTTCTCTTGCACTGATCTTTAAAAATTTGTTTTTCGACTGCGCCATTAAAGATCACTTAGAGGAATTTTATGTCTTTCCCATACATGCAAGAGAAGCATCCAGCTCAACACAGAAGTATTTCTAAAATTTAATTCTAATTCAAGCAACGCTTAATATCAGTCAATCGTGGCTATTCTATCTTCAGGACACACAGGTTCTATGTTTTATGAGACAGCGCATTGGTAAGGCAGAATCAGGAAAGTTATTAATAAACAAAACTGTTTATTCATTCTAAGTCTAGGTAATTACAAAGATTAAATCTACACATATCAAAATATCTGTCTCTGATTTAACTCAGCTAAACAACAATGGAGACAAAGAAAAGCATGTGTCTGGTTCTTACCGCTCGATTAGATTAGCATTTCTCGCTTAAGCCTTTTGATTAAAAAACAATATATAATACATGCTCATAACAAACAGACATGTGGATAGACATATATATACTTTAACGTAACTTAACTCAGGCTAAAAACAGAATTGGGCATAACTAAACTTTATAATCAATTTCCCTTTCATCACATAACATTACCAAATTTCTCTGAACTCTGTAAACAATTAGTTCACAATTAATTAGAAGTGTGGCTTTCCGACTTCATGAATGTTCTTTACGCTAACTGACTATGGGATCGGCATTCTTAGCCTTAATTTTCACAATCTAGGAAAGTTCTACAAAATTCTTACTTGCAACCATGTCAGCTAGTTCAGTACACTAGATCCTAGAGATCACTGAACACATTCCTCTTCCTTCAAGTGAAAACCACATTCAGGCACTAGTTCTCTGCAACGATGATACAGAATACTCAGAGATTGTCGAGAAACTTCATGGTGGGACTTCTGGAATAGACCGTCACTGCCATTATGAACCTCCTATCATTGTAGGCCTTCTGCTGGCAGGACGTGACTCCCCTGTCCTTGGAACGGCTGGACACAGGAACCTCTTCGAAACGAGACCACAAGCGAGAGCCAGGAACAGAGTGTTTTGGCCTCTTGATTTCTCCCTTTTATCCTATTCTCTCTACCTTGGAACTTCCTCAGATTAAACCGTCCGGATATTCTTGGAGGGGGTTTTCTCCGCCACTCCACTATCGCTGAGTTTTGGCAGAGAAAACCCCCTACCCAGTTGACCTTCACGATTGTTGGTAGCCTCAGGTCAAGATGTGTAATCCTGTCTGAGCTATTTCTTTGTTTGTACAATTTCAGTGGTTCTTAAATATTCTAACAACTTACTCTAATATTTTAACAGATTTAATACAGCAAAAAAAAATTGAGGTAAATGTTAATTCAATTACAAGTATTTTGTATAATTTGTTATTTCCAAGTAAAATCAGTATAGAAAAATTTTGTACTAATTTTTTTTCATACAAGATTTTACACTGGCACACCTGTAGACATTTGAAGACATGTTTTCTCTTCAGCTTTATATATATACTTGAATTATCAGATACTGTAGAGCACATTTTATGCATGACTACTAATTGTGCCTTGGTCCTTTTTGTTGTATGCTTCAATGTATTGCCTGGCATCAATAGTTTTCATGTTTCTGAAAATATTACTGCTTAGCTACAGCTAAAGAAAACTGCTGCATTATTCTCCCACTCCTTTCATACATACGTGCATATGCACTTGTAATCCCTAATTTACAAAAAAATTCCTGTGTATTGGGGGGGGGGGTAAAATGTTGATTCATACATTTGGGCTAATTTAGCACCTTTTTTTTTTTTTTTATCGGATTTTTATAAATCTACTATATGAAGGCATATCCAGCATGTACATTTTCTCACTCCTAGAACTGACTTTTTCCAGTTGGACAAAGTCTATTACTGCTAATAATAGACTTGTCAAAGCTAATATGTGCTTTTGTTTCAAAATGGGAGGGGAGTGGAATTTTGAAAATAAATAAATAATTCCTGTACAAACCAAAATTCATTTTAAAATCTATTAAAACTTCCCATTTATTTAACTGAATCCAGGTTTCATTTTGAAGTGTTTCATTTTACCAATATGTACAAGAATTTGAAAAACATCACTAGCATTAACATGATTACCAGCCATAGGAACAGGTTTAGGCTTCTGTGGTATGTGGACATGATGAAATTGTAATATCAGTATTAAACTACATAGAACAACTTGATAGTAAAAAATGAATATTCAGACATTCAACTAGTTTCATGAAAAAACTGTTTCACAACATCAGGAGATATAGATAATAAAATAAGAAATTATGAGATTAACAACAGGTAATGATAAGAAAAAGGTTGTGAAAGACTTATGTGTAGTTCTTTTTTAAAATGCAGGAGAAGTGATATGGATTTTGCCCCTTTCAGAAACTTTTTTTTGTTTTGCAAAGCAGGTAAACTGGGCTAAGTTATATTAGCCATAATTATAAAACTTCCTTTTTATAATTCAGTAAAAGGTTTTAGTTGCATTATAACTCAAATGAGAATTTAGTATATGATATCTGGATGATATCGATATTTTCATTACAGTATCTGATATATATATTTTAATGGCAATTTTTAAATAATTTCCAAAAAGATTTATTTTAATTTTTGAAAAGATTAGATTATATAATTAAAGTATGCAAATGTTTAAAGTATTATTATCCTCTCCATCTAAATAATTGAATTACTATTTATTTTTATTTTATTTTATTTTTTGAGAAAATATAATTAACGAAGCATTTCTAGCAGTTTTTTTTTCCCTTCATTATTATTAGGAGGCTAGTGGTGAATTATCTTGGGATGATGAAGAAATTTCTCCTACGTACAACTGGTCATTTACAGAATTCATTCAACAATTTAATTTATTGCATGATTGGCTTCATAGGTTGCAGTCTAGAGCAGCAGAAGCTGAGACTGCAATGATTAAAGATGATATCACTAAGGTAGGTGATTATGAAATATCTGTTTTAAAAATAATCTTTGTATTAATATTATTGTCTGAGATCTTCAGGGAGACCTTCATCAGAAAGGCTGTAGATCACAGACACCAGCTGTCATACCTTCTCTTAAACTCATTCACAATGGATGCACTCACTACTTCAATAGGAAAACCGTTTCATTCATTAATGGTTCAGTGACAGAAAAACCTAGCTCTCCCTATTTCTTAACTGCAGAGAAACTTAACTTCCATGGATACCCATTATCCTCTCCCCTCCATATAATGAAAAATTTCATCAGTTGATAACCTATAACACCCATTCATAAGTTTATAGACCTCTATCATATTACTCCTGTTTTCTCTGTTTACCACTATAGTTTTCACTCCCAATCTTTTATCGTAATTTACATTTTATAATCCTGATATCATCTTTGTTCACTTTTTTGCACTATTTCCACAGCCTTTCTTTATGAAACAGATTTGGTCTCATGAAACCAGGAGATCAAATCTGTGCGTAGCAGTCTAAGTGCAGTCATATCAAGGCCTAATAAAGAGGCAAAATGACTTCTTTATGCTTATGTTTGTTTCAACATTCCAATTATCCTCTGAGTTTTATTTGCAATTTTTGCAATGCGACCTTTGAACTTCAGTTTCCTATCAACCATAACTTCAAGCTCCCCTAGCCTCGTCAATTTCTTGTAACATAATCCCACCAATATAATATGTTGTTGAAAATTTCATCATGACAAAGTACATTGCATAACTTTACACTTACTGACATTAAATTAACAGCTGTTATCATATGCCCACTGTTCCAGCTTATTCAAATATTCTCTAAGTGTTGTATATCAGTAGCATCCCTGTTTGCTGATGATGCAAAAAAAAAAAAATAGGCATCATCAGCAAACAAATCAACACCTCCTTTCATGTCCTTAATATCATTAATGTATAGATTGAACAACAGTGATCTAAGGACTGATCCCTGATGTACACCACAGGTCACCTTAAATCTGGTAGATTCACACCCACCATATACCACTTTCTAATACTTGTTTATAAGCCATCCACTCGTCCAAACCAATAGCTCATATTCCAATCCCATATCTTCTACTTTATGCAACAGCCTTTCATGTGAATCCTATCAAATCCACATAATCTACAGTATCATAGTGCATCCATTTCCTTTATCCAACTCAGCTGTAACATTATTATAAAATATGAACAAATTGCTAAAATGTGATCTCCTTTTAGTAAACTTATACTCTTTTTTGCAAAGAATAGTTCATCTTTCAGCCTATTCTGTGTGTAAGTTCTTACCGACTTCTCTAAAATCTTCACCACTACTCCAGAACACATCCTTTCAGATGTGTGTGTAATGCCGTATGTGGGAAGCCACTACCTAGATCGGTTTTGACCTGTGCTGAGGTGAAAAAGTAAAGGGTATTCATCATGGGCCTAGAGTATTTAGTATAGGGGTACAAGAGAGCCTGTTAGTATTAGGAGAAAGAAAAGATAGATAGATAGTATGAGAGAGAGAGAGAGAGAGAGGCCTCAGCATATAGCCAAAAGCCATCATTTTTTTTTGTTGTTGTTGTTGTTGTTTATTTTTACCAGTCTCATGCAGATGAACAACCAAAAGACCATTTGAAACTAAAGTGCAAAGATGACCAGTTTAACTGCCTTGAGTTAGCCCTCTCTGCCTGGGATTGCTTTCCAGTCATCCCTGCAGTTGACCATAACACCACATTGAACTAAGAGGATGAAACCATTTAAAAAAAAAACACTCTTAGTAAAAATAGACAGAATTTTATCTGTCCCTGGTGAATATTGCATAATGTGGGTGGTCTACACACACAGCCAAAAATTTGATATTTCCTAGAATGCTTCTTTATAAATACAAAAATTGTGTGACTGAACAATAAAATTTCCACAATACAATATTGTAAAGCATTTGTTATGTCATATTGCTTTTTCAAATCCATGTTTCTTCCTAACCTTCCATAAATGGTATTTTAATTCATTGATTATAAAAATCAAAATTCTCTTCCCATTACTGACAGGTAGTGGGTACTGCAAAAAAAAAAAAAAAAAACTATTCTGTTGTAAGTAATTGAATGTCCAATACATTACATCTATTTCAAATACTCAGAAAAAGAGGGCAGCTGTAGAAAATGCATGTTCTACAGATTGGATCTCCGATGTTAAAGTATCTCCATTTGATAATATTGACTGGAAGGTGACCATATGCAATTCTCCAAACAAGGTTGGAGAATTGCATATGGTCAGAAGACTCTTGGATATCTTCCTCCCCTTAGGATATCTTGGACAGAAGACAGAAGACTTTTGGACCTTTATAATCATTTACTCCAAATAGGGGAAGATGAAAACCCAGATAGTACTGGAGAAGGTCTGCATATGTGTGATTGATCTGGAACGTTTTATGAATTTTTGAAACTGTATTGCTTAATTTTGCTTAATTAATGACAGAATTTTAAAACTGGAAGCCCAAAGCCTCCATGCTCCTTTGATAGTTGAAATTCCTTTTTAACTTTTTTGGTATTGGCTGGGGAAAAAAAAATTGCACAGGTTTACTATATAATTGCTTTCTTCAGCTTCTGCTGTAATGTCTGTAGTATTTATGTACAACTGAGCAAGGAAGATTATGGTTTTAAGTACTATGGCTTTAGAAGAAAAGGGAAATGGCCCAATTTTCCAATCTTCTAAGTTTTCAATGTTTTTGTATATAAGTTTTTGAACTGGTAATATTGGGTAAGTGGAGAAGGGAATTCCAAGTATAGTGAGGGGTTCGCTCTCTCTCTTAGGGGTTAATCCAAAAGGAATGCCTCCAAGATCCCACTTTCCAAAAACTTAATTTTGTATTGTCTACATTAACAGCAAGATCAGTTAATACACTGATCTTGCTGGAATTTTCTAAAATACCAGAAAAAGATGTATATGGAACCATTATCCCTCAAAAACAAAAAATTCCTTATTTTCCTTCATAGTTGAAGGAACTGTCCTCACACAGCACATGTATTGTCAACTTCCTGCAAGAAAGGTTCAAGAACCTTTGTTGAACCAAGAACCAGTGCAAAGTGTAGTGGACTAAGAGGGCAACCTTGCTTGACTCCTTTTTGAATTTTGACCAGGTCTGATTAGGAACCCATTAACTAGGAGGTGGGTGGTTGAATTGGTATAGGCTCCTTTAATAACGGATAACAGCTTTTTACACACACCAATTTCCTGGAGGATGTGGAATGGAAAGGGATGCCAGACATTATCAAATGCTTGAGTAAGGGCTAATGATAGCATGGCTATTATGGAAATACAACCATTCGCTGCTTTCTGAATATTAACTTCTGGAACTCCTTACACTTCTGTGCTTTTAATTATGCATCTCATTCCTACTTTGAGTCTGCTATTGATAATGTTGAAAAATATCTTGTAATCAGTATTATATTGAGAAATAGATCTCCAGCTGCTGAATAAAGTATGATCTCTATTAGGTTTTGGAATAAGAATGGTATGGCTTGCTACAAAGTCACTTGGTATGTGTCCCAATGAGAGAAAAGAATTAAACAGTATAACTAGAATGGGAAGAATAAAATCCCAGGCCTCACAGTACAGTTCTATCCCTAGACCTTCAGGTCCTGGGGATTTTCTTCTTTGGCATTCTTTATAGGCTGTGGTAATTTCAGATGTTGTAATGGGTTTGTTGAGCCCATTTTGGATGCGAACAGGAAAGCCAGTAATGTTCCAAGAGTTATAATTTCCCACAGTACTATTGTCTTCAAACAGAATTTTATAGTCTAACAGATAAGCTTAAGTGTTGATGGTTATTCATGACTTATTTTTCACGGTATTACCAACACCACACAATTTTATCAAAAAGATGTTTTATTAACATCTTTTTGATTTTCAACTCAGCATCATCAGAGCACAACACACTTGTACACGCGACAGTGAGTGAGTGAAACAATATAATTGCAAAAGACAAAAGATAAAATTATATCTAAAGTCCTTATTTACCAATGTACCACTTACAGACACTCTTGATTTAATCAAGTCTAAATTTCCCCCTGATATTTTTGAATTATTTAAATTTACCATGAATGCAGGTTACTTTACATGGGGAGGAAATTCTACAAACAGATTAATGGTACTGCTATGGGTTCCCCCCTCTCCCTCCATTAGCAAATTTTTACATGGAACACTTTGACAACAAAGTACTTACCACAGCTACATACAAGCCACAAGTGTGGTTGCGCTATGTAGATGATGTGTTTGCCATCTGGCCCCATGGACAAGACACTTTGGATGCGTTTGTCACCTACCTAAACAGCCAACACCCCAAAATCCACTTCACAGTAGAAAAAGAATCAAATAGCTGTTTACCATTTCTTGACACATTAGTCACCCGGCTTTCAGATGGATCACTATCTTTTCTATTTACAGAAAGCCTACACACACAGGAAGATACTTACATAAACAATCACATCATCATCCAGTCCAACATTATGGCATTTTAAAAATATTACACACAGAGCCAGAGCCATTTGTTCTAATGATACAGCTCTGACCACAGAACTCCAATATCTGCAACATACTTTCTTACCCAACAGCTATAATCCCTATAAAATAGATAAAATACTACATAGGCCCATTACTCTGCCCTCTCCTAATATACAAGAATACAACATGACCATTTCTATTCCCTATATCAGAGGTACATCGAAAAGATAGCCAAAGTATTGTTGAAACATGGCCTTCGCACCACTTTCAAACCTCATGTCAAGCTGGCAACTCTGATCTACTCACCTAAGGATAAACTTCACCCTTTAGCACACCCAGGAACGTATGAAGTTCCTTGTGACTGTGACTTGGCCTATTATGGGCAAACAGGAAGATCAGTTAACATCTGCCTGGAAGAACATGAAAGATACATTCGCTACTATTACTATGGCAAGTCAGGACTGGCAGACCATGCTTTGGATACTTCTTCACACAGGATTAGATGGAGGAAAACGAATGTGCTATTTAGGAGTCATTATAGATCTGCAAGATTATTTTTTGATTCAGCAATGGCTTTGAAGAATTCTCCCTACCTTAACAAATATGGTTGCATTAATTTGCCAAAAATTTTGGAGACTGTTATCCTAAGGAAAACTCCTGCATAGCTTTTTTTTTTTTTTTCTCATTAGAGGGCACCATAAATAGGACTTTAGATCTTTTGTCTTTTGCAATTATATTGTTTCACTCACTCACTGTCACGTGTACAAATGTGTTGTGCTCTGATGATGCTGAGTTGAAAATCAGCGAAATATAAGTTAATAAAACATCACTTTGATAAAATTGTGTGGTGTTGTTAATACCGTGAAAAATAAGTCATGAGATTTTTATAGTGTTTTTGAAAGGGGGCAAGGATGCCTTGAGTATTGGATATGTCTTCACCATCAATGCAAAGTTGAGTTGATAGTCCTTTCTTCATAGAATTTAGTGAATTGTCTATTGAAGAGTGCAGCTGAATGGCTATCTGCTGCTGTATTCTTATTTTAAAATTTCTTTCCACTTGTTTCTACCTTTTCACTTCTATCTCTGTTAATATTTCTGATGATGTTGCTCTATTCTATACCATTGCATCGGTTTGCTATGAACCAGCTTTCCTCTTTATACAGGTCTTTGAACATTTTTTCTTTTGAGGAAAGTCCTTTCCCCCAGTCAGTCATATTTGGGAGCCAGATCCAGAAGAGATACCAAGGTCCTTATAAGGACTGGCTTAAAGGGGCGAAGGGGGCAAGAATGCTTTTCATATTCCCCGTTATCTGTAGAGGACAGTGTAGGGATAAGGTGTTATTGAGCAATTAAAGCTCTGATCATGGCAGGAGGGTAACAGCAATAGCCTAGCCTCAGTTAGAACTTCATTGGCTACAGCATTGCCATCCATTACCCTCCAAGGATATTGGATTGAATGAATCAATCCACTTTCTTCCAACTCATCCTAACCAGATACCAAGGTTGAATTAATGCAGAGGTCATATACTTCCCATATGCAAATAGTAAAAAGGTGCATCACTTTATTATTAAAATACTCTGGATCAGAGATTATTGTATAAAGTTTTTTCACTTGATGAAAATTAAATTAATTTACACTTAAGACTTCTTTAGTAGACATGCTGATATCTAATCTGGCCTATCGCTGAATTGATATTCAGATGATGCAACAGCTCTTGAACCTCATTGTTATGCATCTCTATCTCTTCATGCAAAATAGTGGTTGCATTTTACACCATGTTTCATACACTTGTTGATAGATCATAGTGAAGTAAGCACTTGTTATTTGAACAATCTCATCTGATTCAGACACAAGGATACATTCACTAAAGACACACATCTACATTCACTAAAGCTATTCTTCCACATTCATTTATTCTTTTACTTGCAGCATAGCAATGAAATTCTTTTAGTTTGCCTTTAGCCTACACAGCCAATTTCTTTTTATACTCCAGTTTAGCTTTCTATACAATATTTGTAACTTTTCAGGCATGTGCTTTATATATTTCATGACTTCTCTTACTCTTATTTTCACAGTATACTTCTGTCATCTTCTTATGGATCTGTTTCTTAATAAGGTTGCACATTCTTTTCACCCTTACCCTATTTGTTTTTTGAACTCCAGGGACACATTCAGTAACTGATACCATTGGACTAAAGATAATATTCTCCAGAGTTTGTCAGAATTTTCAGCTTTGTAATTTTAGCAAGGTAACCTGTCCTAATTGGAACATCCATATGGTTAGCTACTTTCCAGGACACAGGGCATGATCACTATCATCAAGTGGTGGAAACATTCCTTTTTTGACACAATGATCAAATTCGATACTCTTTAACCTCGAGTTCCTGTTTTTACATGCTGCTTGAAAAGGTTGTTCCACATCTCAGTAAATTCTTCTTTCATACTTATCACAAGATTTCTCTTCTATCCAATCAATATTTGGATAATTTAATTTACCCGTAATGATTATTCACTTATTACCCATCAGGGTAATCTGGTGATGCATTCCATCATCCCAAGCAGCTAAACCACTAGGTATGTAGCAAACCCCCCCCCCACCACCATATATATTTTAGCCTCGATGTCACACCAGATGGTCTCAAACTCATGGGACTGCTACATAGGACATTATTGCTATTATTGCCTTCATGAGTTTCTACCCTAACTGGACTCAGATTCAGTGGTGGCTGGTGAAAATTTTAAGTGGGGGTGCTGCATATATAAAATAAGAAAAATAATTCATTTTTTCCTAATCAGTAACTAATTTATTAATAAGTAAATTTACATATTAAAAAATCTGCTTTTTTAAAAATATTATTTAAAAATGAAATCCATTCTATTTTTGCCTTAAAATTTTTCAATAAAAATATTTCACCCTCACCACAAACACACACCAAGAAATAATGCACACAAGCATACAATTTATCTGTAGCGACATTGCTCAACGAGCAGTGTCGGATTCACTTGTTACATGCAGTGGTGACAAGTGCAAGCGAAAATCGGCGAGTCTAGCTAAAACTGACTGAATGTGATAATTCCGACACTGGTTAGAGCATAGTGCATTTGTTTCGTGTAATGTACCGATAATTGAGAAAATATAGTTCTTTTCATATTTTCAACAGCGACACTCGTCATAATTCAGCCTTGTATCTATAATAAATAAATAATTATGTGTAATTATAAGATTTACCAAAAATATTTCACCCTCACCACGAACACACACCAATAATAAAAGTTTTGTATCTCACAGAAATAACACATGCAAGCATACAATTTATCTGTAGTGACACTGCTCAATGAACAGTGTTGGATTGACTTGTTCGTGCAATGAAAAGTGCAAACAAATATCGGCGAGTCTAACCATAACTGACCAAACGTGATAATTTCAACACTGCGTTCGATTGCAGTGCATTTGTTTCATAATCTAAGGCATTAATCAAACAATTCCAATTATTAACTATTCAATCAATGTCAAAACATAAGCTGTAACCTTTAACATGTTGTATTGCACTTATATAATGTTGTAAGCATTGTTATTATTTATAAACACAAACAAAATTTAATTTTTCCGTTTTTTTCCTTGAGGGTGCTGCAGTGTCACAGTGCTTATATACAAGCCACCACTGCTCAGATCATCTGATATCATAAGTAGCATTTATCCTTTTCCCTTTTTCTGTTCTTCCTAGACATATCCTTTACCCTTGATTCCAGTTACTAGATCTGACTCTAATTTCCAGTTTTTGCTAATGCCAATAATCTTAGGCCAAACATATTCACCAAGGCAGTGCATTCTATCCATTTGTTTTTGATGCTCTTAGCATTTGTGTATAGACATTACAAGTTACTTTCCAGTTTTTTTATATACTTACATCTGTAGTCTGCTTGGCTTGGTTGAGCAACTTTCTCTTTTCTGTTCACTGGCACACTAAAATGTCTAAGCCCAAAGTGTAAATTTCTACACCTTCACCAGATTTGTAACCATGCTCAATGTCTTTCATATCATTATTATATTTGCATACTATAGCTGACCTTCCACACACATTCTCATCATTCCTCCCATGATGATCTAGTTTTTCTGATTCTCTGCATTAGGCCTCAATCCAATTTATAATTTCTCCTGGCTTCTGATGTCACCATGCAAGTGTAGGCTATCCCTCTTATACAAATCTTTTTTGCCATCACACCCACTGAACATATCCAGAAACTCGCATCCATTCTACACAACCTAAGCATTGAATCATTTGCTAACATAGCCCTCCTTTTTAACTCAGTTCGGTCATATGTCAGTAGTTAATCTAACATTTTTTCTCTCTCACGTTTCTTTCCTGTTTCTTCCAAAAGCCCTTTCATATCCTCTCTCATGCTCTATTTATCATGACTTTAATCATTAGTTTCAGCAAGGACTACTATCTCCTTTACTTTTCTTTTCAGTCTCTTTATTACATTTGCTGTGTCTTTAATTTTTGCTCCTGGAAAGTTCAATGTAGTGACTGTCTCTCTCTCTCTATGTTCACTAGGCATCTACAGATGCCGTATGGTCACTCCGATGCTCAGTGATGTTCCACACCAGGCCTCACCATGTAGTTCCTGTTGTTTGCTTTTCTGGCAGCCTCAACTCTCTGAAGATCAGTCACTCCACACACGCCATCCATCCATCCATCTCATTGATAGTCTACCCCTGCCTCTTTTTCCAGGAACTTTACCTTCTATTACTGTTCTGAGAAGTCCTCCTTCCATCCTTACTATGTGTCCAAAATATTTTAACTTTCTTCTGTCAATATCCTTAAGGAGCCTTAAAGTTCTACTAATCTTTTCTAACATCCATTCATTTGTACGCCTTTCAGTATATGATATCCTCAACAGCCTTCTGTAACACCACATCTCAAAAGCAGATATCCATTTCTTATCTGACTTCTTTAGGTTCCAAGTCTCGCATCCATAAGTCACTGTTGAAAAAACAACTGCATCTAAAATCCTCAACTTTATTCCCATGGAGATAGATCCATCCTTCCAGATTTTAGATAGGTCTCTGACTGCTGTTTTAGCCATTCCTAACCTTTTCCTGACATCTTCTGAACAGCAATTCTTCACATTAATAATGGATCCCAGGTACTCAAACTTGCTGACTTCCTCAATTCTTTCACCATTAAGGTACACTTGTTTCTCAAGAGCTTCTCTGTTTGTTTTTCCTTTGAGAACCATGATCTTTGTTCTAGAATTGAGTTAAAGTCCTATGTTATTACTAATCTTGTTAACTTTGTTAAGAATTAGTCCTAGTTCTTCCATGTCATTACAAAGGAGTACTGTATCATCAGCATACCTCAGATTACTGATCAATCTATCTTCTATCCTAATTCCTGTCCTGAGCTCATCCAATGCTTCACGCATGATGTCCTCTGCATATATACTAAACAAGTGAGGAGAAAGTAAACATCCTTGTCTAACACATTTTCCAACTTGAAGCCAGTCAGTCAATCCAACACCTGTTCTTACTGTGGCTTCTTGTTCTTTATACAAATTGGCTATCAACCTGATAGTGTGTTGAGGAAAACCCATTCTTTTCATTACTTCCCACAGTTTCACATGCTCAACATAGTCAAAAGCTGTAGAGTAGTCTAAGAAACACATTATCAGAGGGAGTCTGAATTCTTTATATTTTTCTATGATCTGTCTAAGGCAAAATATCTGATCTCTGGTGCCCCTACCTTTCCTAAAACCTGCTTGTTCCTCGGGCATCTCTGCCTCAACTTTGGCCTCAATTCTATTTAGCATGATCTTTAATAAAATTTTGCTTGCATGAGATATCAAACTAATAGTCCTATAATTCTTGCATGCCTTCATATCACCTTTCTTGTGTAGTGGTATGAAAACTGACTTCTTCCAGTCTCTAGGCAATGATCCTGTCTCCCATATCCTTGTAATCAATCTATGAAACACTCTTATCCCTCCATCCCCTGTGGCCTTAATTAACTCTGCTGGGATTTCATCTGTACCTGGGGCCTTATTGCTGTTGAGCTGCTTAACTGCTCTTTCAACTTCATGCCTAAGTGGAGGAGGTTCCAAATCAAAATTTTCTTGGTGGGAGGACTCCACATTTTCTTTATCCACTCTGCTGTACAGTTCCTTACAGTATTCTTTCCATCTGTTTTTGATTTCCAACTCTTCTGTTAGTAATGATCCGTTCCTGTCTTTGATGACATTCAATTTAGGCTTAAACTTGTGCTTTAAGTCACGAACTAAATAAAACATCCTTTTATAATTAGGCCTTCTCATCTGGAACTTTATTTCTTCACATTTATTAGTATAGAACTTTTCCTTGTCCTGCTTGATGGCTCTTCTGATTTCTCTATGTAATCTCTTCTATTCTTCGGTCCCTGTGTCTCTTTGTTTTTCAGTGACTGTTAGCAAGTGCAAATTTTATGATCGAATCACCATACCATGTTACTTCTTTTTTTCTTATTATATAACTGATTTACCTTATTGTTTTTATAATTATTTATTGTTGCCTTCTCA
This sequence comes from Typopeltis vanoorti, assembly GCF_054136105.1. Lineage (NCBI taxonomy): Eukaryota > Metazoa > Arthropoda > Arachnida > Uropygi > Thelyphonidae > Typopeltis > Typopeltis vanoorti. The sequence goes on along the minus strand of NC_143558.1, from coordinate 67,019,934 downwards.
GCTTCAACATTTCTCTGCTTTTTCTTGTTCTGCTCATTTTGCTTGTCCTGACGGAGTTTCTATAATTGTTTCTCAATGTTTTCTAATTCCCAGGTCAGTTGGCTAATAATTTTTAATTAGGATATTTCAAACATCAAGTTATGATCACTTATATCTTCAATAACAACAGTACTGCAATGAACTGTACAAAGCTCCCCCCCCCCCCCCCCGGCTGCTTTATGAGTTTTTGGTACCATTTTTCAAACAACCTGAATTTAACAATATATCTAGAGGTATATTACTAATGTACTAAATACAATAAATCCACTAAGAACTACAATAATGTACTAAAAATGCATGAGTTAACTAAAAATACACCCTCTTATCCAAGTCTTTAAGTGGCCCAAAAAAGTCCTATGTTTGGTCTTTAGAACAGGGTTTCCAGACTGTCTAAAAAATTAAAAATATGAAAAAACATAAATTTAATAAAAATGGGAGAAAATAATCCTTAGCTTTACCCATGGTAGGCTAGGAATATACTATTATCATCATTATTTATTCATGTATGAATAGGGAAATATATACATAAATATTCATAATAACAAACAACTCATGGAAATAGTCTGTTAAATGAGCCAAGTTGCTCTGTTTTGTGCCAAATGGTAAATGTCAGATGGGTCACGAGTTTCATCGTGAAAGAGGTTTGCTTATGTGTTGCCAAAACTATTTTCTTAGTATTCCTCTTCTTCTGTATCCATTAATTGGCCTGTAGCGAGCAAGAGCATCCAACTTAGTTGAAGGTGCATGTCTAAGTTGATGTCCCAACCACCTCACTGGACTTCTTTTGAATTGTTTGGATTAGGAGTCTTTGCTAGCTTTCTTCAAGAATGATAGTATTAGGAATGTGATCTTGCCACATGTATCTTAGTGTTGTCCCAAAGCATTAACTGCTGGTTGAGAAGGGATGTTCCATGTCTGGGAACTATATGTAAAATATTATTATTATTAAGAGAGCTTTCCATGGTGTCAGGGACTCATCGAGGGAGGCCACATACTACACACACCAGCTATCATACTTATTCTTGAATTCATTCACACTGCTTGCACTCACGGCATCCAATGGCAATCCATTCCAATCATGCACCACCCTATGAGAGAAATCTAGCCTTCACCCCTTTCATAACGGCATTCATTCTCAGCTTCCAAGGATGCCCTCTTGTCCTTTCCCCACCCTCCATAAATTGAAAAATTCCATCAGTTGAAATCCTGTATGACCCTTCCAGAAGTTTGTAAGTCTCAATCATATTACCCCTCTTTCTCTTAGTGTGCAGTCTACAAATTCTCAATTTAATAACTTGATAATCAGTATTCCACAATCCTGATATCATTTTTAACACACTACTTTGCACACTCTCTCTCTCTCCAATATATCAGAATCACAAAGGAAACCAGGAGACCAGACCTGCTCACAATAGTCCAAGTGAGGTCTTATCAAGGCCTTGTAAAGAGGCAAAATGACATCCTTATCTTTACATGTGAACGTTCGTTTCAGCATTGCAATTATCTTTTGAGTTGTATTTGCAATCTTTGCTAAATGGCCCCTGAACTCCAACTTCCTATTTACTGGCACTCCAAGATCTCTAGCCTCATCAGCTTCTTCAAGCATAATTCCAGCAATATAATATCACATTGGATATCTAATGACACCGAAGTCATTAACTTCGGCATCATTAGATATCCAATGCTCTATTCTGTCAAAAGCCTTAACAAAATCCAAAAGTATCATGGTGTATCCATTCTCTTTGTCTAGTTCAGTGGTAACATTGTTATAGAATGTGAGCAAGTTGCTAAAACATGACCTTCCCTTAGTAGACCCATGTTGCTCATTGCAAAGAAGAGATTCACTGTCAACCCATTTCTGAATGTGAGCCCTAACCAATTTTTCCAAAATCTTCACCACCACTCCTGAGATACTAATTGTTTGATAGTTGGATACATCGGTCTTTTTCAATTCCTGCAAATCTTCCCTGTTCCGAGACTCGTATTAAACAGCCTGGTCAAAGGAATAGCCAGTTCAGCTGAACAGTCTTTTAGCACATGTGCTGATATTCCATCATTCCCTATTGCTGAATTCTTATTCAGTTTTTGCAATAGATCTAATAAGTCGTCCTCATATACTCGTGCTCAATGTTGCGCACGCCAGTTGACAGCTTTTAACAAAATGGGTCCTGAATAGTTGAACAACCTCTTCTGCATCTGTTACCTTCACATCATCTGCATTTAGAAGAGATAGTCTTTTATATTCATTCTTTCTTTTACTTGCAGCATATCGATAGAATTCTTGTGGGTTGTCTTTTGCAGGCAGAGCCAATTTCTTTTCATACTCAGACTGCTTTCTGTACAACAGTTGTGACTATTCCAGCCTGCTGCTTATAATTTTCATAATGCACATCATCCATATGTACACGGTATTTCTTCCACATCATCCTTTTCTTACGAATCTCTTGCTTAATAAGATTATGCAAGACCTAATACTATCATTTGACTCCTACTGCATTTATTCTTTGAACTCTCAGGACATACCTTGATATCACATCATTTAAGTATTGTTTAAATGCTTCCCATGCACTGTCGATATTCTTCCCATCCATCAACTGATCCCATTCCACTGAACTCAGTATACTCCTCAGTTGGTCATAATTTCCTGTATTGTAGTTCAGCAGTGCAACCTTGTCTGAATGGAACATTCATGAACTTAGTCACTTCCCAAGTGAGTACCTCATGAACAGTCACCAACTGGAGGCAGAATAGTTACGTCTTTAACTGATCCCTCTGACACTGTAATCAAATCTAACACTCTTTGACCTCAAGTTCCTTCTGTCACATGCTGCTTGAGGAAGTTGTCCTGTAACAGCTCAATAAATGCATGTTCATTCTTCTCACGAAATTCTACTGCTACCCAATCAATATTTGGATAATTAAAGTCTCTCATTATAATTATTCTTTTCATGCTCATCTTGTCTATTTGGTGATACATTTCTTCATCACTAGCAACTGATCCACCAGGTCTGTAACAACACCCCACTATGTAATTGATCTTGTTAGATTCCACCTCACATCAGATGGCTTCAAACTCACTGCCACATGAAATACTGTTATTAATAGTACTACAATCATAGGTTTCAACTATAACTGGATTCAAGTCATCCAATAACATTAGCAGTACACCCCTCCTCTCCTATCCCCTTTATACATGATACCAGTTAGTATGTCTGATTCTGATAGCTAGGTCTCACTAATGCCTACAATCTGAGGTCTCAACATATTGACTAAAACAACAAACACTCTACCCCTTTGTTTCTGATACTCCTAGCATTTGTGTACAGACATAATAATCTACCAGCATGTTTTTTTGTATATTCTTATCTGCAGTCTACATGATACAGTTGGACAACTTGTAGATCTCTATTCTTCTTTAGTGCCTTATTCATATAGACATTTTTGCATATGTTTGGTGGATCCAAACCAGCTTTGAACACAAAGTCGAAATCATTCTTTCCTTGTCAACATTTCCATGACAAATCCTATTCCGGTCATTAACACAGTTATATAATATTGTCGCTGTTACACTCACATTCTCACCATTTCTTCCTTTATAGTTTAGTTTCCCTGACTCTCCATGTTAGATCTCATACCAGTTATTAGTTTTTCTAGACTCCTGATACCAAACACATTCAGATGAAGGCCATCCCTCTTATACAAATCCAATCTTCCCTCAAACTTACTCCACACATCCAAAAACTCACATTCATTCCTTCTACACAGCCTATGCATCGAATCGTTTGTCATAGCTTTCATAGGGGGCTGAAAAGTTATGATGAAGACCTAGAACAAAAATGATATTAAAGCAATTAATATAATCACAAGAAAGAAGACATCTTAAAACCCCTTTAACCCCCATGCTTCATCTTGAGACAACAGATGCCCCAGGTCAGGAAGATCTTCCACAGCAATCACACCTGAGAATATCGATGCAGTGCATGCGGTGATCCATGATGATAATGAGTACCAGCCAAAAACATTGCAAAGATTCTGGGGATATCAAGGGAATGAGTTGAGATCATTATCCAGCAACATCCTGACATGCAAAAGCTCTCAGCGAAGGTGGATCCCTGAATGTTTGAATGCTGACCAAAAGAGAGAATGTGTGCTATCATCTCAAGAGATTTTGGGTCATTTTGAGAAATCAAGTCCAAATTTTTTGGCTTGTATTATGACTGTTGATGAAACATGGCATCTGATTATTTCCTATTCCCAAGTTTAAAGAAACACTTGAAAGGAACAAAATTTACCACAGATGATGAAGTCATGTCTGCAGCTGAGGACAGGTTTGTGCAACAAGGGAAAGCCTTTTTTCCTCAGAGGATTGCAAGTGATGCAGCATTATAGCAAGTGTATAACACTTTGTGGGAAATATGTAGAACATGTTTCATCCTGATCCAACCGATGCCCCCAGGTCAGGAAGACCTTATGCAGCAATCACACCTGAGAATATTGGTTGGAAATAGTGGGATTCTTCTGTAATTTGCTGGATTGTTAGGTTGCCTTTTTTGGATATTGATATTATTAGGCCTTCTTTTCATTGTGATGGAACTGGATGCAGCTAGAGCTGTATTACAGATATGGAAACAACTGTTAACAGTTTTTTCCAATGCCCTTTTCCTCTATGTTTAATAACTTCTGCTGTTATACCATCCAATCCAGGTAATTTATCATTCTTTTTGGGTTTTTATTGTAGTTGCCCAATTGAAAGAATGATGGTACATTGTGCCCTTCGATTGAGTTGCAAGTCAGTTAGAATTGAAGGAAGTACAGGAACATGGTTTAATGTTAAATCTGGTGTCAGATAAGGATGTGCATCATAATCTCTGTTATTCATTATCTATATGGATCGCATTATCAAGGAAAGTGGTATTAAACCTGATATCAGAATTGGTATTAACATCTGAGAACTGAGATTAACATCTCTGCTCTTTGCTTTATGCAGATGATGTTATACTTCTAAATAAATGTGTTACAAGTCTGCAAGATTTTCTTACTAAATTGAATAACTGTTGCAATAGATATGGTATGAAGGTCTGCAATAACAAGACAAAGACAATGAAAATAGGCAGAAGCATTGAAAATATCAACTGCATTGTGAATGGAGAACCTATAGAACAGGTAAAACATTTCAGCTACTTAGGCACGATTTTTAATGAAGATGGTAAATTAAATATGGAAATAGACAACAGAATCAACAAAGCTGTTATGATAGGAAGTCAACTGAATATGTTTATATGGAATAAGAGAAAAATTATTTAAATCACTAAATTAGCTGTATACAAGACAGTGTTCAAACCAATTTTAACTTATGAATCTGAAAGCTGGGTCAGAAGTAGAACACTTGACCGAAGATTTGAGACCACAGATATGAGAGAGTCCTGAGAAAGATTAGGGGCATGAACAGATGGCATCAATGGCAATATCATATTGAAAATGAGGATATTAGGAAAGAACTTGACATTATCAGCATCCAGGAATGCATAGCAGAGCTAACCTCAGGTGGTATGGTCACTTAAACAGAATGGGCAAGGAAAGATTAGCAAAACAAGTGTTCTCTGCCAGGTTGGCAGGAAAAAGACCCAAAGGAAGACCAAGATATAGGTGGATTGATACGGTAAAAAGCACCTTAGAAGATAGAAATATAAGATCTCATAATGTTGCAGTTTTGATGGGTAACAGATTGATTTGGAGGAAAATTGTAGATAGGAAGTTAGTAATGATGTAAGTTTTTCATGTAGTACTATCATTCCTGTATACCCCTTGAGGGTACACGTCAGGAATTTGATGATTTCACTTGAAAATGCTTCTACAAATAAGAATGAAAATCCACTTCCTTACTTAAATTAATGAAAAATTTACCAAAAGATATATTGGAATCTCAGTGCAAATAATTATGGGATAAAAATGAAATAAGGATATGTAATTTTGTGTACAATTTTTTAGCTGGGTTAAGACTTTATAGCTAGGATAATATAAGTATGATCAAAATTTTTGGAATTTTGCTTTGTAGCGTATTTTTTATTGTGTCATAAATAGTTGTTCTGTATGCTCAAGCATTTTGAATAAAAATTACATATGATTCATTTAATGTTTTATTGCTTAGAATTTCCAAAATTGTTCCAATTTTAACTTGGACATCCTGAACTCAAAAAATACAGTGGATGAGATCACCTTTGAAGATCAACCTGGTTCCAGACATGCTTTCAGTTTATAATAATTTACCTAGTCTCAACTGCTTGATACTAGGTCAAGCATTTGAAGCTAATACAGTTACAAGCACTTATAGATAGTCAGTACAAGGGAAGCTATGCAGCCTTGATTGTCACCACCACTACCACCACCTTTGCAAGGATAGCACAAGCTTCAGAAACATTCCACATGAGTTGACACCAGAATGCCAGTCTCAGTATCATGTTGATGTCCACAGATTGTTTACTTTTTGAAGTAAATTTGTTATCAGTGATGAAAAGTGGATCTACTCAGTAATCTGAACAATCACTGTTTCAACCTAGATGGAACAGCACTTTGGGCTCAGAAAGAGGTTAGTTGAAGAGGTCATAATGCACAGTTGCTGGAAGTTTGAGGATAGCCTGCTTTGAACTGGTTCTGGAAGGATACTAAGTCTGTTTTCAACACCTAGAGATGCATACCTGCTGTTCTGTATAAACACTACCTAGACTGATTAAATGAATGTAGGTATTTCTCCAATAAGACCAAGATCAGACTGCATACAGCAGTTTGGATGCAAGAAAAACTCAGGGAGCAAAAGATGAAGCTTTTTCTTCACCCAATATATGGTTTGAACTATCTATCATCACTTATTTTACTTGATAATTCATGTTTTGCTTAGATGGTGCCTCACCATCATTGATTAGTTAGATCTGAATGTTGAAAACTATCCCTAACAGAGCATATGTTCATTATGTACTGTAGAGGAATCAGCCTGCTTATGAAGGAATCAATCAAAGCTATAGAACATAATGAATAACAATGTTTTTTAGTTTGTGATTTAGGAAGTGTTAAATCAAAAAGATCATAATTCCAAAAACTTGTGATGATAATTTTATTTATTAATGATATTAAGTTGACAAATTTCATACATTGTAAAAATTTTTTTTTATCTAGTCAGTAATAGAAGAGCTTCAGAAAGTGGCATATCTTTGTAAACTTTTTAATGATCAGGCTCAGAAACTGGCTAAGAGATATCCTGATATGAATGATGAAATAAACAGGCGTCTGAATCTTTTGAATAATAAGTGGGAAGCTGTAGAACAGTCTGTTAATCCACATAAACCTCAGCCTACTAAAGATGGTGTGTTCCATGGTAAGTAAAGAAAATGCTTATTGGGAAAGATTGATTTGACTTCCAAGTTTGACAAATAAAATGGCTGCAATATTTGTCAATTTGCAATTTATTGTGAGGTTTTTGCATAAAAGTACACACCTTTGCAAACTGACTTTGCTTTAAAGCAGGTATATTTCTCTGTTGAATGATTTCCACTTATTATTATGTAACACCTCTAGGGAGTCCAAAGACTCATCGAGGGAGGGCGTCTACTTTACACTTCTCCAGTTAGATATTCAATTCAACACTATGCCCAAAATCTATGGGCATAGATTTTTTTTTTTAAGGTGGGAGATGAATTTCATCACATAATGTGAAACCATTTCTCTGTTTACTGGAGGTCTGAAGTGGCTTGAAAAATCCCATCTTTGGTGTCTAGACCAAGGTTTCTGAATTATGTAAAGAAAATTAATTTAAAAAAAATACAAAAAAATGTAAAATTAAAAACATAAAAGAAGCAAAAAGCCCGAATCCAACTATGATATTAATGGTTTATAACCTTTTGTCAGTACGAGTTCCATAAACAGACATAAGAGTTGGTAACTATCATTATAATTACGTTTTTAATATATCTAACCATTAACAGTTTGTGTCTAAAATGGTGACTGTTCAACTGCAACTATAAATGCAACATATGCATATTTACTTGACAACAAATAAAAATATATTAATGTTAAACATTTTTTCTTTACTCATTTCAACATGTTCAATGTATTTTATTTTATTTTTTTTTTTTTTTTGCAAATGCTGAGTTAAAACAAGGTATGTGTCTTGCATGACTAATTTACTTTTTTTTTAACAAGTAACAACATACAGCAGAATTGCAGTTTTTTTTTTGTGATTTCTCAGAATTATTTAAGCTTAAACATAATTAACTATTTAAACTAACTCATGGCTGTCAGGATTCGGCACATTTCAAGTTCTCTACTCTTAGATCATGATTATCAAACTTTATTTTAAATTAAGCATGCATTTAGGACTAAAGAACTATTAAAGCTGATTAGCTGAAGGGATAGTGACTGCACTTCAACTTGTGTACTGTAGGTTTCATTTCCATAGAAGATTTTTGTAAGTGGTAGTAGAAGATTTTCATTGCTTGTTGACATCATTTGCATTTACTAATATTCTCCACACCTTGAAATCATTCATCCTTTTAAAGAACCCAGATGCAGTTCAAAAAAGTACCCAACCATAGATAGGTGGATAACTTCACTTAATGTTTGCATTGATTGACTAATGAAAACCAACTGCTTAACATGCAGTTCGTCATGAGTAGTGTTGTGGAAGATTCAAAAATGCATGATTTTTTTTCCCCTCAATTTTTTTTTTAATTTTATAACTACAAAATAAAATGTGGACAACTAGTGTGGGTAAGCGTAAAGTTATGCACTGGCATGAAGATTTCTTACTATTATTATTATTATTCAGGCCTCCATGAAGTCAAAAGACTCATCGTGGGAGGTCCTTCCTAAGAACATAAAGTCTGTCAAGACTCATCGAGGGGAGGTCCCACCTAAGAAACACAAAGTCTATCATACCACTCCTTAAACTCATTGACCGTTCTCGTTCCCACCACTCCATCAGGCAATGCATTCCATGGTTCAACCACCCTCCACACAAAGAAACCACTCCTTACACTCTTGCTCACAGTTTCCTTTCATAACTTCCAGGGATGGCCTCTTGTCATCACTCCTTTCCACTGTTCAACCAAGCGAAAGAACTCCCCAGTGTCAAACCTGTAACCACCTCTCAACAGTTTAAAAGTCTCAATCATATCACCTCTCCTTCTTCTATCCACCAAACTCTGCAGTCCACATCTCCTCAGCCGATCCTCATAACTATGCTTGTGCAGTCCTGAAACCATCTGTCATCCGTCTTTGTATCCTTTCCACAGTTAATTTATCCCCTTCAAATCCTGGGGACCAAATCTGAGAACAATAGTCCAAGTGTGGTCTGATTAGAGACTTATACAACGGATTGATAACCCTCTTATCTCTGCAGGTCAGTGTCCTTCTCATAATTGCAGCAATCCTCTGTGTTACCTTCACCACCTTTGCAATATGTCCCCTAAACTTCATGTTTCTATCAATCATCAACCCCAGATCTCTTGTCTCCCCTACTTCCTCCAGTATAACTCCTCCCATAGAGTATGCAGCATCCCATCGATGTTTCCCAAACCTCAAGACCTTACATTTTGCTGCATTAAACCGATACTCCCATTCATTTGCCCATCTATCTAGCTTATTTAAATCCTCCTGCAGGGCTACCACATCTGCACTATTACTAATAATCCTTCCCAGCTTCGCATCATCCGCAAGCAACTGAATATCCCCTTGCAATCCACTGGCAATGTCATTGATATAAAGGTTAAACAATATAGGTCCTAGTACTGAGCCCTGTGGGACCCCACTTGTAACCCTCTGCCTCCTTGAAACTGCTCCACCATACACGACTCTCTGATACCTATCAGACAGCCAATCCTGAATCCAGTTGACCAATCTGACATCCAGACCCATGTGCTGCAACTTAAATATCAGCTTATCATGTGGCACCCTGTCAATTGCCTTCGCTAAGTCTAAGAAAATTGCAGTATATGCCTTTCCCTCATCTAATGTTCTTGTAACTTTATTATAAAAGGCTAGCATATTGCTAAAACAAGAACGCCCTTTCACAAATCCATGTTGACTCTCACAGATAACATTACCCTCATCTGCCCAATGCTGTACAAGATCTTAACAACTACTGATGACACAGAGACTGGCCTATAATTAGACACTTCCGGTCTGTTACCACCCTTATGCAATGGCACTATCTTACCTTCCTTCCATTCCCTGGGCACCTTTGCCGAAGCCAGACTTTCATTGAAAAGCCAGGTTAAAGGCACTGTCAGTTCCCTAGCACATTCTCTCAAAACTCGTGGTGAAATACCATCCAGTCCCACAGCTTTACTGACATCCAGAGTACTCAGTATCTGAAACACACTCTCCTCCTGTACCTCTAAACCTCGAACCAGCCCTATCCCTCTAGCATTAAAACTGACTCCTCTAGGATGAAATACTCCAATAAAGTGTTCATTGAACAATTCCACTATGTCCTCTGCTCACTCTATTCCCATTTTTATCCCAAATATCATTCTTCCACAGTCATTTCTCCTCCTACTGGCCACATAGCTAAAAAAATTCCCTAGGATTTTCTTTGGATCTTAGGGCCAATCTCCTCTCATATTCCAGTTTCTCTTTCCTTACCACACTAGTCACTCTTCTGGCCTGTGTCTTATATTCTTCATGCATTTTTTCTTCACCTGTCTCCTTATATCTCTTCCATAGCCTCTTTTTCGCATGCAATTCCTGTTCAATATTGTTTGTCATCCACTTTACTCCAAATTGTGTCCTCTTCTTCACTCGTGGTATACAACTTACCATTGCTGCTAACAAATATTCTTTCACAATTTCCCATGCACTATTATATTGATGGGATAATGCTCCAAGAAACTAATCAAGCTAGGGATCTCGGAGATATGGTGGATAGGAAACAGACGTTCAAAGGTGACATTGCAAAAATTACAAATTCAATTCACAAGAAGAATTGGGATATTGTAACAAACATTGACTTGACACGTAAGGAAAAGGAAGTCATTTTCCTCTTTACAAGGCCTTGATATTACTGCAGCTACACTACTGTGTGTAGATTTGTCCTCTTGGATTCAGAGGGATAAAGAATTTGTGGAAAGGGTACAAAGAAGAGCAACAAAGATGATATCGGGATTATGGAATATAGATAATGAGGACGGATTGAGAGCATATGGAATGCAGACACTGGTAAACAGGAAAAGAGCGGTGATTTGATAGATCAAATTCTATAAACTTCTGAAAGGGTGAATAGGTTTGTTATATGGTGAATGATATTTTTTGTTATATGGAAGGTGGGAAGAGGTCAAGAAGGATTCTGTGGAAGTTAAGTTTGTGTATGATTAAGGTGTAGGGGGGGTGAGAGATAGGTTTTTCTCTCACAAAGCAATGAATGATTGGAACAGTTTGCCTCTTGAAGTAATGATTGCATCTAGGTGTGAATGAATTTAAGAGAAGGTATGACATTTCGTGTGGATGATGTATGGCCTCCCTTGATGAGTTATTGTTTCCCTGAAGGTCTAATAATAATAGTTTATCAATCAGAAACAGATTCATTTCAATTAGAAACAGATGAAGCTCCATCTGTTTCTAAGAGATGCAATACTACTAACAGAAGTGTCAAATTCTTTCATTTTATTTTGACACAGACGTCTGTCAGTGAGCATAGAACTATGAATATGACATAAGCCAAGATTCAAAAATTGATTATCACATAGATAGTAATATTCTTATATTTGCGGTTCTTAACAGATGTCTAATCATCAGTTGCTGAAGTAAATGGTTCGCTATGAAGTATATGCTGTGATGTCTAATTGATCACCTTGTTTGCTAATTTTGTCTGCATGTTCCATGGCAGTTTTTCTGATTGTGGTTTAAGATTTAGGAAATGTTTATTATTATTATTATTATTATGTGACACCTCCAAGGAGTCCAAGGACTCATCACAGGAAGACACTCTACTCAACTCAGCTACACACATCTCACCCTCTCCACTACTATTTAATTCTTCCACTACAACATTACTACCATTAATGCCATCTACTGCTTATACTACTAACATCCCATCATCATCATCAACAACAGTATTTTTGTACATAAATTGCATGTGTTCTGAAGGCCGATTTGTCTGTATGCAGGGAAAAAAAAAACCCGAGTTTCCAGGAGAAAAAACCCTGCTACCTCTTTATGAGATCAGCTAACTCACCTTCAATTGAAAAAGCCCATATAAGGATTCCTCTAGTCATGACAAGAATCGAACCCAGTTCTTTTCCATTCGAAGGGCACAATGTTCCACAATGTTTCTTCCAGTTGTGCTACGCTATATATTTATATTCTTTCTTGATTAATAACTTTTGCAGATCTTAAGATGTACAAAATTTACTGAAGGTAAACCCATCCTACACCATCATGTATACTACTAAAGTAGAAAAAATCAGGAATTGTTTTATACAAATATGAAGTGATTTTTGATTAAGAAAGAATCAAAATCACCCTTAACATTGATAATGTCAGTGGAAGGTGCTGTATTGTCAGTTTTTTCTTTCTCTCTTTTTAATAAGTTATATTTTCAATACCCTCATTTATCAAATAATCAGGTCACATGAAATATTTTATTCTTTCTTTGACTTTTCACTATTTGACACAATATGTAAACAGCTGATAACAATACTTATTGCTCTCTCTTAATCAGAACAAAGAATCACAGTAAATTTGTCTTTAATGTACATTATCAAAATTAACAGATCTGATTGATTTCATTCATCAGGGCACATATTTCTCTGTTATAATGGATCCCTTTGATGGCTTATAATGATTTTTGAAACTTTATTCTATAACGCAGTAGGCAGGGAAAAGTGCTACCATCGAAACCATATACCTAGTCTTGCCATAAATACTGTTTAAACTTCAGCACACCCTAGAGGTGCAGTGTCCACAGAATTGTGAGAGCCTGGTTCTGTTAGTGGCACTGTATGCAGCCAACATTAATCCAATGTGTATGGATTAACATGCAGTGGGGGAGATCATGAGAACCTATAATAGCACTTCACAAGATTGGAATGCAGCCATCTGTTATTTTCAACATGCTAAAAACACTCAGGATCAGTAGGATATCTGTGTATTGAACTATTAACTGTTATAACAATACAGAAGACTTATCTGACCACCAAAGACAGGTCAACCATACTGCATTAGGACGCAACAGCTTGTGAGAGAGCTGTGAAGGTACACCATCACCGTAATCCTATGAGAACACAGAAAGTGATGTTGCAAGAGATGAATGTTTCACAGAAAACAATGTGATGTGTACTAACTGATGACTTGGGGATGAAAGCCTGTCATCATTCTTCTGGACACTTCCTAACACCACAGTTTATGTGGCAGAGTGATAAAATCAAAAGCACTTCTCCAGTGGTATGCGAATAACAGACATATAGATATCCTCTTCGCAGAGGAAAAGATTTTCATGTTTTCATCTGTTTAATTGCCAAAATGATTGGGTATATGCCCCAGATGGGTCTACAGCACTTGGCATAGCACCAAGGATTTGCCTCCAACCACAAAACAGTGGTTGGAGGTAAATCTATCTGATTGGCCATCTGGAAGTCCTATTTTGAATCTGTTGTTCTTCAAGTTATAGTTAGAGCTTGAGAGAGAGAGAGAGTAGCCTGCAAGAAATAACACCCCAGCATCACCAGCCTGAAGGTGGATTTCAAGAAAGCATCGCCAGCATTCCCATTGGAGGTTGTGTGTACTGCTTTTGACATGTGGCCTCATAGACTTTGGGCATGCATGAAGGCAAAAGGGACATTTCGAACATTGAGTGCTGCTATATGCACATTATACATGTGGTTTGTATATGCTGAAAGGTGTAAGTGATTTACTGATAGATTACAGGTTTATGTGCTGTTCAATTTGTAACTGTATTTATGACTAGAATGTGTATATGTACAGGAGGACATTAGAAACCAATAATTGAGGAAAATTCTATATTTAGTTGGTATATTTAAACTAACCAATGATGAACAACATCTGTATATATCAGTAGATTAGTTCTGGAACAAAAATAATCCTGTATAGCAAAAAACATCTCCCACCACAGACACTGCACAGCTGTAAGCAAACCATCTTTATTGTAACATTAATACAGCATATATAGCCATGCACTCTATTTAGTGACAGAGTAATTACAATATTTAGCATAATTCGAGACATTTATCACCCAGTATAGTGAAAACATCATTTTCTCACGATCACAGCTTGCACAGGTCAGGGAAACGAGCCAGAAAAAGTAGTAGAAGTTTTATTATAGCATTGAATTAAGTACAATGTCATAACAAAGTATTGCAAAGTAATTGATAAGGGAAATTTACTCATTTATATATACAGGTATCCCTTGATTCACACGATTAATTAATCCCTCGATGTTACTGCATATACCAAAATTGCGTTAATCAAATATAATAATCAATGGTAAAAATTACAATTCGTCCATGATCGATTACTGTATTAATAATTCGTTTTATATGGTACTCTTTTAGGAAAGATAAAAAATGAATGGAAAGTAAATGTTAATAAATGCTTGTACCTACGTTACTATTGCAATTTTTTTATCAAAAAAAAAAGTTATCAGGAGTCATTTGAACAGTTTTAGGTTTTCTTATCAGCATAAATTCTACAATAACAAACAAAATGACTAGACCTTGACAAACAAGCATTCTTCGATTAACATCTGGATCCATATCCATTACTTGCTGTTTAAGCGATTCTAAATTGCGAAATATTCCATCCAGTTCTTTAATTGTTATCTCCTTTGGAACTTCATCTTCACATTCCATTTGTTGATGTCTTCATATGCGAGTTGTTCAATTTCAAGAAGATCATTGTCACTGAAGTCTTTTGAGTTTGAATCAAATAATTCTGTAACATCTTCTGCATCAATACCATCAAAGCCAGTCTTCACCAGTTGCAACGATTTTCTTCAGCCACATTGTTCACAGGATTTTGAAAACCACCTAAGTCATTAGCGCATTCTGGCAAAAGGTTTTTTCAAACAGCTCTCATGCAGCTAAAAGACACTTGCTCCCACAAGTCATGAATGTTTTCAATTGCATGTTTAATGTTAAAATTTTTCCAAAATTCTTGAAACATAATCGCATTTTCTCCCGTTGTTGTTTCTACTGCATTTGAGAATGTCTTTTTAAGAAAATAGGCTTTGAAAGTTGCAATGACGCCCATGTCCATGGGTTGTATCAATGATGTTGTATTTGGTGGAAAAAATAAAATTTTCACATCACACAGATCATTAATAGAATTTGGATGACCAGGTGCGTTATCTAAACACGAAGTTCTGCTGTATTTTTTAAATACACCAGAACAATTGGAGCTTGTAATATACCTCTTAATGGGAAGAATGACGTCATCTTCTTATGACTTTCTTTCTCTCGGCCAGGAAACACTCCTCGAGGCTTGCATGTTTTTGCGTGGTAAATTTAAAGGAGCGTTAATCAAAATTCTTGTCGCGTATATCAAGGGATTGTCGCAGTTAATTTTGCTGCATTAATCAAATCCCGCGTTAAGCAAGGGATACCTGTACTTCACTTAGTGCAAAAATAAACAGATTTGTGTGGTGCAAATTTTCAAAAGCAAATAGTTATATTATTAATATCATTACATCTAGGATTTCTGCATGATTCACAAATAATGTTTTTAGAAATAAAAGCTTACTAAATTGAAACTGGCATGCTGCATATTATTAACAATTTGAAAAAAATGTGCCCACCTGATCCTCAGCTCACATGGAACTCAGCTTAGCATGTTAACTTCATAATTTACTAGTGTATAAAGTTAAATTACATACAAAATATTTTGAAGTAATAATGCAAGCAGTCAAATGCTAACATAAGCATGTGGCTACACAGCCATCATTCCAGCTTTTTAAATTCTGTTGTCTGTTTCCATTTTTTATTTGCCATCCTTACTATAAATTGTGCATAAATAATTTAAATGTTTTATTTGCTGTATAGGTTCTCCATTGAGGATGCAAATGTTTTCAATGTTTCTGTCTATTTTTTTTGTCAAAAAGACATCCCCGGGGAATCCTATGGACTGTACTGGATTTATTTAGAGCAGTGTTTTCCAAAGCATACTGTCTGGAAATACACGAAAAGTTTTTAAGGGGAACACGGCACTTTTTAAATTTTAAGGACTTTTTTTTTCTATTTTGATATTTTTGTTAACAGTAAATGCATGTCTATTCTTTAATTAATGTTTTTTCAGTATCTAAAAATTCTAAATAAAGTTTTAAACAGAATGTGTTTCTTGACATGTATCGGCTGATCTCTGTTAGGGCCTTGTCTGATTGACAGCAGGATCAGATTTCAACAACATGGTTCAAAATGTTTGAATTTAAAATTTTAAATTCAAATAGTTCAACCCATAAGGCAGAACTCTCTGCTTAATTTTGGATCATTCATATTCTAAATCGTTACCTTCTCAGTGACTGTTTTGTCACCTTGCAAGCATGTATACATTTTTAATTGTGTTGTTTATATCACAAGTATGACTATTATCATGGATAATAGTCATACTTTTTAGTAGTCGTGATGCAAGTTATCAACAAATCTTGAAATGCAGTTTAATAAATGCATTTAAGAACTGCTGGCCTGGTTGGCTGAGTGGTTTTCGTATTCACTCTCCAGCCAAAAGGCTGCTGGTTCGAATCCTGTCATGGGCATGGATGTTTGTGATTGTCTGTGAAAATACTAGTAGTCGTGGTGGACAGTAGATGATGTTGGTGTAAATGATGTGGCTGGTGGATGAGGTTGAGTGGTGGAGACGGAGAGTTGTAGAGTAGGTATTCTCCCTTGATGAGTCTTGGACTCCCTGGAGGTATCAAGGATTTTAGACCTAGAGTGGCCTGTTCTGCCTTAGAAGTCATCGTTGAATCTCTTAAGAGGACATCCTGGTTTTCTTTTTCCTAGTAGTTTGTAATTTAATTAATTTGGTAATCTTTCTTTCAACGTGTTCCATCCATTTATGTTTATATTTTTTAAAATATTTTCTATTTCTGATTCCTTGTTTAATTCTTTCATAATTTCATTTCTTTTGTGATCGAATAGAGTATACTTTGCAGTTTTTCTCATAAACTTCATTTCAGCTGTTATTAATCTTTATCTTTTTGTTTTATTGTCCAGATTTTACTTCCATACAATAGGATTGGTAAGGCTAATGTATTGTATACTTTTAGTCTGTTTGTTTTTGAACTAGGTTAGGTTTAAATATAGAGTTAATTACACCTGTTATTTTTAAATATTTTGCAATTTTTAGGTTTATATCTTTTTCATTTTCATATGTAATCATACATCCTAGGTAGTTAAATGAATTAACTTGTTCTAAAGTCTTGTTATCTATTACTATTTTAGTTCTTACTGGATACTGTCCTTTAAATGTCATTGTTTTTGATTTTTCTGTTGATATTATCATTCCATAATCTTTGGCTATTTCATTAAATTTAAAATATCTTTCTGTAAGTTATCTTAGAATTTGTAATTATTTGGTCATAGTAGGAGAAAGTTTAATACCTTGATGGAAATTTTTATTCCATTTTATTATTATTTCATTTAGATAAATATTAAAAAGAGTTGCCGAAAGGAGACATTCCTTTTGGACTCCTTGGTTACATGATACATACATGATAGTTCATAATTTAATCTTATTTGTATTTGATTATTTTCATATATACTTTTGATAGCTTTTAGAATATTATTTGATATTTGTCTTTCTTTTAATATGTTAAATAAAATGTCTCTTTTAACTTTGTCAAATACTTTTTCAAAGTCAATAAATGTAATATATGTTTCTAAATTGTATTCTCTTTCTTTTCTCTATTATTAATTTTAGGCAAAATGCCAGGTCTATACATGATCGTCCTTTTCTAAGTCCATTCTATACTTCTAAAATAAAGTTTTCAGAATATTTTATTAATTTGTTATTTAAAATTCTACCATATATTTTGTAACAGAATACGTATACCTCTATCATTTTTAGGGTCATCTCTACTATCTTTTTTAAAGATAGGGATCACAATTGCTTTGCTCCATTCTATTGGTGGGTTACTTGTTGAATATTTAAAAGATTTTATTTAAAAATAATAGGAGTCTTTCTTTGAACCTTATTCCTGCATATTTATATAATTTTGAATCTAACTTATCTTCTCCAGGTGATTTTCCATTTCTTGTATAATAAATTTAGTTTAATCCTTTATCCAAGTGTGAGCAAACAAAGTTTGCGCCTGAAAGTATCTTCAGGACTGGGTTAAGGTGGTACACACCAGGGCAACTCGTTGCAAAGGTGGAGCAAGCTACCAACACTCCTATCCTAGTATCTCCTATAATGCAAAACACATCTCCTTGCGGATATGTCTATTGTTATGCATTAAGGGAAGGGCCACTACCCAGACCGGTTTCGACCTTTATTGAGGTCTCTTCAGTGGGAGCCAGGCCCAAGTCAAGATATCAGGCAGAAGCATTTGCAGGTCATCTCCACCTATAGGAATTGCCAATTGGTGTGCCACCCTTTTTTAATAAATTACTCTGGATTTAGAGAAAGATGTTGAAAGTTTATTTTCCACTTGGTTAGAGTATAATAAATTTAGTTTAATCCTTTATCCAAGTGTGAGCAAACAAAGTTTGCACCTGAAAGTATCTTCAGGACTGGGTTAAGGTGGTACACACCAGGGCAACTCGTTGCAAAGGTGGAGCAAGCTACCAACACTCCTATCCTAGTATCTCCTATAATGCAAAACACATCTCCTTGCGGATATGTCTATTGTTATGCATTAAGGGAAGGGCCACTACCCAGACCGGTTTCGACCTTTATTGAGGTCTCTTCAGTGGGAGCCAGGCCCAAGTCAAGATATCAGGCAGAAGCATTTGCAGGTCATCTCCACCTATAGGAATTGCCAATTGGTGTGCCACCCTTTTTTAATAAATTACTCTGGATTTAGAGAAAGATGTTGAAAGTTTATTTTCCACTTGGTTAGAGTATAATAAATTTAGTTTAATCCTTTATCCAAGTGTGAGCAAACAAAGTTTGCGCCTGAAAGTATCTTCAGGACTGGGTTAAGGTGGTACACACCAGGGCAACTCGTTGCAAAGGTGGAGCAAGCTACCAACACTCCTATCCTAGTATCTCCTATAATGCAAAACACATCTCCTTGCGGATATGTCTATTGTTATGCATTAAGGGAAGGGCCACTACCCAGACCGGTTTCGACCTTTATTGAGGTCTCTTCAGTGGGAGCCAGGCCCAAGTCAAGATATCAGGCAGAAGCAGAAGAGACCTCAATAAAGGTCGAAACCGGTCTGGGTAGTGGCCCTTCCCTTAATGCATAACAATAGACATATCCGCAAGGAGATGTGTTTTGCATTATAGGAGATACTAGGATAGGAGTGTTGGTAGCTTGCTCCACCTTTGCAACGAGTTGCCCTGGTGTGTACCACCTTAACCCAGTCCTGAAGATACTTTCAGGCGCAAACTTTGTTTGCTCACACTTGGATAAAGGATTAAACTAAATTTATTATACTCTAACCAAGTGGAAAATAAACTTTCAACATCTTTCTCTAAATCCAGAGTAATTTATTAAAAAAGGGTGGCACACCAATTGGCAATTCCTATAGGTGGAGATGACCTGCAAATGCTTCTGCCTGATATCTTGACTTGGGCCTGGCTCCCACTGAAGAGACCTCAATAAAGGTCGAAACCGGTCTGGGTAGTGGCCCTTCCCTTAATGCATAACAATAGACATATCCGCAAGGAGATGTGTTTTGCATTATAGGAGATACTAGGATAGGAGTGTTGGTAGCTTGCTCCACCTTTGCAACGAGTTGCCCTGGTGTGTACCACCTTAACCCAGTCCTGAAGATACTTTCAGGCGCAAACTTTGTTTGCTCACACTTGGATAAAGGATTAAACTAAATTTATTATACTCTAACCAAGTGGAAAATAAACTTTCAACATCTTTCTCTAAATCCAGAGTAATTTATTAAAAAAGGGTGGCACACCAATTGGCAATTCCTATAGGTGGAGATGACCTGCAAATGCTTCTGCCTGATATCTTGACTTGGGCCTGGCTCCCACTGAAGAGACCTCAATAAAGGTCGAAACCGGTCTGGGTAGTGGCCCTTCCCTTAATGCATAACAATAGACATATCCGCAAGGAGATGTGTTTTGCATTATAGGAGATACTAGGATAGGAGTGTTGGTAGCTTGCTCCACCTTTGCAACGAGTTGCCCTGGTGTGTACCACCTTAACCCAGTCCTGAAGATACTTTCAGGCACAAACTTTGTTTGCTCACACTTGGATAAAGGATTAAACTAAATTTATTATACTCTAACCAAGTGGAAAATAAACTTTCAACATCTTTCTCTAAATCCAGAGTAATTTATTAAAAAAGGGTGGCACACCAATTGGCAATTCCTATAGGTGGAGATGACCTGCAAATGCTTCTGCCTGATATCTTGACTTGGGCCTGGCTCCCACTGAAGAGACCTCAATAAAGGTCGAAACCGGTCTGGGTAGTGGCCCTTCCCTTAATGCATAACAATAGACATATCCGCAAGGAGATGTGTTTTGCATTATAGGAGATACTAGGATAGGAGTGTTGGTAGCTTGCTCCACCTTTGCAACGAGTTGCCCTGGTGTGTACCACCTTAACCCAGTCCTGAAGATACTTTCAGGCGCAAACTTTGTTTGCTCACACTTGGATAAAGGATTAAACTAAATTTATTATACTCTAACCAAGTAGAAAATAAACTTTCAACATCTTTCCATTTCTTGTTTCTTTCAGGCTGATTTCTAATTCTTCTTTAGTTATTTCATTTTCATTAAATGTTTGCCAGTTATCTTTTTTAAAATATTTATTTGTCCACAATTCTGTATAGAAATTTAGAAATTCTTCTCATTTCAATTCGGTTTAATTTTACATTTTCTTTAGTATCTTAAATGCTTATCTTAAATACTTAAATGTTTCAAAATCGCATATATGTTGGGTCTTATTTTATATAAATCATGTTCTAAATTAGAAACAAATTTGTTCCATGATTCTCTGTCTTTTTCTGACTTCTCTTTTAGCTATGGCTCTTATTCTTTTATATTCTATTTCATAACCATTTATTATATGCTTCTTTTTTCATTTTGATTATTTCTTTGATTGTATTGTCCCGTATCTTCAGATTTTTCTTTTCATTGGATTTTTTTTTGGTTTTTCCTATGCTTTTATTTGCTGCTATATTTATTGTCATTTTTATATTAAGCCATTCTATTTCTTCATTTCATTTTATTTTAACTAAATATTAGTTAATTCTTTGTTCATATAGCCATTATATATTTGTGTAATTAATAATCTAATTTTATAAACAAATGTTTTAAATTTTCTTTCTGTTCTTGTTATTTGTAGCCATTTAGGTGGTAATCTTAATTTTATTTTAACGAGGAAGTGGTCACTATTTATTTCATATCCTCTGTGAACTAAAGAGAACTTTGATGTTATGAAAAATGAAAAGACATTAAAGTTCATCAAATAATAATAACTTAATAATTTAATAACTGACATTAAACATCAGTTTAATGTAGAAAACTCTAGTTATGTATTTTGGGACACAAAGATTACAAGCTGTGTACCACATTGAGAGAACTGTACTCCAGGAAATTGATGAAGACAGGGATTTGGGGCTGTTAGTAGTAGTAGATAGTGAATTGAAGTTTAGAATGTATATTGCTGAAATAGCCAGGGTAGCTCATACGTTTAGTCGTTGAAGAGTAAACTAACAAGCAGAGATAAAGGAGCTCTCATTCCTCTTTAGAAAGCCTTAATAAAACCACATATGAATTACATGTCTAGTCATCTGAGTTTTGGGGATGAGGAAGTTGGTGGAAAGGATCCAAAGGCGAGTGACCAAGATGATAAGTGGTTTGTGGAATGCTCCCCTATGAGTATAGATTGAGGGTTTGTGGATTGCAGAAGTTGGGTGATAGGTGGAAAAAAAAAGGGGGGAGGGGATATGATATAAATATTTAAGTTACTAAAAGGATTTTATTGGATTGATGTAGAGGAAATGTTTCAGCACTTGGCTAAAGAGGGCAGAATAAGAGGTCATCCCTGGAAGTTGGGTAAACGTGTGATTAGCAAGGACATGAGGACAAGTTTCTCTTGGAGAGAGTGGTGAATGAATGGAATGGGTTGCCTGAGTCAGTTGTGAGTACTTTGTCTGTTAATGGTTTCAAAGAGAGGTATTATAGATATTGTTTTAATAGTTTGGGTCTCCCCCGATGAGTTTAGGACCCCCCATGGAGGTGTATATGCAATAATAATAATATGTTTGCAAAGTTGGGCTTCCTATGCTTGGATTTCAAAACAAAATAAAACTATTTTCTTGACATGTAGTCTCATGTATGACTAAAAAAATCAAATATAGAACCAAATTTCTTAAACTAACTTCTTCCCAACAGAAATAATTTCATTTGTCTCATTAAACTTTTTTTTATTATTGAAAATTTAAATTTCATAATTGTTATTTCTGCTGTATACATATCGGGTTAATATAACTAAAATGTATTTAATAATTAAAAAATTTCACATTTTTAATTTATTATAATGCAAATGTTAAAAAAATAATACTTTTATAGTTATTCAAATGAAATATTACTATAACTTCTCCCAAAGTGCCTTTTCTTGAAAGGGCAGTACACCAATGTTACTAAAATTTTAAAAAGGCTATGTTGGTATGGAAAGTTTGAGAAACACTTATTTAGAGTATAACATAGCTTGCATAAAGTAAAGAGCTGAGATTAACTTCTCCAATTGTGGTACCAAGTTTAATACCATTGTGATCACATTATCATTGTGATCTACAGGGTGTTCGGGATAAATTTGACATATTTATAATTAATTATATTTTTCCGTAAGTTACATGTATTAACACACACTTCTCTTCATTTAAAAGGTTGGACCCTTCTTCATTCATATACAAGATGTCAGAAAGGATGGATAGCTGGAACCCACCTGAATCATGGAAGAGAATAACTTGTATCATGATAATTCGTGCCGGCCATCAAAATCTGGTTCTTTTCCGATGAGAAAAACTTTTGCCAGGATCAAAAACACAACACGCAGAATAACAGATGGCTTGCATACAGTACAAAGGACATTCCTCGTGTAATGCAGACTAAATTTCCCCAAACTGTGATGGTTTTCGGATGTGTATCCTCTGAAGGCAATGTGATGCCTCCGCATTTTTTCCAAGAGGGCCTCAGGTTGACTTCAGATGGCTACGTGGAGTTGCTAAACACTGTAGTCAAGCCCTGGATAACAAGGGTAGCCAATGGTAGGCCGTATGTATGGCAGCAGGATTCGGCCCCTTGCCACACCTCTGGGAAAAGTCAAAAATGGTTGTCTGAAAATTTCTACGACTTCACCAGTCCAAATGTTTGGCCTCCAAACTCCCCAGACCTTAACCCCATGGATTATTTTGTATGGGGCGCAGTTGAAAAAGACACCAATCGCACTTCCAGTAATACAAAAGCCCAGTTAATGGATAAAATTAAAACAGTTTTTGCGGCCCTTCCCAGGAAGACTGTAGCATCAGCTTGTTCGAGGTTCCGAAGCAGGATTGAAGCTGTGATCGATGCTAATGGTGGTTATTTTGAGTAAATCTTGTTGATAGTATTGTAATTAACTCTGCCTGTAATGTTTTTTGTCAATTCATTAAATTTAATAGATACAAAGAAGATTTTCTTTTTCCTTACGAAACTGTCAAATTTATCCCGAACACCCTGTATATAGATCAGTGGTTGCCAAAGTGGTCGATATAACATTGTTAGGGATCAATTCGGGTTCAGGGGTCGATAGAAAAATATAAGACATCATTGTACGGGTAATATTTAATTCGGTTAACTTGGATTACCTTCCTGAATGACAACGCAATTGAGAGTGAATCGTGGTTACAGTGACATGAACAGGACCTGTAAGATGGAGCGATGTCATGAAAATTGTTACGGAGGCCAATCAAGTAGACCAAAATGACGTATTTACCAATAAACTGATGTCGATGGTTCCTGCCTGGCCGACTCGTGGCGGGAGCGAGATTGCAACACGTGTGCGGTTGCTTATTTACTTATACTTACACATATTCGACCCCAGTCTCATTTTTGCACATCAACATACAAGTGAGCATTAATGTTCTAAAATTCATCAACATACATGTTATAATTCAATCGTTTTCATTCACGAACTAAACTTCTCTATGTTGAAGAGTTGAGTAGGGCTGGTAGTTTTGTACATCCTATAGAAATACGTGAGTAGGTATATTATTTAGACTTATTACTTTTGCTCAGTGACTTCAATTTTAATTATTTTGCAACAACCCCAGTAACCACAATGCAGCTTCAGATTCTAAAAAGAAATGCAGACAATATTTGTTAGAATATTTGAAACTTGGGTTTATTGCTTCATTAAGAAACGAAACAAGGCCTATGTGTCTTCTTGTGAAAAAACTTTTAGTAACGATGCAATGAAACCAGCAAAAATGAAAGATCATCTTCAAAGACTCCATCCTGATAAGAAAGATAAAGATCTTGACTTTTTTAAAGAACTGAAAGAGAAATACACACATCGACCAACTATAAAATCATTGATGAAAGTACCTGCTGAAGCTGACAATAAACAACGATTAACAGCCTCCTACAATATTTCTTTTAATATAGCAAAAAAAGGAAAACCATATACAATTGCAGAGGATATTGTTATACCTGCAATTAAAGAAGTAATTGAAACCATAATGAAAAAAGATTCTGGCACTGTTTTAAAATGCTTACCATTGAGTGCGAATACCGTGAAAAGACGTATTGGTGAAATGGCTGAAGATGTTGAAAAAACTGTAGTATCAGAACTCAAAAATAGTTAGTTCTCCATCCAACTTGATGAATGTACATTCGATAGTTCTTCTATTCTTATGGCTTATGTAAGATATTATATTAAAACCAAATCAAATTATTGACGAAATTTTATTTGCAAAATATCTTGAAAGTGATGGAACAGGGTTGACAATTTTTCAGTGATTGGAGGAATATTTAAATAAGTATGATATTCCATTTACTAATATAACAGCAGTAGCCACAGATGACACACCTGCAATGGTGGGCCGTTATCGAGGTTTCACTGCCTTTCCGAAAGAAAAAGTTCAAAGTGTACGTACTATTCACTGTGTGTTACACCGAAACCATTTGGTGGCAAAAACTCTCAGTGACGAACTGCATGATACTCTAAGAGTGTGTATTAAATCTGTCAATCAAATTAGAGCTTATCCTCTTAAATCGCGATTGTTTGCCAAACTTTGTGAAAAAAATGATGAAGTAACTCAGTAACTTGCTCACGTATTATAACACAGTGACGGCTGAGCTGGATAAGGGTAATGGGTTTACGGTGATTCTACTGGACCTTGCCAAGGCCTTTGACAGGATTCCACATGGAATTCTAATCAGTAAATTGCAGCATATGGGAATGGACATAGGGTTGGTGAGATGGATAGGAGGGTGGTTGACGGAGAGATATCAGAGAGTGGTTTACTTGGGAGTAGAGTCCACAAGACGGCCTGTGACTAGTGGTGTGCCACAAGGATCTGTTCTTGGACCACTGCTGTTTAATTTGTTCATAAATGATATAGGAAATGATCTGAGAGGAACAGTTCATTTGTTTGTGGATGATGCGAAGTTGGGTAGGGCAATAGTGAATGCAGATGACGTCAAAATTTTGCAGGATGATTTGGATAGATTGGAGGTCTGGGCTAAGGAGAATGGATGTCAGTTTAATGTGGCAAAATGTAAGGTTATGCATTTTGGGGTGAAAAGATTGGCGGCAGTTTACTGCATTGGTGGAACCGTGATCCAGGAAATTGATGAGGCACGAGATTTAGGAGTGTTGGTAGATAAGGAATTGAAATTTAGGGGACACATTGCAAAAGTGACCAAAACAGCTCATCAAATCACTTGGTTGCTGAAGAATACGTTGACAAGCAGGTTATTGTTCCTCTGTATCGAGCCTTGATAAGACCCCATCTAGACTACTGTGCTCAGATTTGGTCACCTAGGTTTCTTCTTGATGGGGAGGAGGTGGAGAGGATCCAGAGGCGAGTGACCAAGATGATAGCAGGTCTGTGGAATGAACCGTATGAGAACAGGTTGAGGATTTGTGGGTTGCAAAAATTGGTTGATAGGCAGAGGAGGGGAGTATGATTGAGACATTCAAATTACTGAAGGGTTTCTATAAAATTAATTCAGAAGATATTTTTGAGAACAGGGCTGGTTGTGGGAGGACTAGGGGACATCCATGGAAACTGGGCAAAAGTGTGGTTAGTAAAGGTGTTAGAGCTGGGTTCTTTACTTTTAGAGTAGTGAATGAGTGGAATGCGCTCCCTGAGTCTGTGGTGGATGCTGTGACAGTGAATGAGTTTAAGGCGAGGTATGATAGATACTGTATGAATGTCAAATAGTTGTGATGAATATGATTTGGGGCCTCCCTCGATGAGTGTAATGACTCCCTGGAGTTGCCTGTAATAATAGTAATAGTAATAAGTATCACGCCAATTACTCTTACACCTCTAGACAACCGTAAGATGGTTGTCTAGAGGTGCAAGTCTACAAAGATTTGTTGAATTGTTCGACTCAACCCTAGAGTTTCTTACAGATGTTAATTTGTTTTTGAATGATGAACTGAAGAGAAATAAGAATCATATTTTCTACTTGGCAGACTTATTTTCAAAATTTAATGACATACAGATCCGTCTACAAGGTAAAGATGTCACTGTTAGTCAAGCTTGGGTGATTCTTTTAGGCTTCCAAGCTAAATTAGCCTTATTTAAATCATCATTGTTACGAAAAGATTTTTAGTACTTTTCGAATCTACGGCAATTGGAAGTAAAAGATGAAGACTTAGAAATATACACAAAACATCTTCAAAATTTGAGCGATGATTTTAAATTGCACTTTGCAGATTTTGAAAACATGCACATTCCAGATTGGGTTATCACGCCATTTTCTGCAGATATTGAAAATATCGAATGTAACTTACAAGATGAACTTATTGAATTGTCAGTTGATCTTGAAGCTAAGATGCTTTTTAAAAATAGGACTCTAAGTTACTTTTGGATGAATATAAATGTAGAAAAATATCCAAAACTTTCTGAAGTGGTACTCCCCTTTTTGCTTGCATTTCCAAGCTCGTACATGGTTGAAGCTGGTTTCAGCCATGTTAATTCCATTTTAACAAAACAAAGAAATAAGCTATATATGAAATTCCGTGGCGATTTAAGGCTGAAACTTACTAATTTTTGAACCCAACATTGCTAATGTTGTCAAGAGTCACGAAGCACACCCTTCACATTGACAACGTTAGTAAATTGTATACAAAGTTAATAAAAGTCTTATTTTCATATGTATAAGGAAGATTGTATTATTGTTATTTTTTATCTAAATTAAATTTTATATTTTATATATTATTTATCCCTCCTATCAAATATGTAATGTTAAGAAGGACGTAAAAAACGTATCCCTTTGATGTTAAGCCAATATAATGATATATACTATATTATACATACAATAAACACTGGAACTATAAAATAAACAATCTAAAAATTCACATAAGCGTCTTTTTTTTTTGCTTGTCCTATTACAATTACGTAATAGTAAAATAGAGGGGGTCGATAAAAAGTCAAGAAACTCTTGAAAGGGTCGACGGTCAAAGAAGTTTGGTGACCCCTGATATAGATGATGAATAATGGTGGAGATAATGTGCACACTTGTCCTACAGCTGATTTTACATAAATTCATCTTCATGTACCTTCTTCAATTCTAACTGATGATTACCGAGAGAGACCTCCACATAGCCCGTTTAAAGAATGTGGAAAACCAAATGTGACTTCTGACTTGATATCTAATCCTTGCCTTCTTGTGGTTATTTTTTATTTATTTTTATTTTTTTTTTTTTTTAAGAATTTCGGTTTAATATTTAATAGTAATTGTGTAGTTTTTCTTCATACTACATACACTAATTTTATTCAATTGTTGTGTAGGAATTTATATAGACTGATAACCATAAAACATTGCACATGCCAATTGAGCGCTATACAGAAATACACTGTTGAATTAAACTATTCTAATATTTAAATAGTGTGTGTGTTTAAATATAGTGGTGGTCAATCTCAAAATGCACTATTTGAAACTGATGACTAAACTAATTTTCAACAATCTAATCTGAAATATCACTGGCTTTGTTTTAGTATAGTGCTCTCGTAGATAGTTTTATCAAATGAGTTTAGAAAGAATGCTAATTCTGTTGAGGTAAGTATGCGAATTATTATAAAATTGAGCTATGGTAAACTATCTTATTCTGTGAGGTGTGGCTATCAAGTAATGAGAAAAAATTGTTATTATTATTAATACGGGGGGTGTCTCCATGGAGTCTGATGACTCATCGCGGGAAACCATATATTGACACACGTGACACACTTCATCATTCACACAATACCTAGCATACCTCTAGCAACGCATTCCACCCATTCACCACAGTTCAAGCAAAAACTCCAGGGGTAACCCCTCGTTCTCTCTCTCTCTCTCTCCCTCCTTCTGCACTGTGCCAAAAACCGTCATCAGTGTCAATCTTATAAAAAAACCTCTTTAATAACATATGATTTTATCATATCTCCTCTCTTACACCTATCAGCTAGTTTTTGGAGTCCAGAGACCTTCAGTCTATTCTCATAGGAAGCATTCCACACACCTGCCACAATTTTTGTGACTTGTATCTGAATCCTCTTCACTTCTTTATCACCAAAGAATAGAGGCGATCAGATCTATGCGCAGTAGTCCACATATGGCTTTATACTGCCTCATAAAATGAAACTATAATTTCCCTATCCCTGCTTTTCAGTGTGTCTTCTTCAACCATGTGACCTGATGTGCTGTTTTGACCACCTTTGCGACATTCGCGAAAGAGACCTAACTTTTGTGTTTGATTTACTGAAGATATGTGATGGGTACTATGTGATGGAATTTCATCCTGCTGGTGATGTTGCTCAGTTAAACTGCTGTTTAACTTTCATGAACCCTGGAAAAAAGAGGAAGTGATAGACCTTTATTGAGATGGATGGCTTGTCTGGAGTGAATGGTCTTCAGAAAATTGAAGCCTCAAGAAAATTATTAAATGCAACATCAAAAAAACAAAAGAAATCTGGATGAATGAAAAATATAAGGAAATAGAAATTCTACAGGAAAAGCATGACAATTTTAATCTTCTTGTGGTTAACTCTTTCAGTAGATATCTATTTGGATACCAAATGAATGAGGATGGCCTATCAGTTTGGGATTTCTGTTTTGTTCTGTTTTATGCTTATGTGTAGTCCCCCACTGTATCATGCAGGCTTTTGAAACTAGAGACCCATTGGAATAGGGTAATTAATCCTTATTTCTGTAGTAGTGTACTGTGGCTGTATATTATGTACTTGTTTGCCAGTTTTGCAGGATGAACATCCCGAGTTTCTGGGAGTAAATAACCCTGCCACCCCCATATGAGATTGTTTAACTCACCTTCAGTTGAAAAGACCTAATAAAGGTTCTTTGCATCTTCGATGGGATTTGAATTCTGGTCTTTCTAACCAAAGGGCATTGTTGAAACTGACTGAGCTATGGAACATCTAGTTTATGATTACTTTGACCAAATTGCTTAAACTAAAACAAAACGATGGTACTATGTGATGGAATTTCATCCTGCTGGTGATGTTGCTCAGTTAAACTGCTGTTTAACTTTCATGAACCCTGGAAAAAAGAGGAAGTTATAGACCTTTATTGAGATGGATGGCTTGTCTGGAGTGAATGGTCTTCAGAAAATTGAAGCCTCAAGAAAATTATTAAATGCAACATCAAAAAAACAAAAGAAATCTGGATGAATGAAAAATATAAGGAAATAGAAATTCTACAGGAAAAGCATGACAATTTTAATCTACACAAAGCTGAAAGAGGCCTCAGGTATATTTAAGAAAAAACAATTCTGTATCCTTTGAAACAAAAAGGGAGAAATAATATCTGAAAAGGATGACAAAATACAAGAATGGGTGAAATATATAGAAGAACTCTTTACTGATAACAGACAGAACCCAGATAATACTAATGAACATATGGAAGGTCCATGCATTCTAAGTTCAGAAGTAGAATATGCACTAAACTCAGCTAAAAATGGTAAAGCCTTAGGCCTGGATAGAATACCAGCAGAAATATTAAAGTTATTAGAAGGTGACAATATTAATATATTAGTAAAGCTATTTAATAAGATCTACAATACAGACATAATCCCTCAAGACTGGTTATTACAGTCGACCTTCATCATGCTATCTAAAAAAGCAAATGCAAAAACTTGTAATGACTATAGAACGATCAGCCTAATGAGTCACGTTCTCAAAATGTTTCTGAAAATAATTAAAAAAAGAATATACAGAAAATGTGAAGACACCATCAGTGATACCCAATTCGGCTTTAGAAATGGTTTGGGAACAAGAATTGACCAAAACAAGGAAATATTCATTTGCTTCATCGACTTCGAGAAAGCATTTTGACAAAGTCCAACATGCTAAATTATTGCACTATTAAAAAGAATTGGATTAGATGGTAAAGACATCAGGATCATTGAAAACTTATATTGGAATTAAAAGGTATCTGTTCAAGTTGATGACATTATTACAGACTCCATTAACATCAAATGAGGAGTAAGACAGGGATGTGTGCTGTCATCTCTTCTTTTTAACATATACTCAGAAGCCATATTTCAAAAAGTCTTGAAAGGAAGGGATTAGTGTAAATGGTGAAATCATCAGTAACATCCAATATGCTGATGACACAGCTCTCTTGGCTGACAATATTCATGATCTTCAAAATCTTCTGGAACTAGTGAATGAAGAGAGTGAAAAAATGGGATTAAAAATAAATATCACCTAAACTAAATTCATGGTCATAAGCAAGAAACCAATTCTTAATTCAGCAATTTCTTTAAATAGAAAACAAATAGAAAGAGTGGCAAAGTTTAAATATCTCGGATGCTGGTTAAATGAAGATTGCAATCCAGAAATGGAAATAAAAGTTAGAATTGAAATGGGAAGAAAAATATTTTCTCTTGATGAAATCAACACTGTGTAACTGCAGTTTAAATTTGGAACTTAGAGTATGCATAGTTAAATGCTATGTATGGTCTGTCGGTGCAGAAACTTGGACCTTGAAGACAACATCAATAAAAAGACTTGAAGCCTTTGAGATGTGTTTATACAGACGAATGTTAAAAATCCCATGGACAGCAAAAAAGTCCAATCAGGAAGTACTGGAACAAATGGGGAAATCCCGTGAACTTTTAGATACCATAAAAAGAAGGAAAACTGCATATCTTGGTCACCTACTTCGTAATGAAAAATATAAGATACTTCAATTGATTATAAAAGGGAAGATAAATGGAAGAAGAGGACAAGAAAGACAAAGAAAATCTTGACTGGCAGACATCAGACAGTGGACTGGTATGAACTCTGAGAGACTGCTCAGAGTGGCTGAATCACTCAAAATTTGCCAAGGTTGTCACAGACCTCTGATAGGAGATGGCACTCGAAGAAGAAGAAAATCCAGAAAGGACCACATCACTAATGTGCATAGTAACCATAATACATCTGGTGCATGACAACTGGGCGATTCACAGTGGGCAACGGTTAATTGGGCGACCATCATGTGGGCAACAGAAACTTACAAATTTTTGCATGCTTAGCAGGCATGCAATTTGGCAGGGTTTTTTTTTGTAAATATATGTAAAATATATATAAATATAAATATGATTAAGACTTATGAGTTATAAGTTATGAGTTATTTCCATATAATTGAAAAAAAAAACTAAAAATAACCCAGACCTAACCTGACCTAATCTTACCTGCATGAATTTGCCTCCGATATTCTAATTTTCGATAAATTAAAAAATTTTATTTTTTCGAAGAATTGATCATTCGAAAAACTTTCGAAGAATTATATCATATATCAAAATTTGTAGGATCATTTGCGAAAGAGATGGATAAAATGAAAATTATTTAGAAATGAAAAGGTATAATTGTACAATATTAAAATAAAGAAAAAATGGTTTTTAATTCATTTATTAATATTATTTTGTAATTAACAAATATTTACACATGTTACATATATACATTAAAACAAAAAAGTATATGAAATTCAAAATAATTTTTATTTTAAATTTATTAATTCATATTATAGGTATACGCAATACCATGTAAATATTCTATTCTATTTTCCCTATTGCAATTTATAAATTTTTTCAAAATTTTTGGTTAGCTTCATCATAACGTCTACGTTTGTGCTGATGTTGAAAACCCCTGCTACTGCTCTTTCATAAGCAACATCATATGTTGTTTTTAATTTTTTATAGTCCATTTATAAAAATCCATAAATTTGGATGACTTGTGCTGCTGCCAAAGCTCAATTGCAATTTTCGATGACAAGCTTCTGCAAAATTATTTGTCCTATCGCTTCCATTTATTGTTCTTTGGTACATAGACCAAACGTTTGAGGAAAAAATTGGTGGAGCCATGGTTCTATTATTCTTTAAACAACCTATGTATGTGTTTATAAACCATTCTAAAATTGGTTCAAATTCATTGGATAAATGATTCTCAAATTCAGAAATAGCGTAAGTAATATCTTGTTCTGGAATGAAAGCAAGCGAAGTGATCATTTTTGAATTTAAAGTGAATTGTGCATCACAATGTATCTGGTTAAAAGTTTGCATGAAACTAAATGCTTACAAAGATTTTGTACGAGATGACAAAAGTAACCATTTATGTTACTTGCAGAAATACTATACATAAAGCTTGATGATTGGCGATTTCATAATCAACATTTATATTTTGGGGATCTAGTAATGGCCACATTTCATGTATCATATAAAATAATTTGGTGTATGTTTCAAGAGTCTTATTAGGTATAAGATAATACAAAACAGGGAAAACAGGACCTCCATCCTTTCTAGCCAAAATAACAAAAATATGAGCAAAAAAAGGGGGAGAAAGTAAAAATATGCCATTCACAAATAATTCATTCATGCTTTTGCTCCCCATTGCATGACTTTCATGACCAAAAATTAATATTCACCTTATGATGTAAACAAAAATATTTATCAACTAGCTGACTCATTTTTTGTATGTGAAATTTCAATATAACTTCTGTATAGTTTTGTAATTCTACACAATAAAATAAACTTAATTATAAGTGAGATTTTTCAAATTTTATGTTTATACCGTTCTTTTAACTCGTTTCTCAAAAAAATATTATTTAAATTTACTGGATAGTAGATCAATAGAATAGCATTGCATATTTGATCTATTATTTTGTTGACCATCTCCAAGTTGACCGTGTCCCAATACATCTGCTGATATCCAATGAAATTATGGATATGGATTGCTCAGGATACAGTGTATACAGAGGATTTGAAACAGGAAATGAACACCATTTAGTTTTGAGCAAGATAAACCTGAATATCATGTTGAAAAGAAAAGTGTATAAGAAACTTGAAAAGAATAAAAAAAAAGCAGTTTTCATTTGTGAACTGTAGACTCAAATACAAAAATATTATTCAAAGAAAAATGAAAGAGTTTGAAAACAAGAACCAAACCTTGGAGACTTATTAATGGACTGAAGAAAACATTGATTGATTCAGCAGAGAGGCATGTGCCGAAGTTGTCTACAAGAATAGAAAAATCAGAACTTTATGGTGGACTCATTAAGTTAAAGAGACAATTATGAAAAGCAGAAAGCATATCAAAAACTTAGAGCAAATAAGTCATCATGTGCTTTGAAGGAATACAGAGAAAAATGTAAGAAAGCAAAGCAGTATGTAAAGGTAGCTAAACAAAAGTCATAGGAAGAGTTGAAAATAAATATCATGAAGCTGGCAAAATGCCCTGGAGGCTACTGAAAAGCTTAAAAATCGAAGAAAGGGCACTGTAAAACACATCTGGAATATCTCACGAGAAGTAGCAATGTGTAAAGAGGACTCCCGTTTGAGATAAGTTTTTTGAAATAATCAATAGTATGTAAGTGTGTACATGAGTAAGAGTTGCTATAAATGTTGAGCGCTTGCAGTGTTATTAGTGTGTGGGATTTTTTTGTTCGAGTTTATTTACAAATTCTTTGAAATTAGAGCCATAGTAACCTGCAAAGGAAAGATGGTGGTGGCTTTGTCCATGCAGGAATTCAATTTCGATTTCAGTCATTTCGTGAAATGTGTGGTGTGCTATATGTATTCATTCGATTATATAGATAAATTGTGGATGTTTAATCTGGATTGAAGGAGAGGGTGTGTGAAGTGTGAGCTGAATGAGGACTTGATGAGTGCTAATATGTTGATAACTGAAAGTGTTAGTAGCAAGAATGCTGTGAGGAGTAGGACGAGTACTCATCTGATAGAAAAGAATGGTATAAAGGAGCAGCAAAAAAATGTTAAAGTTTTGAAAAAGAGAACGAGCAATCTGAGAAACTTAACAATTGATGGCAAGAAAGACGAAAGTGATGCGAATGTGGCAGAGGTTACAAAACAAATTGCAGTTAAAGATAAGGTGGTAAACGGTGTTGACTGTCAATAAGCATGTATAACGCAAGGTTTGAAAGTTCAAAAATTCAAAGGATGAATGAGAGCGAAAGTGTGACACAAGATTTGAAAGATCATTTGGTTAAGATGAGGCAAGAGATGAAATGGATGTGGAATGAAGTTAAGAGAAGTCGAGATATGTATGGAAGTGTGAAAATGATGAAAATGTTGGTATAAAAGAGGTAACGAAAGACCCGCGAGTGGCGTTGTATGGTGATTCAATTATTAAAAGTGTACTGGATGAGAGGATACATAAAGTATATTTTACTGGAGATAGAATGAGTAGTGATTGAGGCATTAGATATGAGAAGTAAGCATGCAAAAGAGTTGGTAGTTATAATAGGTACAAATGACTTGACTGCAAACAAAGAACATGTCATATTGGATATCAGGAGGTTGTTGAGATGGATAAAAGGATTGCTCAGGTATAACAGTGGTGAGATGAGGCAGAGAGTAAGGATTATTAATGATGTGTTAACAGAAATGTGTGAGGAGAAAGGCGTGCAGTTTGTTAATCTGGGGAATGAGTTTGAAGGGTGAACTATATAGGAGCGATGGACTGCATTCGACTGCAGTGGTTTTGGTATAAGTTGCTTGGAGAGACTGCTGATGAATAATAGAGAAGTGAGTGACAAGAATGAATCTGATCAAGTGGCAAGTGATGTGGAAAAGAACTGGAGAGGAAGACAGGAGAGATTGAATTGCTGGTTGTGAATGAAGAAGTGAGCAAATGAGAAAAGTATAGAAAATGAGAAAACAGGTGTGGAAGACGAACAGGAAATGGGGAGGCTCAAGATGGACAGAGGAAAACAGCGTGAGAAAAGTAGATGCTCCAAAAGGATGTGAATACATGCGTAGACAAAAAGGGGAGGGGATGACCTGGGATCAAGAGAAAACAGTTGGATCTGAAGAAGATTCAAAGATAAATAAGAAGAAAAAGAAATGGCTTTGAGTTAAGCATGGAGAAGTCACATCAAATAAGTGGTGTCACTGGAACCAGCTACAGATCCAGGAATAAGCTGCTATGTTTGTATACAAATGCTAGAAGTGTAAGAAACAAGACAAAATAAATGGTTGCATTAATTGAGTGTTCACACCCGAAAATTGTTGGAATAAGTGAGACATGATTGAATGAGGAAATCCTGACAGGAATAGAGATGGAAGAGAATAATGTGTTTCGTGAGGATAGAAAGGGTAAAAAGTAAGGTGGAGTGCTATTGATGATAGAGAAAGAGTTATGTCCATACAAAGTAGGGATGCAAGAGGGAAATAGTGCCAGTGATTTCGAGGCAGTATGGTGTGAGATAGAGGTGAACAGAATGAAATACTTAGTTGGATGTTGTCATAGACCTGGTAATGTGGATGGTAGTGACTATGAAATGTATAATCAAATTAGCCAAGCAAATAAAAGGGTTATTATTATGGGTGATTTTAACTATGGCAATATAGACTAGGATGATGAGATAGCA
This sequence comes from Typopeltis vanoorti, assembly GCF_054136105.1. Taxonomy (NCBI): domain Eukaryota; kingdom Metazoa; phylum Arthropoda; class Arachnida; order Uropygi; family Thelyphonidae; genus Typopeltis; species Typopeltis vanoorti. The sequence goes on along the minus strand of NC_143558.1, from coordinate 66,983,678 downwards.
ACTGGAAGTAAATAAAATAAGTTTATTGAGTTTTTGAGGGACAACTATCTTAGACAGTATGTAACAGAGGACACATAAGGATTGAGGATTTTGGATTTGAATTAAAATTTATGTATTTGTTATATTTTCATATTCTAAAGAATATGGAATAATAAAATTTACCATTATTAATTAATCAGTCATGCATACATACGTTTTCATTGGATAAATCACTCAAATCCTCAGTCATTCCCTGTGCACTGAATAAGTTTTTTTTTTACATCTTTTTAGTTTAAATAATTATATTTGTATTTATAATAGAAAAAGATTGCTTTCTGCAAATTTATTCCCAAATTAGCCCACACATGTTTTCCTTGCACTTTTGGTCATGCACTTGAATTTGTGGCTGGGAAGAAAAACAAAGCCAACTTTGTTTTCTTCAGGTTCATCTTTCATATCACTGTTCAGCTCTTTCAGAATGCTTAATGAAAGTTATTTGATTTTTTCTACATACTTTTGTTTTGCGCTTTCCCTTATTTGTGTGTTCATTCATTATATTCTTATCATTTTCACAATCCCACTTTGTTTTCAGAATTGATTCTCTGTGGTATTGTCTGCTGTGCATAATATCACAATCTGATCATGGATTTAATTTCACTGCATAAATGATAGAGAAAAAGTTTTTTTTTTTTTATTTTTCTGATTAATTAGAATAACTACAGCCTGACATTCTCATAATTGGTTTTCTCTGTATTTTCCAATGTTTCAGAAGTATCATGCCAAATGCGTTGCTTGAGAAGATGGTTAAGAGAACTAGAAACTAGACTTCATCCACTGACTGTGTGTTCAACCTGGTCACTTGAGGATCTTGAAGAAAAATATAGCAATCAGCAGGTAAGAGTTTTGTTTGATATAAAATTGTGAACTCTTGATGATCAAGGAAAAAAATTTAATAAAAATCACTCTATTTGATAACTTTAATTATATAATATAAATATAAGTAATTATATAATATAAATATAAAGCTATACATATACCTTAAATAGGTATACCTTTTTATATTTTTATTATTTAAATGTAATATATATAAAGTAATCGAATTTATTCATTACATTACAATTACATATTACAGTATTGTATTGGGTAGGACGACTTTCATTGTCACTAACGGAATCACTGCTATCTGGTGACTCTTTTTCTTTTTGTGCGACTTTAACAAGGAACCTATCCAATGACACTTGCTTTTGCCTCCTTTTGAGGATTTCACAGAAATACAACATTGTTAAACAGATTCATCGCTCTCGCACTGCTACAGCCTTAATCGGGTGGTGCTTTTCTACAAAATTTTGCACTGTTACTGACATTTTACACACCTCCCTAATCTCATATGAAGAGAGGGATGTCTCTGTCTTTTTCTCCTCCTCCTCAGACAAGATTTCCTCCATAACCTCTTGCTGTTGCTCGCAATGCAGATCCATCAGTTCGTCGTTGGCCATGTTCCTCCACCAGCTCTTGAATGTCGTCCTCATTCACCTCCAGTCCCATGGTCTTCCCCAAGGACACAATTTCATCGACAACTGGCAGCTCCTGTTCATGAGCAAACCCCTTGATGCAATCAGACCACAGTTTTCTCCAAGCAGAATTAAGGGTTCTCTTGGTGACCCCATCCCAGTCTTTATCGATGATCTTCACGCAGTTTACGCTGTGGAAATGATTTTTCCAAAACTCTCGGAGGGTAAGGTTAGTTCCTTCGGTGAAATAGTGCCTTGGTGAAAAGCTTTTTAAAGTTCGAAATGACCTGCTGATCCATGGGCTGGAGTAATGGAGTAGTGTTGAGAGGAAGGAACTTGACCTTAATGAACTTGAATTCTTCCAGTAAGTCGTCCTCAAGGCCTGGAGGATGAGCAGGAGCATTATCCATGACCAGCAAGACTTTGAGTGGCAATTTTTTTTCTAAACGGTATTTCTTCATTGCAGGACCGAAGACCTGGTTAATCCACTCAACGAACAAGATACGAGTGACCTAAGCCTTGCTGTTGGACCTCCACATAACGTTTAAGTGGCTCTTCTGCACCTTGCATTTCTTCAAGGCTCATGGATTTTCAGAATGATACACGAGCAGGGGCTCGAACTTGAAATCACCACTTGCATTAGCACACAGCAAGAGGGTGAGACGGTCTTTCATGGACTTGTGACTGAGCATTGCATTCTCTTCTGCTGTAATGTAGATCCTCTTTGGCATCTTTTTCCCAAAAAGCCCCGTCTCATTGCAATTAAAAACTTGCTGTGGCAGGTAACACTCGGAAACCATGTGCTTCTGGAACTCGGCAACGAATGCTTCAGCTGTCTTTGTATCCGAACTTGCAGCCTCTCTGTGCTTCACAACACTGTGGATGCCACTTCTCCTCTTAAATTTATCAAACCATCCCCTACTCACCTTGAAGCGTTCTTCATTTTCTGTAGACATACCTGGCAGTTTACTTCAGGTCAGCATACAAGGCCTTTGCCTTCTCACAGATCAAGTTCTCGGTCACAGTATCACCTGCTAGTTGCTTCTCATTTATCCACACCAAAAGCAACTTTTCTACATCTTCCAGAATATGTGGCCATTGCTTTGATACTCTCATGACTCCTTTTGCTACATCTAGCCCCCTTAGTTCTTCTTTCTTCTTTAATACTGTGCAAATCGTTGACGTAGACTTCTTATAAAATCTTGTGATGATGGCCACTTGCATACCTTGTTCGTGCTTCCCGATGATATCCTTCTTAACTTCTACCATAATCATCTCCTTCTTCTTACCGCCTTCCTTTTCAACCCTTTTCTTCATTGGGGCCATTGTCGTAGTACAGTTAATGAAGAACAGTCACTACATTTGGACACAAAATAAAAACATGCTTTACGCACACACGTGGTCACAACGTTAGCACATATGTTGACTGCACGAATGAGGTATGCCGACTGAGACCAAGCATGCAAGACGATTACCCACAATCCCGAATGGCTTGTGATCACATGACGCCCGGCAGACAAAGCATATAGGTAATACTCGTATTGCAAGACCTCGCTCGTTTATCCAGTTAAAATTTATTAAAAATTTTTGCTTGTCTTGCAAAACACTCGCAGACCAAGTTACTCACAATCCAAGGTACCACTGTATTATGATGGTTTCAATGATTAACAGTGTTAAAAATTATTGTTAACAGTTTGATAAAAAATATGTTTGCTTGTAGTATTATCATACTAGGTAAGCCAGGTTCCACTGTAAGTGGCAACTAGTTTTTATTAAGTTATATCACTGCATGCACTATTTGCTTACTTCCTATTCTCTAATGCAAGGCAAGACATAAATATGACAACTGTCTAAGGTAAATTCATGGGTGCTTTTGTAGCTTCTGATAATATTTCTTTCTTAATGCTAGGCTCAGAAAAACGATCATTATAAGTCCTTTTTTAGTTGCTGACTAGAGGAATTTTCTAAGCCTTTATTCGGCAGGTTTTCAAGTTGGTCAAACTTTGGTGTAGGCAGATAGACTTCCCGCTGAAACTTAGATTTTTAATTCTACATCTCAGAAAAACTGACTATCCAACTCTCACTATTTCACACATCAGGACCAGTTAAAGTTTAGGATCATGAGATGTTGGCATTTGTCAGCCAAGCCTTCACTCTGATGCCATCGAAATCATTGGCAGTCATGCATGCAGCTACAGATGGATACCAGCTACCTTAGAAGAATTAAAAGGTATTGGAGGATTGATTATTTATATAGGAAACTCTTGGAAAAGCCTGCAAGAAAACTTTTGCAACAATGTTTTGACACAGTGTCATTGTATGTTTATAGGGAAATTAAAAACTTGAAAGGAATCCCAAAAGATTCACAGTTGGATAACTGCGAGTAGACTTCTATACTTAGCTTATAAGGAATGTGGAGAACTGAATGAAACATATAATCCAGTATCCAGTTTTAACATTCCTGTGGTGTGTCCCATTAATAGGTATCCAATTGGATGTTGAATGAACGAGGATAAACTCAAGTTAGGAATTAGCCAACCAACTGGTAATCTATATCAGTCGAAACTCATGATAAATCAACATAATCAGAAATTATGCCAGCTGGGGAGTCACTTGATTATACAGAACCTTTGCTATATTTTTTAGGAAACCAGGGCAAATAGTGTGGAGTCAGCAATTGAAACAGTCTCAACAGAATTTAAGATAAGCACCATAAGCATATGAAGCATAAAAAGAAACAGTTGGAACAAACAAAGGAATTAATAGAAATACCATTTTGACATAATTAGAATAGGTGATATCATTCATAAATAATATGATAAACTTCTTGAATGGTAGGCAGTTTCAAATAGTGATTGGACAGTTTCAAAATGATAAATTGGACAGTTCAGCAAATTGGTAAGTACCTGCTAGATTTTTGCTCCGAATACATACTAGTCATTACTAACATATGCTATTAATGCCTTTTATTCTCCAGTGCGAACAGGCAAGGCCACTAACATCAAATTCCATTATAAAAATTATAGAATAAAGAAAAATTTTTAGTAGGTAGTATAGAACACGAACCTCCATAGCTTTCTGACCAAAGCTCTTTGGTCAGAAAGACCAGGTTTCGATTCAGTCAGTGACGTGAGGAACTTTATCTGGTCTCTTTCGACAAAAAAAAAAAGTGAGTTACCAGTCACTATGGAGGTAGGGAGTTTTTTTTTTTATTTTTTCAAGCTATTTCAGGTCTCCACTAAGTTACTTAGTGGTATTTTATACTGGACAATGAAAGTCATCACCGTAGACATTTCAACCATCCTTGTTCAAAAATGTATAGCTCACTTCCCCTCCCTTTCTACCTTAGACATTTCAACCATCCTTATTCAAAAATTTTAGACATCTCACCAGGGCCGCATTTACCATAAGGCGCATGCTGGGGCCTCACTCTATGGGGGTGGGGGGGGAGCACATTTTAAAACCTCACTCCCCACAAACAACAATATAAAAAAACAGCCTAGTTATATTTGCAAAATAAAACACTTATTTTTAAATATTAATTCGTAATATAAAAACTAGAGGCTGCTGAAATATTTGTGACACAAAAAAAGGGTTAAATATCATAGGACAGTAAAGGAAATTCCAAGCAACACAGTACTCGTAAAGACAAGCGACACATAAGTCGCTCCCCCCCCCTCCCAAAGTTAATCCGTTAACGGCTCTAAAATCGCTTCAGGGATTAATGGCAGAGGTGGGTAATTGCTGATGAAGTTTTGATCAATGAAAAATGCTGGGGTGGTCTGGCTATTTCATCCACCTCGCCTGGTAGAGAGGTTAAGTGTTGTTTGTACGCACGCATAACAACTGATAGTTTACTAAAAATAAAGAGCCAGAAGATTTCAGTTCGGCAATGCAAAATTATATAAATCAAGTGCTAAATCCAGCATTATTTCAAAGTCGAATGTAGAAACTATGAAAGATTCATACAAAATTTGACCAGAGAGCTTATGGAAATGCACCCGCCAGCATTTACGAGTTGCCCTAGCGCCGACTTGGCAACTCGTAAATGTCGATATGTTGTCTGCACTAGGGCAACTCGTAAATGCTGGAGAGTGCATTTCCATAAGCTCTCTGGTCAAATTTCGTACGAAACTTTTATAGTTTCTACATTCAGCTTTGAAATAATGCTGAATTTAATATCCACTTGATTTATATAATTTTGCATCCTCGAACTAAAGTCTTTTGTTTTTTTATTTTTAGTAAATACTTTACGCACTGACCGAGAGTTCGCTTACGAAAAATACACCTCCGACACTTCGAGTTCCTTAGTACTAAACGAGAGTTTTTGCTCTCTTAGGTTTCTTCCAAATCTAGTTCCCGGTGAGGGGAGCTTAGATTTCTGAGGGGTTTCCCTTGAGATAGCATTTTGAGTATCTAGGGAGAGTGTTTTCCACCATGGCCCAATGCTTTTTCCTGGAATATGAGTGGTTCTGCTCAGTGGTAGGGTGAGCCTGTCATTGAATGAAACCAATGTTTTAACATTCATTGAGTGAAACCATGTTTTAACCCTAGTTGGACGATCTTTTGGTCCCTCATAGGGAGTGGTCTGGGGGATCGTCTAATTTTTAGAGAGGGCTTTACTTAAAAATTGTCCCCACTGAGGGGGCTTAAGATTTCAGGTGAGTTTTGCCTTGAGAGAGCAATTTGAGTCTCTGAGGAAGTGTTTTCCGGCATGGCCCATGTGGGGTGCCTTGTCAGTGGATGCTTTTCCCTGGAATATGTGATAGGATGTGCCTGTCACTGAGTGGAACCACTGCTGCTTAGACAATCCTTCACTCACTCGTACAGAGTAGTCTGTGGGAATCGCCTAATTTTTAGAGAGGCCCTTACTTAAAAATCGGGGCTTGTCCCCGCTGCAGAGGGCTTAATATTTTGAAGCTCTGGACACTGGCGTTTTCTGACAGGGCCTGTATCGAGGCTGTGTCGGTGGGTGCTTTTCCCTGGAAAATGAGCGGTTTGCTCAGTGTTGCGGTGAGCCTGTCTTGGAGTGGAACCAACACTAAGCTGGGTGATCTTTCGGTCACTCGTAGGCAATAGTCTGGGTAATCGCCTAATATTCTTAAATAGTTGCTGATCTCTGAGGAGAACCAACCAGTTTGAAACAGCTGTCAGGCCAGTGAAATTTTATCAAAATAGACCAGCAGGAGGTCAATTCAGAGCAAGCGATCATGTCTTCTATAAAGTCCATGCTAGGGCAACTCATAAATGCTGGAGAATGTATTCCCGTAAGCTCTCGAGTAAAATTTCGTACGAAACTTTAATAGTTTCTACATTCGGCTTTGAAATAATACTGGATTTAATATCCACTTGATACTTGATTTATATAAACTGATAGTTCAGTTACCGTTATTTGGCTAGTACTTGAAATTATATACAAGTGTATATATATCTGATTATATGGTTAAGTAGTTCTCGCAGTCGGTAAGAATATATTTTTCAATCAATTTATTAGTCTTATGTTACAATTATGATAATGGTAACATGTTAGATGATTCACGACATCTTAAGTTAAACGTAACAACAGATACCACTCTACCCACAAGAAAGGAGGTAGAACAGGTAATTAAGAATCTTCCTAATAATAAATCCCCTTGTGATTATATTTCGGCTGAGCTGTTGAAAGCTTTGACTGGCAATAATAACAACTATTCAGTGGAATCGATTCAGGACATCTATAAAACAATACAATTACCTGAAATTTTTACATCTATCTGCATACCAATTCCAAAGAAGCAATGCACAAAATGCAAGGATTACAGAACTGTGAGCCTAATATCCCATGCATCTAAAATTATTTTAACCATTGTTAGCAAACTAATTGAAAGAGCTATAAGCGGTGAATTAAATGAACAACAGAAAGGCTTCAGAAGAGGAATGGGAACCATTAATGCTATTCTGGAACTAAAAAATACTAATAGAAAGATCACTTGAAAGAAATAGGAACATTTACATATGCTTCATAGACTTTCAGAAGGCTTTTGACCAGGTAAAACATAATAAAATGTTCAATATATTAGATAAATTAGACATAGAAGATCATGTACTTAAGATTATAAAAATGATTTACACCAAAAAGAAAATGCAGCTGTTTAACAATGAGACTTCTGTAGTGAAAATAAAAAGAGGAGTTAGACAAGGTTGTATCCTTTCACCAAATCTATTTAATATCTGTAGTGAGACAGTGATGAAAAAGATTGGAAAACAAAAAATAGGAATTAGTATCCATGGTATAAAATACAACAATCTTAGATATGCTGATGATACCATTCTAATAGCAGAAAACAGAAACAAATTATTCAAATTACTGCAGCTACTAATTGAAGAAGGTAAAGAATTTGGATTAGATATTAATGCAAAAAAAAAAAACAAAAATTTATGAAAATCTCAAAAGAAAGCAGATCCGAGCCAGATCCAAGGCAATCCAAAAGAATTTTATTGTTATACTGAGTAAAAGAAAGAATAAATGTGGAAGAATCACTTTACTGAATGCAGATGGTATCCTTGTGTCAGAAGCTATTAAGATTGTTCAATTAATGAGCACTCACTTTGCTAAGATATATCAACCTGGTGTATGTATATTGTGCACAGTTCTGTTACTGCATTGGAGTAAAGGTGCATGAGTAAGAGGTTGAAGAGCTGTTACATAACCTGGATAAGAATTTGGCAATTGGAACAGATGGAATATCAAAACGGATTCTAAAAGAATGTTCAGTTGAACATTCTTTTAGCATCCATTGGCTAGGTCCTTGCATGTTTGTATAAATTGAATTGCAGCTCATAAAAGATACCGCAGAATTGGAATGAATATATGATAGTTCCTTTGCGCACAGGTGGTGCAGAAATTGATGTGCACATCAGTATTTCTAGGGTGTTGGTGAAGATTTTAGAGAATTTTGTAACAACTTGCAAATAGAAATTGGTTGACAGAGAATCTATACGTACTTTGCAATGAAGAGCATGCATGTACTAAAGGAAGATCATGTTTCAGAAGCTTGCTAACATTATATTATAATGGTACTATTGAGTTAGACTAGTGCAGTGTTTCCCAAAGTTTGTTCATATTTTATAACAATCTTACAGCTCAGTTAGATAAACGGAATGGATATGCTGTGATACTGTTGGGCTTTGCAAAGGCATTTGATATCATACTACATGAAAGGATGCTGCATAAGTTAGAGAATGTAGGATTGAAATATAAGCTCTTGGCTTGGATAAGTGGATGGTTGACAGACAGGCATCAGAATCTGGAATATGGTGGATGGGAATCTGCTGAATTTAACTTACTTCAAGGATCAATCAAACTATTGTTGTTTAACTTATACATCTATGATATTGGGAAGGATCTAACAGGATCAGCTGATTTTCTGATGATGCAAGGATAGTCAGAGCAATCAGGAATGCTACTGAAATTTTTTTTCGCTTAGTTATACTATAAATTAAAGATGCCAAGAAATTATATTCTTGGTCAGTGTAAGCAAACGACGTTTACACGTGAAGTATTGGACTACTTGTATACAAGGCTGCCACGTGGATAAGAGGCATCTTTGTATAAAGTTATATTTCAACGCTCCCACAAATAGAATTTGCAAATTAAAATGAAATTAATTTCAAGAAATTTTTATTTATTTAGTATATAAATACAAGATATATGTATGTGTGCATAAAATAGAGCATCTTTAAAAAAAAAATTATTTTTTCAATTATCACAAAAAAATCACGATTCAAACCTGCTTTGATGCACCACTCATGAAGAAATACTTCAAGGCAAATTGGCCAGAGGTGTAGGTGTGTGTGTGGGGGGGGACACTTTGAACCTTTTTGAACTTTTGCAGTTAATTCTAAAATACATTCTCGAGAACTCATTTCCAAATATTGTAATATTACGAATTTTCCTCACAATTGCTGTAAGTGTTGTTAGTTGTGAGAGGAATTTTTCTAAATAAAATCGATTAAGAATTACCTACATTACTCTGAAATAGACTTCGCCAATGTCATCGACGATTTTGCTAACAGAAAAGCAAGAAAAATAACATTTTAGAATGTTGAAATTAAAGTTTTACTTCAAAAATAAACATAGTGTTTTAATTTATTTCCCTATACGTCGTTTTGACTTTTTGTAATATTTTTGATGTGTATTGAGAAGGGTGGCAAACTCAGGAACTGCCCTGGGTGACAAAAGCCCTAGCTACACTGCTGAAAGCGACTAATTGGTTGTTGAGTTAACTGTTCATTTTTTATCGCCTTACTGTTTATTTTAATTCATGCAATTCTGTGTAGTAAAGTATGAATTTACTACAGGAATAAGAGCATCATATAAAAATTTACTATTATTTATTGTCTTGAAATGGCGCCCCACCTGATCAGGCACCTATGTGACTGGCACACCCACACAGGGCGACCCTGGTAATATTGCATACAAAGCATCTGAAGGAAGGAGTATCGGCACTTATCCACAAGTTCTAGTCGCCATTCCATTGACTGGACTGAGACAGAAAGTGACATGAATCAGCTATCCGTTTAGTAATACCACCGATTCTCGAGTCTTATGAGGATAGGGATCCCATTTTTTGAAAAACAAAAAACCGGGACACAATAAATTTTGTAGAATTAAGGTTTAAGAGAAATACATTTTATTTATTAACATTATGTATTTTAAAATAAAAAAATTAAATATTTATTTGAATTTGAATTTGATTTATTAATGTAGATAACATAAATGTTTATACATACGTCAAATAAATAGAATTCTAATAACACTTAAACACAGATGACAATACTTAAACACGTAACGCTTAAATCAAACATTAATAAGTATATGAAATATAAAGACATAGAATAAAGATATAAAATGTTAATATGTCAATAAAATGGGAACTACAATGTAAATACAATAAGATGTAAAATATGAACAACACGAGCCTTATGCGTATTGTGTAGATGCATAATATCTGAAATTATATGAAAAATAAAATTTAATTTAATTTAATTTAAAAATTAAAAAAATAAAAACAAATTTATAATTAATTTTTAATATATACCTCCTCTCTTCCTTATTCTGCCTCTTCTTGTACATTATAGCTGGTCCTTGCCTGCCCCATTTTACTGCTACTTGCAGAATCATTATATTTGGTTGAAGAATGGATTTTGTGCAAGAGTTGTCGATTCTTAGATACTATATCGAAAAACTCTGAACATGACATGTTTCTGTAATGGGTTTTAACAGCATGATAGATTTAGCTGTGTACATTTGCAAGCGATTCCTTTCATTTGTCCATAACGAATTCATCAATGAAAAAATTCGTTCAATAGAAGCATTTGATCCTGGTAAGGTCAAACAAAAACTTATAATTGAAGCTATTTCACTGTAAGTAATTTGTTCCTTTTTAAAATGACCAAAGATTTCTTTCCACCTATCCTGAAGTTTACAACTGGCATTATTCCATTCATTAATTTTATACTCAATTGCATACATTTTAACATGGCTGTACTCATCAAATAAGTTCTTTTCATTTAAGTTGAAATTTGGTAAGATGGTCTTAATTTCTTTGACACATTCCATTAAATTTTCCCAAGATATGTTCAAGCAAGCCCATTCCATTTTAGTAAATACACTAAACTGATTTTGAGTCCATTCCTGAATATATTGAATTGCAGTGAAGTAGAAATCGGAGATGTTGTCTCTAAATGATGATTCAGTCATTAAACCTTCTAAACAAAGATTTTTCATTTCGATTTTCACTTCACTTTGTAAATACTTCTCATTTTCACGCAATAAAATTTTCGTAATAAGAATGTCTATCTCTTTTTTTACCTCACAACCCATAGCATCTTCTCTTTCGATTCGCTGGATTGCCTCAGAAAATATTTTCATCTGATTTTTTAAAAATAGAAGATAAATGAAAGACTTCTTATTACTGAAAAATGTATTCAAAATAGTTGGATTTATCTTGAGACAAGAAATAGGATTTAAGCCCATCGTACATTTCAATAAAACGAATTAAACATGGCTGCAGTGAAAGCCATCATGTTTTGCTATGACCTAAAATAGTCTTGTATTCAGTTTTCACAAAATCACAAAAAGATTTCAGACTTTTGACTCTGACAGTGAATTGATGAAAATGCCTGAAAACTTTACCCAAAATTGTTTGAATATCTATTGGTAAGATATCAGGAGCAGTTTGTACAGTATATGTATAATGTGAGCTGCACAACCTACACCTATTAATTTTCTGTTTAATTTGTTTTGTAATTTAGTAAAAACATTAATTTTACCTTTCCTTTTTAATCCACCAATATTTGTGTTGGTATTATCTGCCTATTATTTTATCAGTAATGTTATATTTTTGGGCAGCATTTAAAATGTGATCACAAATTACATCAGAAGTTTCTCCAGGAAGGCTAGAAAATTCTAATATTTCTGTTGAAATCCCTTTATCAACAGTGAAATACCTCGCATTGATAGGTACAATCTTAAGATCAATATGATTAGATGCATCTATGGATATGCAACAATATTTTACATTTCTCAGATCTTCCAATATTTCACTTTTTACATGTAGTGATAAGACATTGGTAATTATTATTATTTGACACCTCCAGGGAGTCCAAAGACTCGTCGAGGGAGAATGTGCCAACAGCATCGAACGAGTCCGACTACTAACCGCGCTCAAACTTACTTAACTGAGCCATTAGTAGTAGAGGCTCTACCAATTGACCAACCTAGCCTTGCACTTCGTTTATGCTCATGAAAATTTCTTATTTAAGAATTTTTTTTAAAATAGAGGACGTCCAATCCATAGATTGGAAACTGTGATTGTGTTTAACTGCATGAAAAACAAATGTAGCCTCTTGTGCAACCAACTCCATTTCTTGGCTACCTAACTTTTGATACCCAAAAAATGATGTCAATGATTGACTTGAACCTTTTGCAGACACAGCAGACTTGTGCTTTTTTATATTGATATGGTCAGTTACAGTGTGCACCCAGGATTTAATCTTGGGGGGAGAGGGGGGCGAGTTGAGTGGATAAAAATATTTTTAATACAATGAATTTGCATTAAAAATATTTTTATCCGTTCAGCTAAAATTCGTTAAATTTCATTCATTCAATAAAATTCATTAGGTGATTATAAAAATTTATTTAAAGAATAAAATCCAGTTTTCTTTTCTTTTTACAAAGCTCTTGAATTATTTCAGTCGTGGTTACATTAATCTCTCTCTGTGTGCATATATATATATATATATATATATATATATATATATATATATATATAGCAAAGCCAGTCCGTTCAATCGTGATTGTGTCATGGTAGATCTTAAATAGGTTTTTAAAAGGTGTAAGTTAGAAAATGACCTTTTACTGACGCATGTTGTTATCGGAAGCGTTGCAAATATTTTTAATAAGTTATAGATGTTAGGATATATCATTTTGTCACACTTTGAAACTGCATCAACGGCATTTTAGCATGGAGCTATTGCAAACGGTTTTTCAAATTTCTTATACCACAACTTGAATTCAGCGTTCAAAATTGCCTGGATTTGTATAAGGCAAATCACCGGCATAAAATTCACACAATTGACAAAAATCTTCCATTGCACTTGCTGTTGGAGCATCTTTTCCATTTGGTAGAAGAGAAAAAATTATATTTCAAAATGTTGCGGTGCCGATGAAACGTTCATGAAGTTGAGTCAATATTTGGTCAATAAATGGAATGAAATAGTTCTCCTGAAATACTCTTCTACAGAATCGGCTGGAACATTGGACCTTAATGTTTGTTTTGATGAAGTCCTTGGCTTTTTAATGTCAATATTAAAATTATTGGCTTTTATAATGCTTCATCATAAATATCTTTAAATGAAGAATCTGGTGTTTCACGAACGGTATTTAATTGAGCCACAACATCATCAACAAAATTTAGGACAATTAAGAGGTCACCGTCAGATTTTTGCATTATTTTAGACAATGGTAAGGTGCACGCAAATATTTTTTGCAAGCTAAATAAAGACATTATAAATCTTAAAAGATATTAATATTATAAACATCAAGTACGTCCTGTCTTTTAGGGGTATTGAAGAAATTGTGTACTTTTTTAATTATGCCAATGCAATTTCTTATTTGTCACAGATATAGCATTTCCAAGTGCCAAATTCAAACTATGTGATGCACAATGAACATATAAAGCTTGTCGATATTATTATCACATAACATCTCCAAAGACATATCGAGGAAGGGCACCTACTCAAGAACTCTCCGTCTTCACCAACCACAACTACAATCATCATCATTTACACCAACGCTGTCTACAGCTGACCACTGCCACTGGTATTTTCACAGACAATCACAAACATCCATGCCCATGGCGAGATTCGAACTCGCAGCCTTTTGGCTGGAGAGTCTGCCAACCAGGCTGGATATATAGATAAAAAATTTAATTTTGTGGATAAAAATTAAAACAAAGTTTTAATTTTATTTAACCAATAAATAATATGATAGAATTATGTTACTATTTACTTTTAATGAGATGGATAACTTCTCGACCTTGCAGAGTTGCTGGATATCTGGCTCAGTATTGATCAACTTCAGTCGAAGATCGGCACACACACTAAGACGAATTCTGTATTTTGTTTTTATTTGAAGGAGCGATGAAAATCATTTCTCGCAAAGATAGGTTGTAGAAAACTGCATGACTATTTTCGACTTCTTCAAATAATTCGAGAAATTCACCTCACTGAAGGCGGGATCCAGAATCGAGCCAAACCACGATCACGAAATTGCATTTTAAGCCCACTGTCACTTGAAAGCTCAATTAGCTGCTCTTTTTTCGATAACAAAAGGGCGTTCTCGTGACTGCAAGCCTGAAATGGATCATGAAATCACAGAAATTTCTTATAAAAAGTTATTCGGAAAATGTTTCGAAATTCTGTTTCAGAGTTTTGAGGTGGATAGTATTTACCTTTTGAATACTATCCGGGGAAGCTCCAACCCTCCCCTTCCCTTTCATCACGCGTTCGTAATCAGGCTAATGTTGATGTTGACTTTATATATGCATTCAAACCTGTAAACAATTGTTGAATAATAACACAATAATGTAGGCGTAATTACCGTAAATGGAGAAAAGTCACAAAACAGAAAAATGTTCCTACAAAATAACCAACTGTATTTACCTTTAAATGCGATCCACTGGTCGAGTGTCCAGCAAATTGTGATTGCGTGGTTGCGATTAGTTAAACATACAGTTGAGCTGTATGTTTAACTAATGTCTTTTTACTCAATTCTTAATCTCAATTTAACTAATTGAGACCATCTCCCTCATTCTGACATTCTTTTCTCCGGCTGAATGAAATGTATGGAACTAAATCGTTTTCCCAAAATTCTAACATTCTGGTAATTCACCGAACTACAAAATAAATGTCTCTGCTTTTTGTTTTGTTTTTAAAATTTTTAAAAGCACCCAAAAATATTACGACTTGTACTTACTCTTATTAGAAATGTGAATATTTTTATTTTCTAAAAAATCCAGGACATTTAGCATCCCGAACTAAACATATCGGGACACCGGGACAAAAGTAATAAAACCAGGACGTATGGGATCCCTATATGAGGATGGCTTGGTTTCTGGTTCCAATACTAGAAGTTTATAAACTTTTATATACCTTATGATTCCCCTTAAAATATTTTATAAATTTCACACTTTTCATTCCAGAACAAGTACAAATAAACATGTTTGACATGAAAATCAGTACGAGTACACACATTTCTTATAATATAAAATATAGACTTTTGAAGTATTGCTGAGCAATCATTGTCTTGTATGTTATTACTGCCAGTGACGTTTGCATGTTTCAGCATGACAGTGCTCCATGCCATGCTGCACTGTGTGTCCGAGATTGGCTTCCACAAAACAATGTTGAAGTGTTGGACTGACAGGCTCAAAGTCCGACCTCAACCGTCGAACATCTTTGAGGCAAATTAGAACACCGAATTCACTCCAGTCCACAGCGGCCGTCATCAGCCAGGTGAGGGGGGGGGGTAGCGTTGCTCGAGGAAATGGAAGAATATTCCTGTTGCGACATATCAGAAATTGGTTGAAAGCATGGATACACCTTTTTGCTACTTGTATATGAGAAATATATGACTTCTACATTAGTTAAACCTTGGTATCCCTTCTTGATCTGACTCTCACTGATGAAACCTCAATAAAGGTTGAAACCAGGCTGGGTAGTGGTCCTTCCTATAATGCATACCATTGCACACATCTGAAAGGGAAAGTGCTTTGAATTATGGGATACTAAGGCAATTGATGTGAAGTCATCAGCTCTATATACAAGCAGGGTTGCCCTGTGCAGAAGTACAGGTTGTGCCCTGCACAGAGGTGCCTGATCAGGAGGGGGTGCCATTTCAAGACGATAAATAATAGTACATTTTTGTACAGTGCTCTTATTCATGAAGTAAAACTTTACTACATAGATTGCATGAATTAAAATAAATAGTAAGGCAATAAAAAATGAATAGTAAACTCAACAAACGATTAGCCACTTTGTTTTGAAGTACTGCTGTAAACGGAGACTATGTGTTGCAATTTATAAGCCACCGTTATTATTAATTTTATATTTATTCCTTATTCTCACTATTCCATCTTACTATTGCATACTTAGTTTATCTACCTTTTGCACTGAGTTTTATGCCTATGGATACTAGAAAATTTATTTGATAGGACTGTGCCACCAGTATCTTTTAATTGGCATAAAACTCAGTAATATATGGCTGGTTGATTTCTATCTCTCTTTCTCTAACACATTCCTTCAGTAAAACTTTACACAAACAGTCGTGGTCTATTTGCACTTAACAGTACGCTTTGGCTATCATACTTGGTTTCCAGCTCTTAAGTTCGTTTTTTTTTTTTTTTTTTTTGGAACAGTGCATTGAAAAATAAACAATCAGGCAGCACTCTATTGACATATAATTAATACACATTTATTTACAATAGAAACAAAGCACATTAAATAAGCGATAGGGAGATTACTCTCTCTCTACCTATCCTTATATACTTTTGGTATAAAGAAACAAACTTTCCCTTTTCAATATTAAATCACTATACAATTTAATTACTCTGTTACTTCTCTGCTTAAAAAAATCAAATTGCCGAGACTAATTTACTCATAAAGAGATTAGATAACTAGCTATGGCAAGTTATCTTACAATTTATATTCCAGTTAACAAGTCAGAGGACTCTCTTATAGATATTTCTTATTACTATTTCTTATCAGTCCATCTATGACATATCTCCTAGATTACAAAAGAATGTGCATAAAAAGATGGGATACACTTACAGATGCTCTTTGTCACGACACCTTCCAAAAGTCCTGCATCAAAGTCTCTATGGTTTTTCTTTCATCTCAGGCCTTGGGTTTCCGTCTGGAAAGTCTTGCTTCAGGGGGATTTTCGTCAGAAAAATCAGCAGGTCTTGGACTGCAGTCTTCCTGCTACGCAAAAGCACAGGCAAGAAGTTTCAGCATACAGACTTGAAGATCACTCTGTGGCTTTTGGTTTTGGTTGACTTCCCACAGCACTAGGACATCTGACCGGCACTTGGCATCGGCTGTTCTCCCAATTTTTCCTCTGGCATGGGTTCGCCATAAAGTCTGTTCCTCTGGGTCTGACTGGTTCTCCGCCGACTGCCTCTGGCTTTCTTTGGTAACAGCGCTTCACCTCTGCTCTCTCGACAACTGGATCTGGACACTCCTCACGATGTTCGGCTCAGTCTCCTTTTATTTTTGCCTTCTCAGGACCTTGCAACAAGGGTTGTAAACCCTGAAGAAATCGACATACTCCTTGATCTTTTTGTTAAGGCTGACTCTTTTTTTTGTTTTTCCTCCATGCACTATTTTTCTTTATCTTGTCGGGCTAGCTTCTGAAACTAGCGGATCTCTTTGATACTAACTTTGAAGGTGTTCATGCACAGAGCTCTCAAACAATTTTCTGACACACTTAATCATAAACAACTTTCTTGTGTTCTTATACGTATACAAAGCTTCCGATGGCAAAGCATTGCCTTTGTTTTTGACATTCTAGAAACTTTAGTTAAAACAGTAAATACAATCAATTCCCATAGGGTTATTTACATTAATCTTTGACATAAAATACATAGAAACAAACAAGGTTATTCTTGTAACAGTTCTCATGAGAGTTGACCTCTGTAAAAATCGATGTAAAGCGCTTTGGTATTTCTAAGCTACATCGAGTTTTACACTGCTTCATGAGTGGTGCGTCAAATCAAGTTTGAAATGTGTTGATTTTTTTTGTGATAATTGAAAAAAAAAAATTTTTTTTTTGAGATACTCTATTTTTATGTACACATGCATGTATCTTATTTATATACTAAATAAATAAAATTAAAATAAATATATGTTAAAGATACCAAGAAATTTTATACTTGGTTTATATATATATATATAGAATAAATAAAAAAAATAGCTTCTGTTGCTCAGAGGAAGTGGCACTTGAGTGCACGAAGGAAGACTGATTCAAATCTAATCACCAACTAGATCAACATTTTGTAAGCCTTTTTCCCGTGTTAGTCGATATCCGGCACGAGCAAGTGGGTTTTTTAAAACAGCCTTGTCTCCTCTCTATATAGGAATAAAAAATGTTAGCTGGTTTAATTATTTTATTTTATAAATAAAATTTCTTTAAATTAATTTAATTTTAATTTGCAAATTCTATTTTATGGGGGTGCTGAAATATAACACCTTTTGAACAAAAGCGACTGCCTATGAGGATAGATTGAGGCTGTGTGGATTGCAGAAATTGATTGCTAGAAGAAAAAGAGGGAATATAATAGAAACATTTAAGTTGCTTAAAGGATTTTATAGGGTAGATGATAAATGACAGGAGAAGTGTTTCAGTACTTGGTTAGAGACGACCAAAACAAGTGGTTATCCCTGGAAGTTTTGAATAAAGATGTGATTAGTAGGGGTGTAAGGACTAGATGTTTTGCTTGCGGAGTTATGAATGAATCACTCCACTCATTGTGGTGCTTTGGACTCTATGGAGGTGTCCGTATAATACAATAAAAAAAATTCTGTAATTAGTCTAGTGTGGTAGTCTCTCAATACTTTTTCTAAAAGCATATTCAGAGATGCTGGTATGTTAAGTACTCAAAAAAGATTTGTGAAAATTTTCTTCGTTTGCCTTGGAGACCACCACAAAGTTTCGGTCACAGCGCAAACTATAATCTACACACACACACAAAATTGAAATACTATGTATACTGTTATATAAATAGTTTCTGTAATGGCATACAGGTCACTAGTTGAATATGGGAAGAAATTACTAATGCTGAAACTACTTATTTAGTTTCAGCACTTCATGGTTAATCTGATTTTGTAAATCCTCCAAGTTGTTTTTGTAATAAGTTAATGCCGTATCATCAACAAATGATATCATTTTGCCAAAGTGTGTACTCGCACAGATCATTTACATATATTGAAAATAGGATAGGTCTTAGCACCAAACCATGTGGGACTCTGTATTGTTTTTGTTGCGCTGTTGAAGGTGCTTTAACCGGTATATTCCTTGCTCTTATTCATATAGGATTTGAACCAATGATTAGAAATTCCTCTTAATGCCGTATCTAGAAATTTTGAGAAGTCATGATGCATACAGTCGAGTGCTTTAGACATATTAAGAAAAACTGCTGCTGTACTCCAATTGCGCTTTTTCCGTCTCAATCTGAGGCGAGTAAAAGTGTATGAATTTAGGTAGCTATTTAATCGTTTTTATTAGGATTTCAATACTGTTGAGACTGTATATAGTATAGATACTGGCCTGTAATTTCTGATTTCTTATCTTTTACCTCCTTTAAATAACGGAAGAACAGAAGCAACCTTTAAATGTTCCATAAATTTCATTTGTTCGAAAGTTTTATCAATAATTATGTGTAAAGAACGTTAACTTATATGTAATCATATGTAGTTTTTTGACATTTATATGATTATATTCCATTCTCTCCCTATTTTTAATCCAATTACCGTACTACATTATTTACTTCATCCTCATTTACTGCGTACGGCGACATTGAATTCTTTATCCACATGACTTACGTACTTTGTCCTGTCTGCAAGTGCTAAGTACTATACTATAGTTAGGAAAGAGATTCAACATTGCCCTCTGGGAATTCACGTGTTTTCTCTTTTGTATTGCCAATTACCATGTTTATCAACCACCATTCATTACTTTTATCCCTCGCACAACAAAGAAATTTCGTTAGAAGATAGTTTTCTTTGGTGTACTTTATTTCTTTCTATATGCGTTCAGCGAAATTTTTGTAGCATTTTCAAACCTTAAATTGTATTTAATGTTTAAAAATTGGAATTTCTGTAATCCAATGTATGCGATCTTTTTTGCAATTTGCAATCTTCACATTTAGTCATTTTGATGAATTCCTCATATAATTCATTTACATTTAATAATCATTGTTTAGCAGTTGATATATTTTTTAATCTCAAATGAATGATAATTTATGCTAGTTCAGATGATGTCATTGCTAAGATCATTGTTCATATCACTACTGTCCGGTAGAGATAGATGCAATAGTATAGAAATGAAAGTAACCGCGTACATTGCTTATCATATATAAAATTTTATTTAATTCACACACACATATATATATATACACACACACACACACATGTCACTATACAGTGCCGGCTCTAGGGTCTTGGCCGCCCGCATGCAATTTCTATCTAAGTGCCCCTGTAACGATCCGGGCGTGTGTGGGTTCTTCTACGATAATAAAAATTTAAATTATTTGAAATTTCTTAAATAAATTTTGACAGAACAGCCACACGATGGTTCTCTAAATGTAACGAACCGGGGGTGCCGGCGGAAGCGGGCATGCAGAACATGTCCTCTTCCTCCGGCCCTGTCACTATACATATTGCATCTAATTTTGGGACACCTAATTCCGTCAATACGTCTACAGGAGGACTTTTTTGTTTTTTTTTTCATTACTCCCGATGATAATTTTCCTTGTTGCGTTTTTTAAGCACTAAAAAAATACGATCTTCAGCTGCTAATTCCGCTACAAAGTGAATAATGCACATGTTATTGAAGACTCAGTCAAAAGTATTCGAATTCCTTTGGTTTGACGATAACGCTGTAAATGATTCTGATTTGATGTTAATTTTAAGCCCTGATTTCTTCGGTTTCGCTTAACCAATATAAAGATTTTTTTTTTTTTTTTTAATTGTATTTGCTAAGGGGAAAGGGGAACATATACTGCTTGGAAAGAAGTCAACGGACACCCATGGGTATAAGTTGACTTCTTTCTAAGTAGTGTATGTTGAGTCTTCATTAACGTGCATTATTTACTTTGTAGCAGCTGAAGATTGTATTTTTAGTGCTTAAAAAACTCAACAAGGAAAATTATCACCCAGAGCAACAGAAAAAACAGCATCCTCCTGCTCACAGAATTAGAATCCCAAAATTGGATGCAGTAAGTATAGTGACATGCATTTTTAGCTAATTTTATACAGTATATATGTAATTCAATAAAATTGTGTATATGATAATGCAATGTACGCTGTTAGTTTCATTTCTATACTATTGCATCTATCTCTACCGGACGGTAGTGATATGAACAATCATAGCAAATCTGAACTAGCATAAATTATCATACATTTGAGATAAGAAATTATCAACTACTACACGATGAGGAATTCATCAAAATGACTAAATGTGTAGATTGCAAATTACAATATATTAAAAGACATGCAAAAAAAAAAAAAAAGAGAGAGAGAGAGAGAGATCATCGCATACATTGGATTACGGATGAACTAAAACTACGATTAGGATTAAAGAAAAATTATACAATAAGCATAAAAATTCCAATTTTTAAACATTAAATACAATTTAATGTTTGAAAATGCTACAAAAATTTCGCTGAACGCTTAAAGAAAGAAATGAAGTACACCAAAGAAAACTATCTTCTAACGAAATTTCTTTGTTGTGTGAGGGATAAAAGTAATAAATGGTGGTTGATAAACATGGCAATTGGCAATACAAAAGAGAAAACACGTGGATTCCCATAGGGCAATGGTGAATCTCTTTCCTAACTATAGTATAGCACTTAGCACCTGCAGATAGGACAAAGTACGTAAGTCATGTGGATAAAGAATTCAATGTCTCCATACGCAGTAAATGAGGATGAAGTAAATAATGTAGTACGGTAATTGGATTAAAAATAGGGAGAGAATGGAATATAATCATATAAATGTCAAAAAACTACATATGATTACACATACGTTAACGTTCTTTACACATAATTATTGATAAAACTTTTGAACAAATGAAATTTATGGAACACTTAAAGGTTGCTTCTGTTCTTCCGTTATTTAAAGGAGGTAAAAGATAAGAAATCAGAAATTACAGGCTAGTTTTTATACTATATACAGTCTCAATAGTATTGAAATCCTAATAAAAACGGTTAAATAACTACCTAAATTCATACACTTTTACTCGCCTCAGATTGAGACGGAAAAAGCGCAATTGGAGTACAGCAGCAGTTTTTCTTAATATGTCTAAAGCATTCGACTGTATGCATCATGACTTCTGAAAATTTCTAGATACGACATTAGAGGAATTACTAATCGTTGATTCAAATCCTATTTGAATAAGAGCAAGGAATATACCCGTTAAAGCACTTTCAACAGCCCAATAATACAATACAATACGGAGTCCCAGAAGGTTTGGTGCTAGGACCAATCCTATTTTCAAAATATGTAAATGATCTGTGCGAGTACAAACTTTGATATTGTTCGCTGATGATACGACATTAACTTATAACAAAAACAACATTTGAGGATTTACTACAATCACGCGTTTGTAGTCGGTAGTGAAGTGCTCAAACTAAATAAGTGGTTTTAGAATTGCTAATTTTTTCACATATTCAACTTGTGACCAGCTTTCCATTCTTAACATTTTGCCATTATAGAAACTATCTATATAACAGTATCCTATATGTAAGAAATAACATTTGAATTTTTTCTGTTCAAAATGTAAATGATAGTTTACGCTGTGACTAAAACTTGGTGGTAGTCCCCACGGGAAACAAAGAAAATTTTCACAAATCTCATCCCATTCTTAAGGTGCATCGTGTAACGAGTCACGCATTTGTAGTCGGTATAGCTTGGAGGAATATGTTGCTCCCAAGTCAGTTCAACTACATCCGCGTAAAATGACTGCGAGAAGAGAACTGACGGAGTTTCAAAGAGGCGTTGTGATAGGATGCCATTCTGCAAGCGTATCTTCGGTAAATTTCAACAATTGGGCCATGCTAGGTCAACAGTCAGTGATACCATACCGAGATCGCAGGGAGTCTACTGCAAGTATAACCGCAGTGGACGACCCATCTCACTCACCGAACATGAGCGTACGATGATACGACGAAAAATATGTAAAAACCGCCATTCGTCGGCGGACACGTTGAATGCGGAGTTCCGGGCATCGACCCCACATTACCCGAACCAACATGCAGTGTTGTCTTCATTTGGTGCAAAGAGCGTGTACAGTGGGACGTGGAAGCTTGGAAAGCTTCCACGTTTATGTTATGGAGGGACGAATCACGTTGCACCCACTACCGAGCAAATAGACGCGTATGCCCGGTGAATGTCTCTTACCAAAGTACGTAACCTCAGCTATGAAATCAGAGGTGTCGGTGTGCTGATATGATCCTGGTTTGGCCTTGAATCTCTGTGGTGCTACGAACATTGAGCTCCGAGAAGTATCTGAGCATTTTGGACAATGCAATGTTTTCTACTTTGTGGCGTTTCTATGGAACTATCCATTGTCTTTTTTAGCAAGACAATATACCTTGTCATAAAGTTGCTGCTGTAACTGCGTGGTTTGTGGATATAAACACCACCACACTTGACTGGCCTGCACAGAGCCCTTATCTCAACCCTACTTAAAACCTTATGGAGGTCCTAAACTTTGTGGAACGGACTGACCTCCAGTTCATCTCACAAATGCTCAAATAGGGTTGAGATCAAGGCTCTGAAAGAATGATCAAAAATCCCTATTGATCGCTATCGTAGGCTTATGGAAAGTATGCCCTGTATGACTGATTGCTGCAATCATCGTAGCGAAAGGTCTTACGTCGTATTAAGGTGGGCACCATGACTATTTGTTCCTTACACTATTGTGCCCGTTGACTTCTTTCCAAGAAGTGTATCTTACGGATGCGTTTTTATGGGTGTACTCTTCATAGGAAATTGCAAAAACTATATGAAAAAATTTTCGTGAGAGAAAATTAACTGACAAACACTATTTTTCCCCCTTTTCCAAAAAGATGTTTTTTTTTTTCTTTTCGAAACCCACAACAGATGAAAAAATAGTAACCGAGGAGTTATTCATGTTTATTTAAACCTTGCATTATGTATC
Source organism: Typopeltis vanoorti (assembly GCF_054136105.1). Lineage (NCBI taxonomy): Eukaryota > Metazoa > Arthropoda > Arachnida > Uropygi > Thelyphonidae > Typopeltis > Typopeltis vanoorti. The sequence continues at coordinate 66,959,705 of NC_143558.1, read as the reverse complement.
AGTTATGAAACGATTTTCAACCTATATATTACTGACGGCTATATAAATTGAAATTGAAATCTAGAAAATTGAAAAAAAAAATTTTTTTTTTCTTTCTTTTCAATGGAATTCATCTTTCATAATATATTTTTAATATTTCTGTTTCTTAGTCCTTTACATTAGTGTAAAGGACTAAGAAACTTTTCATCTACGGTTTTTAAATTCTAAGTTTTTATTCTACAATGTATTTTAACCTTTAGAAGTTTTATGGTGATATTTATCATTAACATCACATCATTCATTGCCGAATCTATTCTTTGTTCATATTATATCTTTTAATCACATCCTATTATTTTTACGCTTTTATACTTTCGTATTTATATCGCAGTTTTTAAATCTTTAAGATTAAGTGGAGTTCTATCGCATTCAAGTGACGAACATTGAGCTGAACGTGGTGTATGCCGGACTGATGGAATCCGGAGGGTAACACGATCCCATGACTTGGGTTTCCATCTCGTATAGCAGTGCTTCCCAAACTTATGGATGTAAAGGCCCCTTTGGAAAAATTTAAATATTCCACGGCCCTCATCGAAAAAAAAATTCACAATACAGTCATATATTATTATAATATTTATTGTATTTATATTCAATACAAAACATACACAGCGAATATTCAAAAATCAAATGTAAATATTACATTTTTAGTATCTTACATACACATTTGACATGCAACATCATCTTATATTTTTATATAGATAGATATATAGTATTGTTAAGTAGATATAATATTCACTTAGTCTTAAAACATTTTAAATTTGTTTTCATTATTTCACGCCCCCCCCCCCCTCAACAAAATAACGGGCCCCAAAGGGGCCGCGGCCACAGTTTGGGAAGCGCTGTCGTATAGGACACTTACCTTTATTAAGGAGGGGTCTTTTAATTTGGTTTTAATATTTGAGAGCAGGATTTTCCCGTTCCTGAAACTTAGATTTTTTATCCTGGGAACATGATATTATGCAATTAATGAGCGTAATACACTGACCTCATAGTTAGATTTAGTTGTTTTTGCCATAATTCCATCTGAAACACAACGACATATTCCAATTTAGAGAACCTCGAGAAAATTATGCAGTTCATGATACATATATATATATATATATATATATATATTTTTTTTTTTTTTTAAATATTTTTTATTTATTTATTTCAAGTAAGTCATGGCTGTTTTGAATCACCAGTGTCTCTCTCTGAGTACATAGATGCCAAAGTTATTTGGATTCAACGCGTTCCTAACAGCTCTCTTCTCATGCATTTATGTGCTTAACTTCGAACCAGAGTTCTCATATACATGTAGTACTTTTCAGTCCATCTGTGAATCCTGTGTTCTTAATGCAGTGCAAGACACTCTTGCACTGCAAGTGCAAGATATGAATTTTTTTTATTTTCAAGATATGATTATGAAAATCATATCTTATGATAAAAAAAATCATAACATATGATTTTTTTATAATTTGTTCATTTCTTCCCCCCCCCCCTCATTCTTTTGTCGGCTGCATTTAAAGTCTGATAGTTTTAAATAGTGTGCATCTGTATGTCGGCCGTTCTGTGATCGTTATATTATTTTAGAGGAGGAAGAACCGTGCCAGTTTAGGTTACTGTCAAGACAAGGATGCACAGCCAATACTAATCATTATGATTTGATTCTTGTTTAGAAAACGGGTGCAACAGAACTAAAGTTCGTCATGACGAAAAAGGGAGCAGTTTAAAGATGAAATTGTGTTAACTGCGACCTTTATCAGCTGTTGCAGCTCTGCTGCTAAGCATTAGTCCGTTACTATTGTCAGAAACTTGCTGATGACGCAGTGCGTTAGCACATCTGTCACAGCATTTTCCTTTCCCTTGGTGGCTCACCAGCTGTCCGACATGATGACGTGGCCATTTGTAATTCTCGTCATTTTCTGTGATTTAGTAATTATTCAGCCTTTTTTTCTAGGTAATGCGGAATTTAACTGCAATGATAAATTTTGCGAATTTTAATATCGCATAACATCAAACATTTATTGGTGCTATTTTATGCAAATATGGTGACAGTGTTACGCAGGCAGTGTTTTTATATGGCTCCCACTCACTCACAAATGTTATATGCAAACCTATCGTACATTTGTACTGTTGGTGGACTAAGGATTTTTTACAAGTTCAGAAACCCTGCTCTAGAGACCAAACATTTAACTTTTTTCCAAGCGCTTCAGACCTTCAGTAAGCAAGAGATGGTCTCACGCCAGGCGATAAAATTCATCTTTCACTTAGACAACCATAAACATTCATGCCCACGGCGGGATACACACCCGCAGGCTCTTAGTCAGAGAACGGATGCGTTAACTACTTGGCCAATCAGGCGGGCATTTGCCTATATCTATATTTGAATCAGTCTACTGACATACATATATGTATTTTGGGTTTTCGTATTTCAATATATCTTAACGATTTGAGGGAGCGGAAATGCAGTAGCTGCATGCATTAATTCGCTAATTCACTTATTTTAGCCATTCCACATTTTATTATAATTTGTAACTATTTCAAATTTGGTTGGTATCGGATGTAGTCTGTTGCCTGAATATTCAAAAAGATGTTGTAATACTTTGTTACAGTTGCAACTCACTCCGAGACGTTTGTTGTACAAAATGCTTGTTTGCTATGATAATGATGTCACTCTTGATGAATTATATTACTTCCTTTTCGATTTAACTGATGCTAGATTCATTGGTTAAATGAATAATACAAGAGCATATTGTAACAAGAATAATGAGTTCAATCGATTATAAAAATTGCTATAGTAAAACATAGTAGTCAGTTTGATGTCTATCGGTTGTTCTAGATTATTTTAATAAGACTGGTATTATAACCCTAATGCTGGAGCCCAGGAATATTAATGTAGAAAGAAAACAAAGATTTTCATTGTAATCACGTATATATACATATACTGTGGGATATGATCAACCTTCTAGATAGTGTAAGATGCGCCTCATCGGAATCCCAGAAAAATCATGGAAATGTTTAAAAAATAATCGTAACACGATTACAATGTGTTAAAGGTGAATTATTGTGGTTTTCAAAATTGGACAAACGCTATGAAATAGGCATTGTAAATTATTAAAATACTTATCAGAAAAATATTGTACAGCTCATCCCAAATATTATAAAAGAAATCGATAAAACTGTATATATACCAATTAAAAATTAATACAAAATAGATACACATAACCACCAATTAAAAATTAATACAAAATAGATACACATAACCAGGAAAAACAAAGATACTCCTCACTAACTATTGCCCATATTTGGCCAAGTGAAAATGGACACAACCAAGTTATATATTTTTACTGAGTCATTCATGTAACCATCTCCATTATGTAATGTTTTTCGAAATGTATAAAACCGCTATTAATTAATTCAAGCATTTGTAATTAAAATTGCTGATGAACTGGCCAAGCATAGTATAAATCTGACATTGGAAGAAGTTAGAATATTGTTGATTGTCAGCGCAGCCTCTTTTTATACACCATCGTTGGCCTCCTCAAATGACATCGTTCACTCATTGACCAAGAATAATCAAAACCTAAATACCTACTCATGACAAATTCTCGTCGGCCAGTTTGTTTTTTATATGAATAAAATAAAATACACAAAATTTGGATTCCCAATGCCAAAGCATCAGTGGGAGAGCGTTGGGAATCAAAACTATTCATCTCCCCCTCCAATCTCCACTAGTGTCTCGTTTTATGGGTGATATAATGGATAATGATTTATTTATCGGAGAAAAATACGTTATTCTAAAACAATTATACTTACTCAGTGACTTTAGTAGGTAGATTATAATATACAGTAGAATGCGGAAAGATTCCATTAATTTCTTAAGTTTAATCTTCACTAGATGATTTATACAATAATATTTTTGTCAAAATTTTATTATTTGGTTTCCTTAGTGCCGAATCAGTTATCATAATTTTAAAGCTGCTAAACACTAAAGTTGATAGTTGTATTGGTCTTACTTTCCTTAATATTGTAGCAGGTATTCCTTATGAAAGTGTTTGTTTTAGCAAATAGATTTTTGTACTCATCGAAAATATTTTAGTTGGATTGTATAAAATTAATGTCAAATCACCTTAAACTTTCGCCCGAGAGGAAGGAAAACTAAAAGTTTCCTGAGACCATCTGAGACTAATTTATCGTTACTTCAAAAAGCATAAAAATGTATCTCGCGTCTTGAGATTCGAACCAATGTTCTCCCCCAAGCTCGTGTGTGGCTATTGCTTACTGCGCACAAAACTCGTCTCCCCGCTCACTGTCAAAAGCGAAAACTTAGAACCACCAGTATATTACTTTTTAATATTGCTTCAATATGTATAAGTTAGGTACAATTATATTTCCGGTTGGGGTAGAATATGTAACTTCTCACTTGTTTTAAATACTTTTTGAGAGTATGTAAAATGTGTTAATCGCTTTTTTGTTTTGTTTTTCGAAAATCGCTGGTTTTCCCTCAAAAAGTAGGCTAACTCATTTATTGCTCAGAAGACATCATGACTTCTCTGACTTGGAGAAAACGTTGATTTGAACTAAGGACTTTCCAATCAAAGAATACCTGTTTTTCTTTCAACCTAGCCATGAAGCGTTATATGCCACTTTAATAAGGTTGTACTTATAGGTATAGTCTGGTTGACTGAATGAATATCGTTACTAACCCATAGGCTGTGGACTTGAATTCCGCTGAGACATAAATGTGTGCCACTCACTCTGATTAATAGAGAGGCCTGCAATAGTTTTAAAATGTATCTTATTTGGTTTCTAGAAAAGGTTGTATGTAACTCATTAATTAATTATATATATAAATCCGCTACTATTCTTGGACGTCATAAACCGAGAATACCACCTGTTCAGGGAAGACTTTTGTATGGGCATATGAAAAGTAAGGAATAATTAATATAATCTAGTGGACCTCGGAATTTGGAATTAGGTGCAGCTTTCGGTAAAAGGGAATACGCATTCATGTTAATTATTGAACTGTTTTAAGACTTCTATTCCATATTGTGAAAGGGTGACACATGTTTTGCAAATGAAAGGTACGAAAAAATTATTTCCGTATTACCAGTTTACTTGTAAGAACAAGTTAACATGTTCTGAACTAAAGGAAGTATTCACTTCTTTTAGTTTCGAACTGTCATAAGAAATGCTTTATAGGGTTCGTCACGAATCGAAAATTCTGTTTAGATAGGCTTTGCCTGTACTGCACCACTCGTTGCAGTAATTGTGGTCTAAATTGTCAGTTGGAAGGAAGTAAAACAGGGGGTAGCTTTGTGAGAGCAAGAGGAAAAAAAATTGAGGATATTGTCATGGCTCAATACCGAAGTATTTAGGGTTCGCCAGTTGGTCAAGCATTGTAACCACCCAACTGTAGCATCGTGATAATTTTTTTTTTCTCGTCATCTGTTCAACATGGCTATTTATCTCTGCTTCATATTATTTGAGCGATATAAATCAAGCAGTTTGACAATTGTTTCACATAATGTGTTTAGGGAGTGGTGAGACATACTAATAGAATATGCTCCTCAAAACCGAAAACAGTAAGACATATGTAGATTATCGACAGACTAGCTTCGGTTACAAGGTAGCTTCATAGGTGGAGTTAGCCAGTAATGACTAAGGAAATTAAATGTTATTTGTGAGTGACTCATGCTCCGTTTGGTACTTATTCTTGATTTTGTTAGATATTGAACCAGAGTTTTGTCGACTTTTAACAGTATTTGATACCGTTAAGTGGCACTATAAGAAACATCACATTCATAATTCTTGTTTTCTGATATAGTACATTCAGGACACTAATTTACCATATTTTATCCGTACACTGAGTTTTAAATAATAGTTTCAGACAAGCATTCTAAAAAATAAATAAATAATAATAATAAAAAATCGGCCGGCCGGATATATGAAATGTTGTTTGTATTTGAATAATATACTAAGATAAGCTTGAATAATGTTCCTATGTTAATAATACGTTCTGTTTGCTCGTATCAATGTACGGATCTGGAGAAATCTGCCTCAGAGAACATATCAAAGATGTGCAGAAGAAACGAGCACATAAATCAGAATTGGCATTTCACACCACCAAAAAAAAAGTATGAAGTACTTTGGATATTTACAAAAATTGACGGTCATAGAATTCAACAACTACTTTCGCAGATTTAGCGAAACGATACGCTGTTCGACCCAATGTCATAAAATCAAGGACTCATCTTAAACCATCTTTGCTCAGCATATATGAAAGACCTGCGTATTAATGAATTAGGCTAGGAGAGAAGTTACACAGCACATCGCAACAATGAACTACGTGGCTGATATCTCGTTACTATATTTAACATCTTGTTTTTGTTAATTCAGTATACACATTAATTATTTTAGAAATCTCTCCGTTAATACCTTTTTTAATTAGTATTTAAATCGGAAGAAGTACATGACAAGATGTACGAAACTAGTAATTAAATAAAATGGTTTTTCTAATAAGTTGTACGTGGTGCTTGCCAGACAAAATAAGTATGGAAATCAATTCTGTTCAACGACGAGTCATGCTACATTTTTCTTTAGTCTGATGGGCGTGTTTGACTATGCAGGATTCCTGGAGAACGAATTTTACTTGAGTTTGAAGTGGTTTCTTTTGGTTCGGTTAGAATAGTGCATGGAATCATGACTGGTAGGTGCTGCATTGATGTTCTGGACAGTTACACATGTCCCACATGTGATAGTTTTATAATACCTATACTCATATCCGGTTAACACGATAAGGATTGTCTCAAAGCAATGATTGTGAATAAATGATTCAAAAAGAATAACATCAGAACATCATATTGGCCGGCAAGGAGCCCAACCCAATCAAATCTCGATAGAACATCTGTGGAATTAAATGGAAAGTAGAATTAGGCTCTGCCAAGGTGTCTATTTTATTTAATTGTTACTAGTGGAATCGAATGTTCTACAGGAAAAAGTGGAGAGGACAGTGCCATCAGTTTTACCAGAAATTCATAAAAAAAGATATTACCAATTCATAATATCTCGATTATTATGATAATAGGCAATACAAGGCATTGTTAATTCTTACCAGTAAAGTCAAGCTTTGTTTATATTTGCAAGAGTCCTATGATTTTTGGTAGGATGGTATATAACTCTCCTGCCTTTAATTGCATCATATGTTGGATATCATTCCGCAAGCTTTTTTACTCGCCATTTACGTTTCTTGTCTCGTTTGCTCATGCTATTTGAATAGAGGGAGCGGTATTTCGGATATGGACTCTTAATTTCAAGAATACTGTGAGGTACACCTTTTGACTTAGCAGTTAACTGCATCAATATATTACGATGTGGCATTTATGACGAGTCCATGAACGACACTATTGCCTACACTATGAAACGCTTATTCGATCAGTGGTCCCATGCGGTTAAAGTATTTTCACTTAACCACTTGTTTCAAAGAAACAGTAAAATGTCACTGGTTTGGAAAGGTGTTAAGGGTATTGTATAAGTCAAAAGTCACGTAGATCAATGCTAAAAATGGCATTCATTGTCACTTTAATTCTTAGAATGAAAGCGACTGCGTCGTGTCTAATGCATACATTTATTCTGGTACGTTGTGAAGTTTAATACCGTTAGTTGAGCGGAGCTTAAAATTTTCTTGGACATTGCCTCTTTCCTGATTATGTTGGATATATCACTACAGAATTATCTTTGTTGATCACTACCCTAATTCGCGGCAAATTTTCCTCAAGTTTTTTTTTTTTTTTTTTTTTTTTTTATGCGACATTGTTTGTTAATGCAGAATTGAATCAATAATGTGTATTTGATAAGACGCGAAAGTATAAACAATTATCCTGTTGTGAAACAAGTAAAACAACTTATTAGTTTACAAAAAAATTAAATAATATGGCATTTTTGGGAAGATTTAAAATTTAGAGAGTTTCACCAAGGATATCTCTTGGAATGAAGGTCTTTGAAGATATTATAGAGCTGGGGATAAGAACAGTTTGAGAATTTAGTGACTAAGCTTAAATTCAGTAGTTTTTTTTTTTTTTTTTTTTTTCTCTCCTTGAAGTAAAAATACTTTAAACTACCAGGCAGAAGAAAAAGTTTCCTGTATTGGTTCTTATTCTGTAATGGCTTAAGGTAATATAGTAATATCTAGATGTGAAGATAATCTTTTATTCTTATTAAGTAAAAAAGTACTTAATAAAAAAAAATTAGAAAGAGATGTTTGCTTTTTTTAAAAAAAATCTTTTGAATTGGATGGAAAAGTTATACGATTTCTCTCTCTCTCTCACAGAGAGAGAAATCGTATAACTATGACCCCACATAGTTATAGTTAGATAACTATAACTATGCTATATACTATGACCCCACATGTATGGGGGTCATAGTATATAGCACTGATTTTAATGCGCAGGTAGAAAAATGAAATCAGTAAGCAAGACAGTTATCTTGCACTGGTCGATGAAGAGAGAAGCAATTGTCCATTGCATGAACTGCATCTTCAGCTTCATGCAGTGATCTCGAAAGCACAGTCCATGCAATGTAAACTTCTGTTTTTATGTGTCCATATGAGTCGGCATGTTCCAGGATCACTCGATGTTTGTTGTGAACAGAGCTCGTCAAATTATGGGAAATCCTACGCACCAGGAAAAAACAAATGTACTCCCGAAGACCTCCCTTAATATTTAATGATAGCAGTATGTCAGTGAATTAATAGAAATTCTGTAAAGTGATTACTGCGCTGCTTAGAGGGATTAGTGTTGTTTGGAGAACATTTCCTTTATATGAGAACCGTGAACCATTCCAAGAAGGAAACATCAATAATAAGAAAAGGACAGTAACAATAACATTAATTTTTTGGAAAATATACTTTCTTTGGTTTTTAGTAGAATGACCCTTTATATTATGCATATTGTTCTGTTTTTCTTAAAGTAAATATATATATGTGTGTGTATGTGTATAGGGGGGAGGGATTTCTAAGCATCGGAGTCTCTCGGGCTGATTTCAAGATACTTTATCTGCTTGCCTTGCAAGTCAAACTGGCAATGTGGTGAACTTTCAGAAAATGATTTCTCGATTCCCCAGATCTGGGGCTGCGTAAACATTAGTATCTAATGTTGGGGCGTAGGCCTCTTTTGGCTTTCTGGCTCCATATGTATGGGGGTCATAGTATATAGCACTGATTTCAATGCTCAGGTAGAAAAATGAAATCAGTAAGCAAGACAGTTATCTCGCACTGGTCGATGAAATTTGTCTCTTTGCTAAAGACTTTCTGTAGTGCAATTCGAATCCGCAGCTTGTTGTTTGTAAAGCAGGAATGCTATTCCCACGACATTCCATATACAATTGTACCTCCCTGTCACATTGAATAATTTTCCCAAATAATAACTATAACTAAATTTAGTCTTCTGTTCATATAATTTTAATACTATTAATACTATTTTAATAATAATAATTAGTATAATTTTGCGTAGTTCATGGACTTTCAAAACGAGACCTTCTCATACGAGGGGGTGGAAGGGTTTTCCCATCCAATAAACATGCGCACTGGCCTCATGGCCTTGTTTCTTGTCATTTCAAACACGAACAGCCATTATTGAACGAGGCAAGTGTGTGTATACACAGACGCACCTATATGGAACTCTTCTGTTGCTAAGTTTTGTATTTTTGTCTTACAAATCGAACTTTTGGATTTTCTACAATCCACCCCCCACCCGCCTACAAATAAAAAAACCTCCCCATAATTAAAAAATAAACCTGTCTGCCCTGTTCAATATTGGCAGTAAACATCAATAAAACATCACTGGTTATCAACTTTGAGATTTATTTTTAAAATAACTTAAAAGGGGGAAAAATCCAGTTTGACACTTTTCTGAGAATGTGTTCGCCTTTTTCTATGTAGTCACTTAAATCATATGCATTGTACTACTTACTGTTGAGCGATTGACTTATTTTCTTAGTGATTGTAGTATTATAAAGTTGTAATAATTCTTTATGGTATTTTATGGTGTGTGTGTGTATATATATATATACACACACACACCATTATATTATAACAAAATGAGATTTAAATACGTTACTCCAACCTCTGTGCATCCTGGTTTGCAATAACCTCCAATCGCTGCATTATTAGACACTTCTACTTCAAGTTTAAGCGATTAAAACAAGAATTATAACAAAAGAACGAGAATTATAACAAAATTCTCATTTTGTTATAATTCTCGGGTTTTAAGTCAGTTAATATTAAAAATGAATATATATATATATATATATATATAGTGTCTAATAAAATTATAACTATTTGTTTAGACCATTGTTGAGAAACTATTAGGCTAGATAGACATTTATGACAGTTTCATAAACTGGTATAGTGTCAGAATAGGTCATGAACCTTAATTATTTGGGAAATTGGGTCAGAGACTGATATAGGTTAGAAACCATAGCTAGTATATTAGTTTGTCATGAGTTAACTTCATGCTAGTATGACAAAGGGTTAATAGCACATGCTAGTCGAGCTCGTTGACTCTATTCCCCCCCCCCCCTTCAAATTACCGAATTTTAAAATTCTGATATAGGGGATCATAAATACTGATAAAAAGTTTTGAGATTGATAAGATTTTATGAATGGGAAGAATTTAATTAATGAAACTGACGTAACACTTGGTAATGTAATGAATGTGCCATTAAGTAGGAAGAAAATTATAAATAGTCCCGAGTTGAAAATTTTTAGCGTTTTTTTTTTTTTTTTTGTAATTTTTGGATTGTTTCTATTTTCATGTTCTAAGTATTTGAACATCCATTAAGCATGTTAAGCGGACTGTGTGTCTGATGGAATACAAGGCTGAATCAAAAATTATCGACACAATTTCTTCTTTTAAACTACTATTACCCGGTGGCTTGGCGTGTTTCCAGTGAAGATGCTCGAACAAATTGCTGCTTGATTATGTAGACATAGTTGTGCGAAGTTAGCGTGATCACCACTGCTCACGTTTTACAGTCTAAGAATGAGGAATAGCAAATATGTATTAAATGAAGTGTAATACTGTAAAACATGAATTCAGAGTTTCGAGTGGTTTCCCGCTGGTTTAAAGATGACTGAACGTATAAAAAAGAGACAAACCCGTTGTTTAACTGAAGTAACAGTTAACTATCTGAGCGCGTTGTTATTCTGAATGTAACAAAAAAAGTTTTCATATTTATAAAACTTTTTATATATATATGAAGAATTTAATCGCTTAAACTTGAAGTAGAAGTGTCTAATAATGCAGCGGTTGGAGGTTATTGCAAACCAGGATGCACAGAGGTTGGAGTAACGTATGTGTTTTTTTCCTGATTCGAAAGATAAACTCATTTATTTACATTAGAATTTTACATGAGTAACAAGTTTTCTATGAGCTCAGACGTTTTTTCAAACGAGTTGGGGGAGGTTTTAGTGATGTGCTTGGAATGCTATTCTTTCTTTCTTTTATTTTTTTAAATCTCTATGGAAGGAATAAATATGGTTCCTCCTCGCTATAAGAGGAACTTTTCATCTTTTTTTTTTTTATCACTTCTTTAGGATGTTGAATATCTTCGTTTTCTCCTTAAGGGAGAAAAGAAAAGCTAACCGCTGATATCTACAGAAACCAACACTATTTTCAATCACTTGCAGCAGAATTAGAAGAACAGCACGTGCTCTTGGTGTGTGTGTGTGTGTGTGTGTGTGTGTGTCAATCCTTCAACTGGCTGTAAAGAACTGTGATCGGCTAACTTACCTGTGAATAAAAGTAAGTTAGACAATGCTATGCAGAGGTGGTAGGGTCCTCCACCACACCTGACAAAATCAGCTGGTATGTTATGTGTGTGAACACTCCGTTTATAAGCGATGTTGCAGTTATCAAGATTTTAATAGACCAGTGAAAATTTCTTCACTGAACGAATTTTGGTGAGTTGTTTAACTGTTTCCAGCAGATAATGACAGTATATTAAAGGTACAAAAATCAGTTTTGCTGTCATTTGTTCATAGGAAGTTATGAGATGTATTGAAATGCATCATTTGATGGAAGTTGTCTTTTAAACTTCCATATTTCATCGTTACAGTAGTATTTATTGCAGTTGCAATCAAAAACAGTGTTCATATTTGTGGGAGACATCATTTTAACCTTGGGCCTCATCTTGAGAGGAATTAATACATAAATATTGTAATAGCGTAACATCAATGGAAACATTTGATTCGCAGCGCGCGATAAGTATATCTTCATTGGTGTTTTGTGAAGAAAGTAGTTATTATATCCACTATGCGATCTCTTTCAGTAATTATAGGGTTTGGGAATATAAATTTATCAAATTTGAATGGACGTTCCTAGAAATGAAAGAAATATCACTGTACCAAAAAAAAAAAAAAAAAGGTCATTGGTTATATTAATAACCTCTTGTCCAAATAATAAAATACCGATGTTATTATTGGATTTTAAGTTACGCTCCTGGGATTTTCAGACAACTTTTTCAGGTTGTACATAACAGTCTACTAACGTTTCAGTTATGCGGGAATTCAATCAAATCACCAGTGATTTGATTGAATAAGTTGCCAATGTGTGCACTTCCTTCCTTCCTTAGGCATTTTTGTTTTTCTCATTCTTCATGTCGGATAATTGAATACTGTCATCAATGTAGCTCCCCCCCCATCTTGCATTTAGTGATCAAAATTACGTTATTTACTGTTGTATGAATGTATGTGGTATATCGTTGGTAAATCAACTTCTTAGATTATTTACCAGCCAATTTTTTGTAGTAGTGTTGTAGTTCATAAACACGAAAGTTTTCATTTATTCATCAAGGGATGCATTTTTCTACCAGATTTCCTTTTCTGAATATATTTTCCGATTATATGAATTATCGAAGCAAATTATCATAATTTTAGATTAGGGAAGACTTTCAGTTTTGGATTCTCACGGGAGTTTTCTGACATCAAAGTGTGCGTCCAGCGAAGTGGCCAAATTGTTTTCCTTGAAGTGTGACCTCGCATTTCCTTTCTAGATGGCTACATCACGTATGGATAACGGAATGCTGTATAGTCAGTCTTTCAGTTCAGCTCCACTGCGTTTTACGACTATTATTTCTGCCCATATGTCAAAGAAAAAGTATGCTTCTTATGACGTGCTTGAAAGTTTTCATTCCATCAGATGTGACTTGCTACTTAAAGTAAGCAAATACTTTGATTTCTTGTTATGATTTGTCTTTATTACAGACTTCATGTACATCATATTGATTCTGGATTATGTGTGATAGTATTTGCGACCTTCTCCAAGCATTTTCATTCACGGTGAATTATAGATCTGCGTTAACAGTTGAAAATGTAAAATCTGCAGATCGCAAGAAGTTTCCATACCCATTAAAGCAACAGGGAAAATAACATACGAGGGTGGTCTGAAAAGTTCTCGGCCTAAGAATGAAAAAACGAATTTATAATTTCAAAATTATTTTTATTTTTCAACATAATCTCCGTTAAGACTAATACATTTATTCCAGCGAGAAGAGTTTTAGTTTTGGGAAGAGATAGAAGTCAGAGGGAGCCAAATCTGGGAAATAGGATGGCTGTTCCAACAATTCATAGTGCAGATCCCTAAATTTTCCCATTGCCAAAACACCTTCGTGGGCAGGTGCATTGTCCTGATGAAAGATGATTTTTTTCTTCTACAAATCCGGTCTTTTCTCACGAATTTTTTCGTCTAGTCTGGTTAAAAGATCGGAATAATATTCCCCGGTTATTGTTTTGCCGTTTTCAAGATAATTATCTTATTATGTATATTAATTATAATTAATAAACAAAATACCTTTAGCATCCCAAAACAACGATGCCATGACCTTTCCTGCTGATCTCATCAGCAGGAAAGTATTCTTTGGGAAATACATCAGGGGATGTATTCCACAGTAGGGATGACGGAGGAAGAAAAGAAACTTGTTCTGTGGGTTACAATGTGTACTGTAAAAGAATGTTGGGTGGCAGCTGTACGTGTTCTGATGGGCTTAGTACTGAGTGGGGGAATTATTAATGCTATTTCAGATGAACATTTGCCATGGAAATATTTATAGAATACACAAATTGCAGAGACCAAACATCTATTTGAAAGTGAGGTGTGTGAGTTGGTAAGATATGGGTCATTTATCAACCTAATGCTCTCCTCTGTATTAAGTCAAGCATTTTGTGGGAGCTTTTACGAACCCCACTCCAAATGTGAGAGCAGTATTCGATGACTGGGCGGATTTGTGATTTTATAAAGTTAATAGCTGTTTGGAGGTGAAGTAACGTCTTGAGCGAAAGAGAAATCCTAGTTTTTTTGGAAGCTGAGGATGCAATGGTTGTGATGTGTTTATGCCAGGGGAGGCCTGATGTCAGGGTAATTCCAAGAAGAGAAATATCATATTATCTGGAAATTTGAGTGTTATCGAAAATAATACTGGGAAAATAGTTCTTTTTTTTTTTTGTGAGAAATAGACAGAACTGGGTTTTACTAATATTGAAGTTGACGAGGCTATCTGAGCCCCATTGGAGGTCAGTGAGGTCAAATGAAAGGAAGGAGTGGAAATATTTATATGCAGTGTGCTGTCATCTACAAAAACTGTATTGGGTTGGAGGTCAACTGAAGTAGGTCATTAATATACAGACGGAAGAGAGTTGGTGAGAGAACAGAACCTTGTAGAACCCAGCATTAGTTGGGTTTTACAAGAGATGTAGAACGAGAGATGTTAAGGATTTGGTAGCAACGGTAAAAGTTGAAAATTATAGAGAACTAGTTAAACTTATAACTAAGTACCATAAACTTCTAGACGTTTAATAAAGACGCGCGTTAGGCATAAAATAAGGTTTTAAATAACAGCTTCACACATGTAAGAGAAAACTGCACTTCAAATTTGATCATCTATTTTTTTGAATCGTGTGAAACTCTACCCCACTCTCCTAATCTTAATCGGAAAGACTGTATACTTACTCTAAGTTCTGGGAAGTGATTGCTGTTAATTGTTTAATTTTTTAATTAATTATACATTTATGCTCACGTCTCTGATTATGCTAATTTTTTCCTCCTACTGTGTACAGCTGCGTATAATATCACGGGCATTGTTGTATGACTCGTTCTTATATTCAGAATTTATGTGTTATTACCAGTTCTTCTGCCCTCTCCTAGAATGAAGCTCATGGCATATTGAGCGAAATAGATAGGAGTAATAAATTCTATTTAGTTTTCTCTTACATGTGTGAAGCCGTTTTTAAAACGTTATACTAAATACCGTAAGATGGGACGCTAGGATGCCATTTGAGATTCACTTGTTATATTCTCTTCCGGACGATTCCTTTCCTGAGAATTGGATGACTAGGAGGGTGAACGGTTCCACTGGAACACCATGAGAATTGAACAATGTTACAAATGAGATGGTATGTATTATGAGAAGCCTACCATTCATTTCCTGAAAGAAATAAGCTTGAGGCACTGCATATAAACACTTAAATTTGTGTATTTTGAGTTAATTCTGACTGTTTATATTCTTACAAAATACAGAGCCTCCGTAGCTCAGTCGGTGTAGAACTGGGTTCGATTCCCGTCCATGACGTGAGGAACCTTTATCTGGTCTCTTTCGACTAAAGGTGAGTTATCCGGTCTCATACGGAGGTGGATTCCCCCCCCCCTCTCGGAAACTCGGGTTTTTCGTCTCCCAGAACTGACAAACCGACCCCGTGTACACACACTTCTACAAACAAAATACCCCCCCCCCCACAACGTTAGGTTCTACGGCAAGTCGGTTGGGATTACGCGCGTCAAATCGCATCATGTAAAAAAAAAAAAAAAGGCGGACCCCAAATAGATTGGGAAAGTCACAAGAGGAAGAAGATATTCTTACGAAATACATTTTTTTTTTAAATCTTTCTCATTGAATAACCTCAGCCAAGTTTGTTTTGTCTTACTTGCAACAATTAACTTCGACGTGCTGAATAATAATAAAAAAAAAAGTTTCATTTTTTTAAAATTTGATGCTCTAAGCTACACCGCCTGTTTTAATCGCAATTTTAAAAGTAATCTTGTTGACCAGTGTATACGGTGGAGTAAGCATACGGATATGTATATTCTTGTAGTCACTCTTGGCTTATACTGTCATGAAGAAAACAGGTACACCCATAGTCGATATTGCATTCATTTACATATTCTTCGCGTGACATTGTTTGTGGAAAAATGACGTGGCAAGGAAAACTTGCTAGAGCTGCATAGATTCTCGATCTCAGTCTAGTAAGAATACCTTTGGGATGGACTGGAACTTCAGGTGCCATCAGATCAAAGTTCAAGAACTTGGTAATGTCAGTCCTGCGATTTTGCTGTTGAGATAAAATATGGAACTGTTTCAAGCCTCTAATAGGAAGAATGGTTCAAATTACGTGACTCACCATAAACAGAGTAAGTATGCTTAAAAGGGCAGAAAGCATGATTAAGGCCAAAGAACCCATTCGCTATTGAGATATGCAATTCAGTTTTCTCTAATGTCATTTCCATATTTATTGAACGTTGTGCATAACACTTCAGTTTTTATAAAAACTGAGGATTGAACCTATATTATACCTAGTAACACTGGAGTCACATAATAATGATGTGGCAGAGGCGATGTAAATCTCAATGTCATCGAATAAATGCTTTTAACTCTCTTTACACTTTCATTCTAGGTCAAGTCATATAAATTAATCTCCAAAAGCTATGTTTAAATCAGAAGCGTGACTAGTATTATAAATCTGACAACAAAAATATCATCGACAGCAATAAAATATTCAGAAATTTTGTTATCCATTTACCATAGACAAGTTAATTTGGATTGCTGAAAAGTAATTTTTCGGGTTTGTTTCAAATCTCAAATAAGTATTTAAATATCTTCTAGCCAAGCGCAATAACTACATTTAAACAGTTAAGCATCTTTAACAATAATCGATTACATTGTATGATGTATGTCAGTAAGAAAATACCATGTCATCGTAGAACTTTCTAATTAGTTCTAGTCTAGTTAGAAAATACTATAACTGGACGGCATGCTGTGGTTTAACTTTTCATTCGTAGTTCATAGAACTTGTATCTCGTATTCGTGGCACTACTACCTAAGTAGATTAGAACTGTATACGTGCGCCTAGGGACCCAGTACAGAGCTCTTTGTTTTCAATAACAGATTAAGTACTTTTGTACTCTGCACTCAATGACAAAAACGTTGCTGTATGCGAATTGAGCGCAAATAAATCTTCGAGATAGGTAGCTTAACACAATATTTATGTTAGTTTGAACTCAGCTATTCTTGAAGAAAAGGTGCAGCTGAATAGTATATAACAGTATTGAAACTATCCGGGGGATTCAGTGCAGTTTGAGGAAACGTTTCCGATCTCCATAACATTAATTTTAATTATAATTCTTCATTTCCGAGTGGAAATGAAGAATTATAATGAGCGAGTTATTTATAATTGGTTAGTTTAGCTATCGCTAGACTTTGTATTCCAGTTGTTTATATCACCAAAATATCTTCTCAGAAACTCGTGATTTTCATCCTACAACACAAGCTGATCGGCCAGAGACCAAATGCAATTAACAGACATAATATGCTAAACTAAAGCTCAATAAAGAAAAAAGAACATAGCAGAATTCAGTTACTCCAAAGTTCAACGTCTTATTTCTTGCGCACCCATACACATACAAAAATTCCAAATACCCTAACAAGAATACGTGCTTTTCATTCTTTGGATAACAGTTCCCTTGGCATCTAAAAAAGTTAGACCCCATTCCCCATTCTCTTGAGAATCCTCGCTTCTAGGAAAGAGGTACTGGCCCTAAGCATTACTTCTTCCCCGAAAATAACAGTACAGTACCGGTATTTGTAATACAGACAGAAGACAACCATCCATGTCCTCGAAAGACCTGGAATTGAATTGCACCAGAAAGAGAGACTGGAAGGTCTTTGCTAACTGCATACAAATGTGCAATGGCTTTTTTTTTCTTTTTTTTTGAGAGCGGCAACACTACAACAAAAATTGCACCTCTGACTGGTACGGTATCACCTACATTCCGAATAGTATCTCCTGCTGACAAAAAGTGGAGTGTTGTAATATCCAGCGGACTCTCACCAACAGCCGCAGGTGGGGGAAAGAAATATAAATAAAAAATTCATCTTTGAGTTCTATATTCAGAAATGTTCATAACATTAAAAATATGTAAAATTAAAAAAAATGTTAGCACATTGCTAATTTTTTTTAAATGTCTGAATGGTGCCGTATATGGTGAAGATTAAGAAAAAAAAGGAGGAATCATTGACGTGCTTTTTGAACAGTTGAAAGTTGTAATTTTGGGGAAGACGCTGAGGGAAGCTGTTCCAAAGAACGAAGATAGATGGAATGAAAGAGGAGGAATAAACGTTTGTTAAGTTTGGACCTGGACTGTAAATGGGCATCGACCAGCAAAACTGTCTCTAAATGTCTTTAGAGAGTGGATCTGTGAGAGAAAGATCATCAGTTAACTGGATTACCTTCTTCTGAATAGCATCAAGCAATCTTTAGCATGGTTGGTCGAATTTGAGATTCATACAGTGTTAGCAGTTGGACAAGTAGGACGTAGTGCCTCACCTACCCAACTGTGAAAAGTGGAAAAGTACACCAAGATTTTGGCGGCTGTAGAAGTGATGACAGATGTGTTCGTGTGAGGAAAGGCTGGAGGGTGTAGGTCACCCCAAGAAGAGAGGTCTAGTGATGTTTGGATATCTGGGTATTATCGAAAGTTAGGAAAAATGAAATTAGATAGGTCTGAATTTTAGTAGCACGAATTCTACAATATTGTCCTTGTCTCATTAACTTATAACAAGGAAATCAGATGTTAGGGCATTGGTTATGATAGATATTGAGGTTTCTAATAGTTGAGCACTACAAGGTTCGTCAAAGTAGGAGAGTGGAGCGTAGTGTAGTGTACTGTCAGCATAGCCTAGGATAGGATTTGAAGTTAGTTGCGCATCTCATTTTTGTAAAGAAGGGGAAGCGGATGAAAGTATGGATTGCTGGGTTACTGCCGTATGGATAAGAGATCTGCGAAGAGGATTCTGTCTACTGTGACACGTAGTGAGCGATCAGAGAGGAAGCTGGCGATCCCGTTACTAAGCACAGAAGGCAGAACATAGGATGATAGTTTGCTGAACAGGTTTATATGCCTAAGAAATATCGACAGTCACCAGGTTAGGTTTTCAAAACCTTTCCGTGGCTTTAAATTGAACACTTAGTGTCCAATTTAAATGAAAATTGAATTATGTAAACCTCAGTAAAAATCTTATAAAAACCATATTTTATCATAATCTCTGGTTATAGTCCTAACGACCAGTGTGACAAGTGTTGCATTGTGTTGAAGATAAACGCCTAGAATAGTGATTTTCAACCTTTTTCATAATATGGCACACCTAGACTAATTATTAAAATTCTGCGACACACTAAAAATATATTCTTTTAATTTTTTTTGACGATCTGGCAAAAAATAGGCATAATTTTGATTGATTTACACATACAAGATATTAATAATAGTAATTACTTATCCTTTTTGCTCCAATTTTTAAACTATATTTTTGACAATTTGAGTAAGAAAAACAAAATTATTTTTAAAAATTTTTATTCATTTTTTTCGAATGAATATATAATATCCATATTAAAGGAATACTATTGAATAAAATTAACTGAACGAAAGGAAAAAAAACAATAAAAGAACTCTTACCAGTTACCTTAAAAATAAGAGAATTAAATGAAGTTATTTTGGAACACGCTTATCAAAAGATTAAAGCTAATTAACACACAATTTAAAACCGATTCATCAACCGTAAGTTTCGTAAAATATAAATAAGGGAGCTTCCGGTGCAGATGGAAGACTAGACACTAATAAATAAATGCGCAAATTACGACATTATTTCTTTCAATTAATTTGTTTTCACAAATCTCGCGGCACACCGATTGAAATTCGCTGGCCTAGAACAAAACTGATATAACCACAAAAAATGTACTTAATAGTAGAATTATGAAGCTAACTTATATTCTTTCTTGTGGTTATATCAGTTTTGTTCTAGGTGTTTATCAGAACTTTCCAGCCCCCCCCCCCGCACACCTCGTATATGTAGTGTAACCTATTCTTGTCGGTGGTGGTCGGTAAATGAATATAGATGGATAGATATATATAGAGAGAGACAATAAATAGATTTTTTGTGTGTGTGTTTGTATATTCTTATTATTATTCATTCTCTCCTCTTTTACCTTGCGGTGTGGAGGATTTTCTACATTTAACCGATACCGTATTAAGGATAAGGTGGTTAGTCTTATGTCTCCGGGTGTTTCCTTTGTCTGTAGATGCGTGTGTTCACGGGCCAGTTTGCCTGTGCTGGGGGGACGAAAAACCCTAGTTACCGGGTGAAAAAGAAAACCTTACCTCCATATGAGACCGGATAACTCACCTTTAGTGGAAAGAGACCAGATGGAGGTTCCTCACGTCAGTCATGGGAATCGAACCTAGTCTTTCCAACCCTTTGGTTGGAAAGACTAGGTTCCAACCAAAGACTGAGCCGCTACGGAGGCTCATTGTATATCCCCCCCCACACAAGAAATCTATTTAGTGGTAGCTTTCTCGTAGTGACATAATTTTACCACAGAATTATAGTCATTCGATAAATGCATAATTATTATTACGGACGACTCCAGGGAGTCCTTAGACTCATCGAGGGAGGCCCTAAACATCATGTCCACACAACTATACGACATTCTCACAGTATCTATCATACCTTACCTTGAACTCACTCACCGTCATAGCACCCACAACAGACTCTGGCAGCTTATTCCACTCATTTACAACTCTAAAAGTAAAGAACCCAGCTCTAACACCCCAGCTTCCATAAGTGTCCCCTAGTTCTCCCACCACCAGTCCTGTTCTCAAAAATATCCTCTGAATTAATCCTATAGAAACCCTTTAGCAATTTGAATGTCTCAATCATATCTCCCCTTTTCCGTCTATCAACTAATTTTGCAACCCACAAATCTTCAACCTGTTCTCATATGGTTCATTACATTGACCTGCTATCATCTTAGTCACTCGCCTCTGGATCCTCTCCACCTCCTCCCCATCAAGAAGGAACCTAGGTGAGCAAATCTGGGCACAGTAGTCGAGATGAGGTCCTATCAAGGCTCGGTACAGAGGTACAATAACTTGCTTGTCTCTGCTCGTATCCGTACATATATTTGGAATTTAATGAAGTTTAGTATTCGAATTTTAAAAAAAATTTTTTTTAAAGGTAATAATAAATAAACATTGTTTAAGTCACTTAGTCACATCAAAATTATATGTTACACTGATAATGTAATTTTTCTCTGATAATGTAAGTATTTAGAAATCTTAATTATTCTGAGATATTAGAAAAGAAAAGCTGAATCTGATGGGAGGTCACAAGGTTGTGAAAATAATTCCACGCAAACTCACTGTATGGGTAAAGGATATTAAAACAAGAATATAATTTGTTTTCTTGTTTTGAAAAATATTCAGCTTTTATAGCAAGTTTTAGCATTTTCTAGTTTATATCTTCAAAGGAGGTACTAAATATTATGACATAGCAGAATTAGATTTCATGATTTGTCGTGTTCGATTATGATGGTACACAACAAACCATTATAATGAATATTGATAAAGGGGGAAAAGCGGAATTTAAAACTATTTTTACCCCCTGTGGTGGCCGGGATAAGAATAGCGCCACTGTAGCCCATGCATGTCGTACGAGGCGACTAAAATGGATACCCAGGGAGGGTAATGGATGGCAATGCTGTAGCCAATGAAGTTTTAACTGAGGCTCGGCTATTGCTGTAACCCTCCTGCCATGATCAGAGCTTATAGCTCTATATTACCCCATCCATATATTTTCTTCTACAGATAACGGGGAATATGGAAAGTATTCTTGCTTCCCCCCCCCCAAAAAAAACTACTTTTAAATTTTAGGAATTTAAAGATATTATTTGACAGAAAAAAAAAGTTCCTTGCTTACATTGGTTATCTTCGAACAGCATAAAATTTATGTTTCCATTTAGAATTTAATCCTCCCATATTATTAACTCAGCGACCTGCAATTGAAATATACTGTATAGTGTGTTCCTTTATTTCTCGAGACCTCGTGTCACTAGTTCTTTCGCCAGTAGGGGTGCGCGCGCGCGCACACATTTATGTCCAACTTGGATGACGTCGGCCAACGTCACATATAACGCGATGAGAAACTTGTTCACGTCTCAGTGCTGACTAGTTCGTAGCTCTCTTCATCAGACCCCGTATAGTTCGGTTCAGGTAGTGTTCCCCACAATGCCTCCGGCCGCCTTTGTGTCGCCACGTGAGTGATCCCGCCAAAAATCAGTGTTGATACATGAATTTGCAGGGTGAAATCAGGCTGTATCACTAACTAGCTTTGTTGGAATTCAAAATTTTTATTGTCGGAATGATCAGTATTCACATATATTGTTGGAGGTAAGTGAGTTTCATTACTTCAGTATTCCTTCAGCTTAGACAGGTGGTTTGTGAAGTGTGCAGTTGACAGCCAGCTGCTGGTGATGTTAGGGGATAAAGAACGTTCGAGACACTATCCCCTTTGAATGCAATTTGTCCATTGATTTTAGTTAGACGTATGCATTCCGGTCGTGATGAAGGGAGGACTCAACTGAGTCAAGTGCCGCGTGAGAGATCTCTTATTTTTGTTCTTGATATTAAGTTGAGCCTCCTTTAAGTTTTAGCCTCCGATTTCAGTTAAGTTTAATCCGGAACCATCAATGTAATACTTCAATACATGATTCAGACATAAGCTTTCTGGAGGTTTAAAAATTCGTATACAGGCTTCGTCGAAATATATACTACTTTACGGACTTTGTCAAATAATGTATGGTATGAATTTAAAAGATAAAAAAAAAATAAATATTGAAATGTATAAAGGTCAACTGTCACTTGTTACACTAGGTAATAGGGAAAAAAATCATAAATTTGTATGGCGCTTTTCTCGAATAACAATTCACATATGTATACTCACACACACATCTCACACCTATTTGCGGCTTCTTGACTATACAGAATAACCATATCATTTACTTCGTTGGTGTATATGTATGCATTACACCAGTGGATATGCGGATTACATAAACCTTCTCCTTTCAGAGAAAGGAGATTAAATGCTTGACCCATTGTAATTAACAAGTCTTGTGGTAGCTTGTTAGTGGAGATAACTTGGAATGTTGTACCCCTATAAGGAATTGGACCTGAAAAATATGTTATCCCTTCACTAGTGATACTTAAGCCGCAAAGGAAGAGATATAACAACCATCAAGAACACCACTATAATTTAATTTATTATATTATAGTCATTATATTATTATAGGTACTGAGCTAGAATAACATACAGCATGCTACGAGGTAGTGTTTATATAAAACTGTCTGAAATGCTTCCTGTTGTCCTGAAGAATAAATTTTCCAAGACCTCAGGATATTTGTAACAAGGTGGAGAAAACTAACTTATTAAAAAGTTAAGCGCATTTAAAAAGTAATTGTCATTAATTTCAATACATGTATAGTAAAATTAATAGCAAATAAAAAACATAGCTTAGTCCATCTACGGTACTAACATATTGTAAGTTTAAGACCTGTCATTGGTAAGTCTCATTTAAAAAAAAAAAGAAAAAATCTCGCTGTATACTTCATCAATCTTTTCTGAATACTCTCGATTTTCCTAACATCCTTTAAAAAAAACCTTAGTGAATAAAGTTGAGTCATCTAGTATTGACCTGACCTGGTAGAAACTTATAATACAGCTAATCCTCGTTTGTCGCGAAATGCGTTCCAAGAAATCCACGGAAAGTGGATTGCCTCATTAAACGGGGATACCGTTTTTCTTTCACGTATTTGCCTGTTTTTGTATGATTTTTAACTTTGTGTCAAAATAACATCACTCCCCTTTTTATGTGCCGGTGTATCCTCATTGGTATGACTTTCCTTCGCTGGTCTTATTGATATGTTTAATAATTATGGGTGCAAGTTAAACTTGTAATAAATTATGTACGTCTGGAAACAATAGCATCGGAACTTTATCGAACCAATGTTTACTTACTACCTCAGTTTATCAAGTTCGTTTTGAAATCAGCAACGAAGTTTGAACTCGCAGATATGAGATGATGTGCCTGTGCACATTCGCACAAATGCGCAGCAACGTACAGACAGTGAAGTAGAAAATTGCATAAAAGCGAATCCGCGTAAATTAAATTGGGAATTGTATCATAATTTTTGTCCTAAAGCATTTTTTTAAGTAACCCTACAATCTGCTGAAGTTTTCCAGTTGGCTTACCAATATTATTTCTGAACTTAAATTTCCTATCAGCCATACTCAAATCTTTATATTCATTAACTCTTTCTAAAGCCTTCCTATCTATTAACCTTATATCCATTAATATAAGCTTAATATAATCCTCTTATCGAATCGCATATACTCTTTTATTTTCTCATCAAATTCTAGTTCACATTTCACTCTTCCAATCATCTTCAATAGTATCTCTACCACGCACAAAATATAAAATAGCTTATTTATCAAGGCTATACAATTACATCCCTTCAGTGTAATCTCTTGCCATGATCTGCACCTGTTTCCAAATTTGTGAGAGCTGCTGGATATCATCAGCAGAAATTGCCTGTTGATATCAGTGATAGTGCGACCTGCTGCTACTCGAAAAACCTTGCACATCACGAAACTGCAGAGCTCTGAAGGGTTCTTTTATTTTGGGGAACAAGTTGAAGTCATAAGAAATCATATCTGATGAATACGGAGGATATTTCAGTACTTCCCATTGCCACCTGTCCAACATCTCTATCACAAATTGCGACACATGACATGTGCATTGTCGTGCAACAAACATGGTGGAGAATCTGTGAAAAAGTCGCTTTCTCCTTAAAAGCAGGACGCAAATGATGCTCTAGAAATTGTTGATAGTACTGTGCGTTAACAGTTTGCCCTTGGAGCACAGCATGATGAAGAACCCGTGAAAAAATGTCGTTTTCTCCTTAAAACCTGGACGCAACGTCGTAAGCGACTGTCAGTATGACTTTAATTTTGCAGATTCCTGATGAAGTTTTTTCGGACGGGGTGATCCTGAATGGCGCCATTGTTGAATTATCTCTTCAATTCAATTCAACTCATAAGCCCTTATCCAAGTTTCATCAATGGCTACAGTACTATTCAGGAGTGTAATCCCCCTTCGTATCGTTCCAGATGGAGGCCAGCAACCGCGTACTTCTTCCATTTTTGCATTTCAGTTAAGTGATATGGAACCAAATGAGCAGTGCCGTAACTAGCTTTTCATGGGCCCTGTGCAAGAGTTTATTTTTGTCCCCTCCTTTTTTTTTGAAAAAAAAAACAATAGAAATAGACATTTTTGTTTATAAATATATGTTTATGAATCGGTCCCCACAGCGGCATAATTTAAAATTTGAAAATATAATACTGATTATTTTTGATATCCCCATTTCAGGGCCCCTTCCTCCTGGGCTCTGTGCCTGTGCACCCGTTGCACCTGCTAGTTAAGACAATGCCAATGAGCTAAAATTTTGCGCATACCGAGGCTTTTTTAGGATGTGTGCCAAACACTTTGGTGGTTTATCCCAGCTTCCTGTGGCAACTGGCATACAGTCCATCGCCTGTCAGCCGCGAGGAATCCCCGAGCAAGCTCAACATGTTCATCTGAAATGGCTGGTCGTCCTGCACGGCAATTATCATTCGGGTGATCTAACCACCCGTGCACTGACCCGTCTTGCGACAGTGGTACAGTACTGTACTGTCGCCACAGGCTTCCTTAAGACCACGATTAAGTCTCTTGCTATTTTACCTTGTGCAACTTGGACTTTGATCCAAGATCAATACTATAGGTCACTGTCGCCACAGGCTTCCCTACGGCCACGATTAAGTTTGCTCACAGTTTTACCTAGTGCAATCTTGATCCGATCCAGGATCGTTCTAATCTCGTGAACATACCTAGAGCGTTGCACCCTGGGACCTTGACTTAACCACTGCGATACAGTCCATTCTAAATAGTGTCCTTGTGTGGAGATTAGCACCTCTATCTGTCAAGTACATTCAATACCAACTACGTCTCCTAACGGTGTTGCCACTACTTTATTTACAACCCTCGTGTGTGTGTGTGTGTGTAATATGAGAGTATTGCTCTGGCGCATAATTCAAATGGAAGGTTGATCGAAATTAGAATAAAGTACATTGCTAACTGGGCAACATTATTTAATTCGTTAACAATCCACACGTTTATCCTTGATTACGGTACCACCGTAATTATTCTCCGCTATTTCTTCTCCCCCTATTATGACTAAGTCGTTCCTGCTCTCGGAACTTTTTTTTCAACCGAAAAACTTCGCTTCGTCTGGAACTGGGTTGACTCAACCTCGATTGTAAAGGCCTTGAAGTATTCTTGTCCTTGAGTGGTTGCGAATTCTAGTTTTCATAATAGAGAAAAGTGTTCAGATATTCCTATTTATAAATGTGGTTTCTTTCTTGCTTATTAAGTTCTTCCCCTTCTTAACTGGTCAGAGTTATTACAACTGTGATGCTCGGTTCCGAATGCACACCTATCCTAATCACGCCATTTTTCATTTGTTGTTTTTCTTTGTGTTTGTCCCCTGCAGCAAATCAGTTACATTTATGTTATTAGGTCTCTGCACTAATCTCAGTAGCAGAGAAAGATAGAGGCAAAATTCATAATTTCGCAATGTTCAAAATAACTAGGATATGAATGCGTGAACAATATAAAGAAATAAAGAATGATATTAGTGAGTGAGATTTTGTTACTCTTAAAATACTTCCTTGTTATATTTTGAAAAAACAAACAAACAAAAGTATATAGTAAAGAAGTTAGGCTAAACTTCGTAATTGACTTTATATGGGATTTTTTCAGTTGAGGGTGAGTTAGCCGATCTCCAGGAAACTCGGTATTTCTTCCCTCATACAGGCAAATCAGCCTTCAGGACGCACGCAATTTACAGACAAAAAATACTAGTAGTGATGGGGGGGGGGGGTAGATGGCGTTGGTGTAGTGATGGAGACGGATGGAAGTGGTAGAGATGGGGTTGTAGAGTAGGTGTCCTCCCTCGATGAGTTTTTGGACTCCTTGGAGGTGTCACGAAATAATAATAATAGTATTAAAGTAAAAGCAACGATCATGTGCATTATTTTTAATTGAAACAGGACAAAATTGTACGTTTTAAATAACGCGCTTCTCCAATGAAAAAATTGAGTAACAGTTTGTCTGATACTAAAATGTGTGTGTGTATGTATATAGTTGATTTGAAAAACTAATGCATTTTTTGAAATCGGTAGCTACCCAGTCTTCCCTCACCATCGCAGTAATTAATTTCGTCCTCCACACCCGTATTAGGTGAAAGGCGAGGTTAATACTGCTTGATTAACTGCCAGCGTCACGTGTTCCTAATCGTCTAGTATTTTAGATTTGTCTTCCTGTATTTATTTATTTTTCCTGTGTTTCTTCCTGAAAGAAGGGGGGGGGGTGAATGATCTCACTTATCCACGCCTGTGATTGATTGATTTAAAATTTATTTATATCTGATTTATCCCCTCCTCCGATAAAACGTTTCCTCTGGTCATTTAAAATTGTCAGTTGTAGTCATTACATGTACTCCTTGTTCGGATTCTCGTAACAGACTAGACGTTACCTGATGTAGAATAGCATAATTTTCTTACTTTCAAAGAAGTGTTCAATAAATGAAAGCGTTCATGATGATTCAGGTTATATTTTACTGTTGACATAATGCCCAGCATACATAAAATTCATATTAAGTAGATGGATATATAATGACACTGATATTGACAGTAACCCAAAATCAAATATACAGTACTAGGGGGATCCCCCTGACGCCTACCCCCCCACGAGTTTCGGACTGGTCGGCCGGTTCTCCTTGAATTCTGATGCTCGAAAAGGGGGTTCCTCCCTCCCCGAGTTCCGGACTGGTAGGCCGGTTCTCCTTGAATTCTGATGACGAATTTTGAAAACTCGAAAAGGGGGGGGGTTCCTCCCCACCGGCACCCAATCCCCCGAGTTGCGGACTGGAAGGCCAGTTCTTGAATTCTGATGACTCGAATTTCGAAGACTCGACACTCAGGGTAGCCCCTGAGTTTCAAATAACTTGACAAAAAACATGGCACATAAACATTACAAAAAAAGGCTTGTCATTTTATATTATAGAGTAGATATAGAATACATTTTAGTGAGGAAATCTGGCAGCGGATTTCATGAGAATTCAAGTTTTGGAGAAGTGAACTATGTGATGGACAATGGTAGACAAACAGCTTTAATACTATCAGCTTTTTTAGTGAAGTACTTAAATTTATTCAGCATATTTTATTTTGTGATAATACTACATTTGCACATGTAATTTGTCGTCGGTGATGATGATTTAATCATTCAGTCGTGTCCGCCTCTTGGTAATTTTGTAAGCAAGTGTTCTTGTCACAAAGTGTTCCCTGTAAGATTTTTAGTGCACCATTGCTTTCCCCAACCCCCATTTTATCTGATTTTGGGACTGGCATATAGCTGACGAATCAGGCCTATGGCTGGGCCGTAAGAATCATTTCTGAATTTATTCTTGCACGTGATTTGTGCATTTGATGGCAAGGTTTTAAGTTGGTAGCGTTGTATATAAATCTGTGAAAAGCAGAATGAAACTCAGGTGTTAATTCACTCCTGTGACAGCCATATATTGAGATCTCTTTGTGATTTGCACATTTAAATACATAGGTTCAGTTGGGTTGGAAGTATTTTAATTTGAATCGTTCTATTTTTACCCATTTGCCTTAAGTCTTGTGTACTCATCTTTGCTTCGTTCCGCTTATGTTTTTCGTGCTAGGTTCATTGACTTAAAAGGAAAAGAACATCGTACTACTGTATGTTTTAAAATCAGTTGTCCATACTAGCAATTTCCTAATATGCATGCTTTATCATCTACTGGAACTAAAGATCCGTAACCCAGTAGCATACTTTATTTTTTCTAGTATGTTTTAGTGTTTAGTTCGATATCTTCCGGGAAGCTTAACATTTTCTTTCCTTAACGGTTTCTAGGAAGTATGATAGTGCTTCAACAGTCGGAATCTGGTAAGGGTAAATATAAAGACTTCGTTTTAAACGAATATCAATGCGCTTTTTTCTTGATTTAAACCGCAACCAATTCACAGGAAAGAAGAATATTACTTCTTTGGGTGGGAACATGTTATAACCTTTTCTTTTCCAATTTATATGCTAAACTTAACCACGGATTAAGCTACATTTTGAAACTTGCTCGGCAGTTTTAATGTTTACATTAGAAATGATCCATTTAATATATCTGTTTTCTAAGAATTTTCACATTATGGTATGTAAAGAAAATGATGCTATGAGCGTGTGCAAATAACCAAGTTGAAATAATGTGTTTATTTTCAAGCATGAAAATTCGTAGGCACATACTGTGTATCTGCACATTTCCGAAATGTCTTTGTCACATATTTTACATTATATACTGTCCTAATTTTTTTTTTTTTTTGCATATACTTATCGCGGAAAATTTGGTATCAAATGAAGTTGAATGACCATTCGATTCGACTCCGAGGAATTTATATTAAGATGACAAATTTAAACTTATCATTTCTAAATTCTCACTTATTTTGTTTGAATAATCAACAGCTGTCAACTCACAGTACCGTATTCATTTGCATACACTACGAGGTAAAAAGCACATCTGAAGTTCCAAGAATGAGAATTTGGTTTGATTGGAATTATGTTCATATCAGTTAAGGCTACGAGGCAGTGTATTCCGTACTGGTCTACCTGTTTTATGTTATGAAATACCCGGAATTTCCAAGAAGAAACTCTTCCACCTCAGTATGACACCGGCTAAATACTTTCGTTTAAGAGTTAGGAAAATACGGCTTTGCGATAAAAGCCTGGATAGAACAAACCTCTTCGATTTATTATGGTAAGAAACAAGTTGGCTCATCACCAACAGTACCAAAACTGGGTACTCCTCGCTTTCAGCAAGTACATATTAAGAGCTGTTTAGCCTGTGAGTCACATACTTCATTGATTTATCGCAATATGGAATTACTGACCAACCTTCGGTTGGTCAATAGTTCCATATTGATTCCACAGGAAAATGAACTTTCAGGTTTTCTACAGCTTCTGTACCCACTTCAACGCAAAGTGTTGAGGTCTA
Source organism: Typopeltis vanoorti (assembly GCF_054136105.1). Classification (NCBI taxonomy): domain Eukaryota; kingdom Metazoa; phylum Arthropoda; class Arachnida; order Uropygi; family Thelyphonidae; genus Typopeltis; species Typopeltis vanoorti. The sequence goes on along the minus strand of NC_143558.1, from coordinate 66,929,376 downwards.
ACGAACATTCATAGCCAATATTCAGTCTAATATATGGGTTATAAATTTTCTCTCGTTTTGTATTGGTGGAACAAATGGACTAGTATCTATTATCCGCATACAAATTGGTATATTTATTATTGGAATTTATAACTAAAAGGATTCTTTTTAATTTCATTTATAACTAAAACCGATTCCGCGCAGTTATTATATAATAATCTACCTCAAATTAAATTGCGCTGAAGTCTGTATTTTAATAAATTTTTTCTTCTACTTATTTATCAATAACTGCTCCGAAAAAAAACAAAAAAAAATGTTAGGTTATGCGGATCAGCGCTCTCCATTTCTTTTTATCATCCCAAATTTTCTTCGTGAACACCGTTTCTTTTTTTTTTTTTTTTAGATCTTCTCTTATCTGGTATTCTTTTTGGTCTCTTCCATTCCTATTTCATCTGGTACGTTATTCTTGGTATTCTTTCTGAATTCATTCTCATTATATGTCGAAATCACTTCAAGCTAGAGTTCCCAAGCATTTCATCAACACTTTCTTTGTCAAAAAACATTCACAATGTCCACATTTCTTATTCTATCTTTCCTTGTATTTGCCAACATTTTCTTTAAAACTCATTTCCACTGCTTGTGAAAATGAGTTTTAAGACAAAATAGCCAAAAAGTAACTTCTGACTTCTGATAATCATTGCACTTCAGTGGAACTTCACTGTCCCACTGTTATATATATAAAAAAAAAAGGTTTGGCCTAATGAAATTATCTTCCTGTCTAATTCTCCATTAATAGAAAGTTATATTTCCCAGAGATCTGAAGTTTTTTCTCCAAGATTTGGCCATTGAATCTGACGCCATTAACGCTTAAATTTTTTTCCTCTCCAATTTAGAATGATGCCCATAATTATTCTATGTCACACTGTCCCATTTCTCCAATTTCTTCTATAGCTCCTCTTCTGAATGTGACCAAATCACAACGCCATCTGCAACCACAGTTTCTCTTTTATGGTCGTTAACCATATCAAGGACGCCGTTCCTCACCACTGTTTTTTTCTGAACCTTCCCAGATTGAACCTAAACGAAGACATTTCTCCAAATCAAGAAATGCCATAAATAGGCTCCTTACAAATTTCCGGTGTCTTGCCATCATTTCTCTTACAACAAAAATCAAATGGACAGTTGGTCGTCCTTTTCTAAAATCAAACTGCTCTTCTCTTAGACCTTTCTCTATTTTATCTTATTTTTGTTGCATTGTTCTTTCATAACTCTTTGTACAGTGACACAATATTTTTATATCATTTGTGAAATTTCTTTTGTGCTTAACGTTGAATGTGTCTTAGCAAAACATGCCATAGACTGTTTGTAATAGGTATTTAAATTGGATCTGATTTTAAAAATATTGAAAATTAACCAAAACAAAATGTGGCATTCATGTTTAAAGTTCTCTTTTAATGATTTTTTAAGGTATCTTGCGCAGTAACACCTTAAGTAGTATATAAATGCCTATAAATTGCTTTGTTCAATCATCTATCCCATTTAATAGAGCCGCCCTAGTATATTTTGATAAAATTAGACATTTGATCTAAATGTTAAACGGCGCATCCATTCATATAAAGTTTCTTTATGCTAGCGAATGTAAATATTTTTGAATGAATTCTATTCTGATCAGAGAAAAACTCATCACAGATGAACGGTTGATATCTTTGGCACAACAAGGAATCCTCTTAAGAAATTTTTTATTTGATTTTTATGGCGTAGACATCAAAGATCATACTGCTTCAGGACACAGGTTACAGCAGTGCATATGGTAAACTGTTAGTAAGAAAATCACAAACATCCATGCTCTTGTCTTGATTCGAACCCGCAGCCTCTTGGCTGGAGAACTGATACGCAAGCCACTCGGCCAACCAGGCTTGCCTAGTTGGCCGAGTGGCTTGCGTATCAGTTCCCTGTTAAGAATATGGACACAACGATTATTAAACATATGATCTACCATTATGGCCATATTTACCTCATCTTCTGAATAGAGGTATAAAAATTCTTTATCTATTCATATATGCAAAATATGCAAATTGAGTTTGTAATTAAATCCTCAGTATTTATTATAATTTATAACTACGCACATTATAAGATGAATGCATTTAAATTTTAATTATCAACGTTATTTACGCGATCAGCCGCTCAGCTTCATCATGCGACATATTTGAATCTTGACCGACAATTAGCATTTTCATTCAGCAATGGTAGGCAGGTAGAGATAGCGCAGCTATGAAGACGTGTATATGATTGGTGCGGTATTAACAGAGGATCGCGCGACTCAATGACAAAGGCAAGCCGACGATTGTTGAGTTATGCTGATTCTCTTCATACAAATTCCAAAATATCTGCAACTGCTATAACAACATTCACCATCTATTTCTTAAAGTTTTAAACTTTTTTCGTGTGCGAGGTATATGCGAAACTTGATTTCTTTTTTCGTACAGTAAAATCAGGGGTGCGAGATATACGCGAGGGTGAGTTATATTTGAATAAACACGGTACGTTATTACTTCGCCTCATCTTATATAGGAGGTGAGACATGCGTCGTGTCCACTGCCTCGCATAGTTGTCTCTACACTCATTCCTAACCGTTTGTACAAAGCAGTGTAAATATGAATTCATCTGATCCCGTCGATGCTAAAGATACTGGTGTCCTTACTTTCGAATTTTTATCAACAAGTGCTTATGAATAATGTAATGACTGTAGAACTATTTGGTATAACATAGCATCAGTCAGTATAATTTAGTTTCTTAAGTTAATTTCTTTGTCGGCCTGCCTAGCCTAGCCTAGGATAGCATATTTGCTCTATAACCAACTTACTCGAATCCCACCATCCGGGCTAATGCTTTCTGGTGATAGACGAATTTCATCGTCTGCTGTGAAGCCATTACCTTGTTTGTTGGAGACTTGTAAAAGTTCCATGTTTGGTCTCTAGAGAGTTTCCGGATTATCTATTTAAAAAAATTCAAGATTTACATTTAAAAAAAAAAAAAGGGGGTGGCGAAGCAAACTATATTCTCTGTAGATCTCCTTAATCGTTTTTTGTTTCTGTCATAGATGGATATCACGGCTTGCAACTATTTTTTGCATCATATACTTTGGTTTCATCCCTTCCCCCATACTTGTCGGAACTGACAATAAATTTCTTCTGGAAGCCAAGTATATTGTATTTGTACATTTTGAAACGGGGTTTTGCTTGAAATTTCTGTTTTATCTTTAGAAGTATTACAAATGCTGGATAGTGACATTAAAAGCGTAAAGAAGAATGTTATTTTGATAAACACTCAAAATACAGTTCTCTGCACCTCTGCTGAATTTAGTTGTATATAGTCCGCATAGAAAATTCTTGTGTTAGGTACATATTATTATAGAGATTTTCCCCTATTTGATATGAAAGTGAAATTTGTTGATTCCGAAGCGGAGTACTTCTTCCTGATAATTTTTCCTATAATTCAGAATGCCTTTTCTTTTTAATTCTTTGTGAAGTCAGAAGAAAAGCTAACTCCATTTTTCAAGACGAGCATATTTATGACTTTTGGAGTTAGTTGGAACTTAAGGAGTATGATTCTGGAGTCATACCTAGCCAGTAGTCATCCAGGGGTATCAATCGATATTTATTTAATGAGACCTAATTTGCTTTTGCATTTCTCTAAACCTGTCTCATAAAGTTGACTTCCTGAAGTATGTGCTCTGTTTTTGTAAACCGCGAACCTCAGACCTATTTGCTTGGTCCTGCGTCCGTGTAAACAACATGCTCTCAGGATAGGACGACCTAAGCAACTGTTTCTGACTATGGTGTCGTTCATTTGACACGAGGCTGCATGTCGACCTAACACTTCAAATATATCTCTGCAAACATTGACTTTATCAAAAGTTCTTTTTTTTCCTACCAGGTATCGTTTTTATGTCGGTTACAAGCAAAGGACTGTACTTGGATAACTGTGGAGGAAGACGGAACTTGTTAACATTAGGGCTGGAATAACCGTACTTTGCATTCTTCTAGGAAATACATTTCGGTGTTTCTTTCGTTCCAGAGAATAACAGAGAGAGTGAGTAGGCAGAAAAATTTATTCCGTGAGTTTAAATTATAGTGACGAAATTACAATGCCATTTTTGAAAAATATCTTGAAAACAGCGGAGAAAAATTTATGCATTAGAAACTGAAAATCTGTTGGTAGGTAGGTGGAGCGAATCAGAGAGAGAGAAAAATAATTAATCCAGATGGTTGCTTCTACAGAGAATTCATTTTTAGCTTCATATGATTGGACTCATTTTGGTTATTACTATATTTATATCGTATTTTTAACGGAGTAACGCCTCAGATAAAGAATTTTTATATACTGAGAAGGCGAGAAAGATCATGTTATCTAAAAAAAAAAAAAAAATCATTATCCATCGAACGGGAGACTGAATAGAAAATCCCTTTTTTATCAAAAGTAAGACATTTTATTTTTTTTTTATAATCATAGCAGTTAATAAGATTAATAAGTTAAGATTATCTGTTAATAAGATAATAAAATCTCCATGATCAATTGTCTGGTGATCATTATTTAGCCAATTTCTGAGAATAGACCCGAGTACTAACTGATGTCTAGAGAAATAATCGAAGTTGGTTTGTGTGGTACACATTTTATAGTATACTGACATCAGCATGCTGTAATTTGTGGGGGGGGGGTAGAGTATATGAAAGCACAGTCTTAAAACATAGTCACCTATAAGAATGGCGAATAGCTAGGTTCTAAGGATTAGAAAGCAGACCTTAAGAGCAAAGCTTATTTTAAAATGCCTCTAAGGGATTTGACGCTTTTTACAAACTTTTTGATGGTATGTCCAAAGTGACTGCTATGCGGACTCATGTCAGTAAAAGTTAGCGATTTTCTTTTCTTTTTAAGCATCGAACCAAAAGCAATAGGACGACAATTTCCGTGGAAGGATTTTGCCTTTCTTAGAAATAGGAATACTGCTTAATCTCCAGCTTACAGGATAAATACCAGCAAAATAGCAGAGCATGAAAAGGCAATGTAGTGCAACATAAGTGCTCTAGAGTTTACTACCTAGAGCATAACCCCGGAGACAGTGTGGTATTCACATCCATCAAAATTCTTCTGATCTCTTTCCGACAAGAACTTAAAGAGGCATTCAGTGGGATGTATGGTACTCGATATAGTAAAGATCTACCTAAATTACTTGCGCGAGTGTTCAGAGAACTGTTTGCTTTTTTGTGTCAGTGATGTTATAATAGGGGTGATTCGTATGTTAGAAGAGGTAGGAACCGGGTTGAAAGAAATTGTGATCAATTTCTCCTGTTAGCATTATGAAAATACATAGATCCACAATTTGATAGCGAAAGAGAATACACGCAAGCATCTTGACTGACTGAATTATAATTTGTTATAATTTATCAAAATTCAAACAGACCAGGAAGTATTTGTGCGTGATGCAAGCTTTTGTTTTTGTCGTTTCAATACCAGTTTTGGACTTGATGAATTGTTTGCAATAGTGCGTGTTTCCTAATCAGAGAAAGAAACCGAAGTCTTCGATGAAAGTCCGTTTGATAATTATTGACTTAGTTTGCTCTAATCCTAGGACGCTATTTAGATTTAGTTTAGGTATCAAATAGATTTTCACCTATAATAACGTAGTAAATTATCACAAAACCTTCAACATCACGCAAATTGGTAAAAGGTGATAAAAGGCAGAAAAACGGCAGTTTGCTTAATAAACGAATTATTTATTCATAAATAATTCGTTTATTAAGCATATTAAAATGTTAAAAGACTTTTTTTATATCTTAAAAACACTTTGCTTCATTCACTTCTAAACACGACCACTTGTACTCGTATTATTATCCAAACTGACAGGAGAATGATAACCTCTGTTAATGTGATTTAAGTGTCATTTAGTAGCATGCACTGACGATTCTAAATTATCGCCAGTAAATCTATATTTTGACATTATCACATCTTATGATCTGTTTCAGCGTTGTATATTCGTTGGTTACGTAATATTAAACAAATTTAAGATAGCTTAAATTTGTTTAAGATGTACTTAGATGTACCCCATACAACCAAATGAAAAATAGCGAATTTTTGGTGAAAATAATTGTTCTTCTCTTTGGCTTCTTTCCATAAAAATAAAATAAATAGAAATTGTATGTTGTGTATTAACTGCTTTGGATTAAGATTCCACCGATTTGAAATGAACGAATTTTGATTATTGAATTATGTACTTCAGTGATGCTTATTAATCTTTCTACTGTTAAATCGCAGTCATTCCTATGTACCGCCGTAATGCAGATGTGGCAACTGAGATAATTCACGAGTCTTTAATTGTACGTAGTGCAGTTAAAGATATTTCACTATCTGTCTACCCAACATGCTCTTTTATAAATTAAATAAAGTTAAAAAATTACATATTTTGAATTCCTCCACGTATTCAAATTTATATATTATAGTAAGTTGTTAACGTATCTTCTTTCCAACCAAAAGGCTGCGGGCTTGACAATCACAAGCATCCCTGCCCACATTGGGATGCTTGTGATGGTCTTTAGGTGGTAGTTGATCACCCGACATGAGATCACCGTCGTTTATTGGCCTGAAGTGGCTTGAAAGAGTTTCATGTTTGGTCTCTAGAGCGAGATTTCCAGATTATGTAAAAATAAATCAATAATTTATTTTGCTTTCCTTCCTGTAGCTTGATTTCTAACTTCATTATTTCTTCTACCACGAGTAAGATTTGTGCAATCCGACATTCCATGTCAAAATGACAAACCTAGGATCCCCTCTTTCATTTCTGAAGCTTGACTATGCAGTCTAACTATCCAAATCACAAAAGCAATGCATAAACATTGTACTGTACTTATTTAGCGCAAAATATTCTGTACTCTACCTTTGTCAGTAGGAAATGAAACCAACCCAGACAAGTTTGGGTTGGATTTGTCTGGTCACAGAATATTTGTATACAGAAATGAGGAAAAATTGTTCAAATAATTGTATAAATTATTAGATGTCGGGAATAGTTTCGAAGAGATTGGTTGTGTTCAAGATCTTGTGTGTAAAATTTAAATATTTAATTACTTTTTAAATTAATTTTAAATTATTTTTATATAGTGCAGTGTTTTTCTGTATATAATGTTTTTCTCTTATATTTGACCTAATGATGTTGGCAATGTATTACATAGCCGTCTGTAACTGTGTTTTGTAACCTGGATGAGCTGTTGCTCTTGGGTTGCACATTTTCCAAAACAATTTCTGTGATATGAAGTTTAGAATAAAATTATTTCATTTGAATAATAAATGTTCATTGAATATTCATGATATTTGGATGATTTTCTTAGCAACTCATCCTTTTTTTTTTATTGTAGTAATCCTTAAATCGGTTAATTTGATTTCCTTATCACCGCAGTTCAATGCAAGTGAAGATTTGTCGTTGATTTGGAATGTTCATTTCCATTTTCACCCCGGTTTAGTACTCGACAGAATCATCGTGTTGAATAATCTTTAGTATTTGACACGATGATTCTGCATGTGCTCTGAGTTTGTTGGCAGAATATAAAAATTCTACTGGTTAACCTATGTCAGCGCAGTAGGGTTAAATATATCACAGCTGATCAAGCCATTTAGTTATCGCTTGATCAACAGTGATATATTTAGTTACTGTACACAGCCACCTGAGATCGTGGGAAACGCCTTCTGTAATAACTCCCAGGTCTTACTGATAGCTATGAGTAATATCTTTGAGTTTTGAATGTTTCATTTTGTCTTTATAACTAACATGATGACATTAGTTATAATCGGTTTATGTTCTAGATTCACTTATAAATGTCGGAGTAAATTTTCGTGAGATGTAATCTCACGAAAATTACGATACTGCAAATTTAATAGAAATTATCTTCCATTATTAATATACGGATACGCTAACCACTCGGCCAAACAGATTACTTTGCTGACCTGATAGACTGAGTAGATTCGACCGCCCCCCCCCGCCCCCAAAAAATAATTCTCTTAAACCAAATTCTCATGCCTTCCATTTTTTTTTGATCATCTTCTTACCCCCTCCCCCCCCCTCCTCCCATGGATTGAAGCGTAGGCAATATAAGACTAGAATGCAATGGCCGGTCATATTCACAGGAATTCAGATCCATAACAAGAGTCTGTGAATTAGCACTAATTTACAATCAGTACGGATGAACTGACGAAAGGAATGGCGGATGCTAGGGTTGATGTCTTGTAGTGTACCTTGAGTAATTTGATTTAATAATAACCTGATATAAAGACTCATATCTCGTATTCTCCCACAGCTTCATACTATTCCGGTTGGATTTGGTGGCGTTGCATCTGTAAGCAGACCTCACACGGATATTGTGAAAACGACTAAGAATGATGCTAACTTGTGCAACTACTTGAGCGGCAACATTCGGAAACAGACTCTGTTTGTGTAACTAATCCCCCCCCCCCCCCCCAATGATTCAGCACGGATGCCAGGGTCGATGTCTTGTAGTGTACCTTGAGTGATTTAACTGGATATGGAAAACTTAAAGAATGATGAACTCATGCCTCAGTATTTCGACATGATGCTGATCTATGAGATGAAGTTAAATGTCGACTAATCCAACAGTGGTCAGAATAGGCATCTTATTTGTAACTGGAAATAACTTGGCACCTTGATGCAGACTGTCTGAAGATACAGATACACTGTTATCATCGTCTGTGCCATTAACTGAGATGACTCCATTTCAATTATTTTATCTTCCCCAGATCGCGTTGCTACCTTCACAGAACTCAGCACAGATGGAAATGAGTGACTCAGAAATCAGTAGATTTCTGAGTCTTACTAGGGCGAACGCTTGGATGATATATGCAAATTTGGATTAGTGGATAGTTAGGTTCCTGACCTTCTTTCACCTGTTATCGACATTGTCTTCTCTCTAATATCCACATCTCTCGTGTGTTTAGTTGTGTGATTCTTGATGTCTTCTGTTCCTTTGCAGCTTTACTAATTAGAGTCGCAAAGGGATCTCCAACACCTTCCTCGGAGAAGATCGTTCTGTATCATTACTGATAGAAGAAACAAGCCAGTAGAAAGTTTTAGAGAATGAAATATTTCTCATATAAGAGCTGACTCAATGTGGATTTTTACTCACATGCGGCTTTCGTCCTAGTTTTATAATAACTTTAATGTAACAATTTTAAAAATAATAAATATTGTTTAAATTCTCTAACATTCACAGTAACGAACAATTCGGTTATTCTTTTATTTATTCGATGTCATTAATGACATAGTGGAAGTAAGTCAGCGGAGAGTTTTAGAGCACCCTCCATCCAAGAAAGAGCCGAAATTTTATTATATATAATATACATTAATGGGAAAAGGGAGAAATTTTTGTAATTGCTGTTATGTTGATTTCTAATACCAGTTCGCATTTTAGAATAAATTAAGCGTAGCATAAAACGAGATATTTTATTGATTTTGAGGGACTGTTTCGTAGGTTATTTGAAATATGAGAAAGACTCGTAATTACCTGAGAAGCCATAACCTGTGTTACTGTGCTTTAACTAAAATTACTTGTTTTAGCTCTGAATTTCTCATCAGTGTAAGAGATTTACAGATCTAAACCTCATTCTGTAACCATGCGGACGCGTCTAACAACTCTGAAAGTGATCACCTGATTTGGATAGAAATACAATATATTGATGCTATTCATGCTAACTAGAGATAAGTTCGAACCCACAGTCCTTGGAAGCTTGAAGTGGCTGATAAAGTTCCATGTGTTAGTCTCCAGAGTAAGTTCTTCCAGTATTATCTAATCCTTCTCCTATCCCCAACAGTAAACATGCTATAGTTTCTTTCTTGAAGGATACTGATAAAGTGAACTTTTTCAAATGCAAACAGACATTTGTTTCTGTTGTTAGATTTAATACTTATTAGTAATCTTAAATGTTTTCTTGTTATAAACTGGCTCAGTTTACTAGCACTGCGAGCCCTGAGGGCTCATGCTTACCAAATTATAAAATGATAATAGCTATTATTACCTTATCTGACCATGATAAGATAACCGCTATTTATAGCTCTTAGTGTCAATATGTTGTATTTGAGTTTTCCATGTACTCTATTCTGAAGATGATATGCGATACACAAATAAATATCTATATGTTAACAGTTTTAATTTTTTTAAAAATATTCTTACTATGGATACGCGTGTGTCCATAGTTGTGCTTCCACTAGAAATTTTTCAATCTGAACCAAATTATTTGTAGCATTTCTTGTTCCTTGTGTTTATTACCAAACTTAATCTACAATTTATATTAGTTCGGCATTTTTACTAGTATTTAAAAATGTTAGTCATCGAAAATGCTAATATGAGCGTCCAGTTTAGATTTTCATTGCTAGATTTTTCGATCCCGATGGCAAAGCATGGAACACATGTATATAACCCCCCCCCTCCAGCTGTAAAAATTATCAGTACTACGCTGCAGTATACAGTGCAATTTCGTTTAAGGCTACATCTGAAAATGCACAACTTAGTCTGCTTAGAAGCTTACTAACATATGCAGATTTTTTTTTCTTTCACACAGGGAGTACATACATAAATTTTTATAAATTAGTTTGATATTTATATTCACATATCACTTGAATTTTCCATTTCAAACGATATTCACATATCGTTTGAAATGGAAAATATTCTTACTGGAATTAACTCCTAAAAATTCATAGCATTGTTTCATAAAGCTTGAATTTAGTCCATAGTTGCCTTCACGCATGACAAGGCATACTCTGTTGGGATTATGTAATGGAACGCCTGGTAATAAAAAAAATAATTCGAAACTGAAGTCATAACAGCATTTATCACTTGCGCCTGAATTTCCACGCTTGCTTTTTTCAGGTCCTACTTATTTGGGAAGTTGTGGCGGTGTTCGCAATATTTTGAGAAATCTTTCCACTTTTACACAATAAATGGCAACTTTCTGACACATTTGGTATTGGTTGAATCAGCAATCTTATTATTGGTACTCGGTTGCATAAGCTATCAGTATCATATGATGTGTATTCGGTTAGGGTTTTTGCTAGAGAAAACGCTTTCGCGCAAGACCCATCCAACTTAGCCTTGCTTAAAAAGCTACGTAAATTTCCTGTCATAGATGGATTTGAATTCTTAATTGGTCACCGACATGTGACCTCAATCACTGAAGCATCATACGTCTAAGAATTAATTTTATTTGTAAATAATAATAAAAAAAAAAACTAATTGAGCACATGACACTACTACAGAAGGACGATTTTGTTTACATATTTATTTCTCAAAATTACTTTTCTGGCCACTGCTGTTGGACCCAGCAGCACGCCGAAAATATATTTTTTTTTCATTTCCTTCATATTATTTATATACATAACACATTAACATTAAAAAAGTTCGCTCACAGGTGCATCGAAATATATATAGTATTGAGTATGCTAAGTACTAATTGTGCATCCACAGTTAAAGTATAATACTACAACTGGAATAACTTGTTGGGAATAGTATAAAAATATTTCACATTAAATAACTAATAGTTTTACACCCATATACGAAGCTGACGTTGCGTGATGAAATATATATATAGAAATTTTTAGTGGTTTGACATCGTTATAAAAGCGATTACGATAGCTAATTATTCAGAGAAATTGCTACTTTATTTTAAGATAGTGCAGTTTGCAATAATTGTTGAACTCCTTTCTGCTTGATGGCAAGGAACATCAGCTTTATAGCCGGTAACCAACAGGTTCGCGTAGAATACAAATGAAAGAAAGCGAGTTGTCCGTGCTCTAACCGGTCTAGGTCTTGCTCAGCCGGAAGTAAGGATAGAGACTAACGACCGCAGAATTTCTATATGCCTATTAAATATTCATTTTAATTGCATATCTAAGGTTGTTGAATAGTGTTTCTATGAAACAGCAGCAATATCTCAAGTAACTACCAATATATAGCTGTAATAAAAAAAAAAAAATTGTATTATGATAGCTTAGATCAGCATGTCCTAAGACTACTGCGACCCCTGGCTCATAAATTGTCCTTTGGCTCGATATATCTTTACTTATTTCTTAAGTTTTTATGTTAGCGATGTTTCTGACAAAGCCTTCACTTTAGGTAAACTCTGGTTCAGATGATATAAAAATTCTAGTAATTACTCAATTACAGTCTTTTTATAAAACTGTGAATTACGATATCATATCGAATTAAGGCATGCCCCGGGATCTTGTTTAATATTGCCCGAGGTTAAGAAAATTTAAATTTGGACTGGCCACCACGAAGGTGTGTTTGTAATTATAGTTAGAGGTCGTGCACGTGTGCTACAACGTTGCTTACCAGCTTTTGTCGTTGATACATGTATGACTTTACCTTGATACTGTTTGTGAGTAGTATTTTTTCCAGATGGCGCTAGTGAGCTTTCCAAATGATAGCCCTTCGTGATCAGTGAAACATATAGCTTAAAGTGTACTTTCGGACAGCTGTTTGTAGCCCTCAATGAGTGTGATTTAAATGAAATAGCGTTGGATGCCCAGTTTCGTTTGTGCGCCATATTCTGAACGAATGTCTTCACTAAACGACCTAGATAGTCATTTTAAGAAAGTATAGGGTGTTAATGCTTATTCGGCTTCACATACGCAAACTTCAAGTAAGTTGAGCTTTAGTATTCTTTCGCGATGTATATTTATAACGAAAAGATATAATAAATAGTACAGTACTTCATTTTTTTAATTAGAAATTTTCACCAAACTTTTGAAAAAATTGAAACGCGTAATGAATCTAGTGTAATTTCCTTTATGAAAGTTTCAACGAAACACACGAACACTTTGTAAAATATTGCATGGTTTTTATAATGTCAGTATTTTGAAGCGACTCCTATACATTAAAACCATACATTCTGTACTGTAGTGCAGAATGTATTATTCTGTACTACATCGCGTTATAATAATTCATTTTATGAATTATTATAACGCGATGACGATACATTTCAGTGAACCTCATTGTATAAGTTATTCATATATGAAGTCATCGACTTTGGAATACGACCAAGTTGAACTGCCGCTAAACAAGCGATTGAGACTGACTAAATTGATAATGTTAACTGCATAATTCAAAAAGTTAATAGTTAAAAAAAAACGTATTAGTGAAAAATAGATCATCAGTTCTAATTCCACAGTTATTTTTAGAAACTCATTTGATGCAGTACTAAGAAGATCAATTCCTTTGAGTGCTAGACAAACACGCGCACGCTACCAGGTATTATACAGTAATATCTGCAAGACAATATCCCAAGTAGGTTCCAGGATGATTTCCCATAATAGTCGAAAAGGGATGAAAGAAGGGAAGAAGAGTTATGTCATTTTGTGGAGTTGTCATGAAAAAAAAAAAAAAAAGATTCTTCTTAAGTAACTTCTCCAATTTGGAAGTTATTAATCGTGGTATGCCAGAGTGTCTGATCCTCTGCCACTCTTTTGATCTCATGTTACCGATCCATTTCTTTACATCAACGCAAGAAGTTCATCCCTCTGATTTTTCCTACAGTACTTCTAGAGACGTGTTCCCTGCTGCTCTCCTTAATATGTGACTTGCCATCTTGCACTTTCTCTTTATAACGTCTTCCAAGAGTGTTCTTTTGGTTCCCATTAATTTCAATACTTCTTCATTGGTTTTTTTCTCGTAAGAAATCTTCAGTGGTCTCGTCCACGTCGCACTTCGATAATTCATTGAATTATGTCATTTAATTTCGAATTTGCGTTCATCTAGGGACATAAATTATGTTACTTCTTTCAATGAGAGTATGTTCTCAGACTTGTTTGTTTCCTTTGTATAAGGGAAAAACCCACTCTCATTTGAGTGGGGTTTTGAGCCATAGATTGGTTCAAAGGTTGATGTTCCTTGCTTTCTTGCCTGGTTTTCAAATTAACTAGCATCTATCAGTATTTCGACTGCGACACAGGTATCGAAAAGCAATCCCATTGTAACCGCATAGTTATTGTATTCATCGGTGATATATTTTGTTCTGAATTATTTTGTTAAATTGTGTGCGCGCCAATCGACTTCTTGAAGAGTTGTATTCGCTGAAGAAAACGGTATGAGGAAGGCTGTTCCAAAGGACAGGTATATGAAGGCAAGTATATGTTGACCAGCAACAGTCCGAACACGGGAGACTGCTGGTCAACATTTAATAGAATTTTATCTGCATAAGTTGTTGCTATATGCATATTTCTGCATATGTTTCCCTATTCATACCTGAGTAAACTTTAATGAAGTATTCCTCTGTAATCTCCTAACACTTTGGGAAAGAAACGTCCTACAAATTTTGAAAAATTAGATTCATTTGAAATAGTTGAGTTTTATTCATAAGTTTAGTAAAGATTTTAAAAAAAAAATGGCATAGTGTAAAACAACCACATAATAAATCCGTTTCTAGGCAGAATTTAAATTTTAATCTCAAAACTAAAATAGCACGCATGAATGAATGAATATCAAATTTATCAGCAAAATATCAAACTAAGGTGAATGCTTTCGTTGGTATCTGCAACACAGTTGTGGCCCACTGCTCGGTACATTGTTTGGATCGTGTACAGTGCAAACTGTATCAGTGGATATGAACCGATCAAACCACCAATGCAACTTTTTATGAATTTAATGCACTTTACATATGAATTTTCTCGTATTGCAATTGCGTCACGTACTCTCCTAATTATTTACTTTTCATTTTGTTGCTGAAAGTTATCAGTCCTGAACCGTGAACCAGGCTTATCTCAAAAAAAAAAAAAAAAAAAAAAAAAAAAAACAGAGCAAAACTTTTTTTAAGAAATATTTATTTGAGATGCCGAAATGTGAATGATTTGTATGAAACATAAACAGGCTCGTTGAACAATCCATGGAGTTCATTTTTAAGACTATTTAAGATTACAAAAGGAATGTAAATTTTTACTAAAAATCATTTCTTTAAAATGTATTCAATAAGAATAAAATTAAATCCATTAATTAGACACACACACATATATAATAGCTTAGTGTTTTCCTCATATGATGATCATTGATTAGCATACACCACTATCTTCACGAGATGTCAATGTTATTACATTACTTGGAAGGCAAACTCGATTCCCAATGTGAACCTTATTTCACTTTTCATTCGTGGTTTTTAAGGACTTAAAATCACTCTGTGCACAGTTTGACCTTTGTTGTCTCATTCCATTATTTTGCGAACTCGAAAAAATTTCTGCGTTTTAAGTTCCTTATTTTATTATTCTATAAATAATGTTTTTATTAAACTTATTACAAAAAATATTTTGTTAATTTATTTTTCCACGGAAAAATGCATACAACATCAGGATAATAAGAGCTACTTATTAATATGATAAAAAAAAATTCATTTGCAAAATATCCAATTCATGGTACATTAAAATTTGAGTTGGTTTGGTTCTTTTCGGGCTCTACTGATAAAGAAGGATAGACGAATATTGTAAACAACAATTTTGAGCATAAAGTTATGACAAGTTCGGTATGAACTGCACGTGTAGGTTTTCATACACCCCGACTTCTAACTCGACTCTAATCATATGTATTTGAATACGTCGTGAACAACTATAGGTACTGCGACTCTAATTTTGTCTTTTTTTTGTAAAAGGCCAGTTTTGAAACGTATATTTTATCCTTAATTCTATTGGAAATAATTAAAAAAAAATCTCTAAGGTTTGCAACGTTAGAACTCGCTAGGTTGTTAGAAAACTGCTTTTTTACTTGAGAATAAATATTCCAAGTTTGTCTCATCGCACGATATTTGTGAAATATGGTGGATTGCCTTGTATATGTGGAAAATGATATTAGGACGTCCTGAAAGCTGTAGAACAGTTGAAAAGCTTAGATATTGTTATTGATATTATTAACAACTTAGATATTATTAGTATTTAAAAAATTACTGTCTATTGTTTCTTCGCAAAGAAAATTAGGGTTAGCTCTTCTTTATAACTGAACATCACATTCACTATTTACATTTCCTGAAATATGGAACGTTACCACGTAAACCGAATGGCCAACACTAGATATCCTAAACAGTAAAATATAAACCAAATAGGAAAAGAAAGCCGAGTAGACTTCAAGAGAGACTATTAATATATATATATATATATATATAATATCCGAATGTTATGATGGTTACTTCGCTGAAAATAAAAATACCTTATTAAGGAAATTGTCTTCTTCTTTCATCATTCGTACATACTGGCTTGCCCATCGGTTTCTGTGAATACGATTTGCATGTTATAGGATTTATAATGCAGTCTTTCTGAAGCACTTGCAAACAGTGAACTGAGGAACCAAGCGCAAATTTGTATGTTAATTGTATGCCAGGCTAGGATTTCATAAATATGCTCGCTCAACGCTTGGTTAATACGTTTTCGCTTATTCTCTACAGTTTTTTAATCATTATACCACCGCTAGATATATATCCGATTCGCCTAAATTCATTTTGCATACGAGTTACTGATTCAGACTGCTATAGAACAATTTTGAGCATGTATGGGCAAGAACATTCGCGTAGATGAGCAACTTAGGTAAGGTAATTATTAACAATTCACTTTGTAAAATATGGGTATTATTTTTGGAAACCAAACCTTG
This sequence comes from Typopeltis vanoorti, assembly GCF_054136105.1. Classification (NCBI taxonomy): domain Eukaryota; kingdom Metazoa; phylum Arthropoda; class Arachnida; order Uropygi; family Thelyphonidae; genus Typopeltis; species Typopeltis vanoorti. Next base: position 66,912,721 of record NC_143558.1, on the reverse strand, counting down.
TATAATAATTTGGACTTCGTCTTACCGGTATTTTTGAAGATGCGACATCTATAAAAAGATAAAGTGAGCATTTAAAATTTCACACCTACCATTTAGTAATTTTAATGTGCTATGCACGAAAATGTGCCAACTGTTTTCGTCTGTCCCCGTTCTATACAAAATATTACTTTTTTTTTTTTTTTTCATAGTTCCAATAAAAATATCGGTAAGTTCGCGTTATAACATTTTCACACTTAAAAATAACCATATACAGTACTGCTCAAACAATTAGGGGATATTCTTGTTAAAATTATTTCACGCCAAAATGTATAATTTGTTAAATTTGTAATAAATATCGATTATTTAAACAATATCTCATCAATTACATCCTATCCATAAATAAGAAATATTTATTCATATGTGTAAAGTACCCAATAGTTATAATTATTTGCCGAAATTTATAATTATCTGACAGAAACTAAAATATCCGCTCATTGTTTTGAGCAGTGTAAAAAAAAAAAAAAAAAAAAAAAAAAAAAAAAAAAAAAAAAAAAAAAAATGGCATGAGTATATCAGTAGTAGGAACATTGTACGCTGAATTCTGCTTCAGCGTATCGTTTTTGTTCATTTTCAGTCAAGAATTTGGGTAAATAGTCCAGAAATGTTTTTATTAGTGGGAATTTTGGAGAAAACTAACAGCAAAACATTTATAGGATGTGTGTCAAATATGCATGGGATTTGTGAAAATCCTTAGATGACAAAAAATAAATAATAAATGCAGTTTTGGAAATCAGCTTATATGTTATGCCTTTAACAACTTATTCGAATGCTGTTTTGATCTCGCAAAAACAGACAAATCTGACAGGGTACGTACGCAGTTATCACACTCCCATACTGTGTAGAGTAGACGGTGGATTGTGAAATGTTATGCAGTTTAGTTGTTCTGTTATAAGTACTAGGACTGCATGGAGGTGAGATGTAATAATGATAATGGATGACAAATTTTGATTTATGGGTCAGTGCTTTCTTCATTATTTTTATAGCATAATACTGCAGTAAAAAAAAAAAGCTGCTCTACATTGGCAACAATCATTTATGGGAGTGAAAGAGAAGGCCGATCACTAAACATGAATTATCATTTCCTGAATAAACTTTCAGTAAATGATTTAATAAATATGTATAAATATTTTTTACTCCTATCTACAAAACATTTTTGTAAACTGCGTTGCCAGAGGTGGTTATGCTTCATTTGTTAATGAATTTAAAGAGAAGTATAATAAGTATTGTGTAAATAATGGTTAGTATGTCAATGTAGGGGTCTCCAGTGATGAATCTTCTGACTCCATGCACCGTTATAATAATATACCGTTGTTAGGCTAAAAAGAATTTTTCTATTTTTTTTTTAAATTTCATATTTTTGATTTATTTTTTACATAGTCCAGAAACTCTTGAGACTAAACATGGAACTTTTTCCAGCCACTTGAGGCTTTTAGTAAGCAGGACAGGTGTCTTACCCCGGATGATGAAATTCATCTCGCACCTAAGCTACACTTCCTTTTCTTAACAGAAACTCATATTTCTTCTTCGATAACTACTCATGCGTTTTCCCAGTTATTCGGACTCCTACCATCTCAAAGGGAGCAATTATACGGATGTTCTCTCTCTCATATACCATATTGGAGAATCTCAACCTAATACTCCTGTTTTTGATCAAAAATCTGTTCTGTTAAATTCGTTTTCCGTTTCCGCCGGTTTCCCATTGCCATCAACCATTTCTGAAAACTCTTTGATTTCCTTTCTTTAAATGCTGATTTTCTCAACTCTCAACATTCTTAATAGAGAAATAATCTTCTGGAATATTTTTAATGTTCATAACTCATTAGCTTTCCTTCTCCAACTACACTGATTCTTGAGTTAGAGATACTGAGGAATTTGCTATTACTAATTGCCTCGCACAAATAATTCACGTGCCTTGATCTCCTCCTTTCTAGTATCTCTTCTGTATCATGGATGTTTTCTAATTTCCCTGACTGGTTTGCCACCTTTCTCTCTAGTTATACATTACTTATAATGGTGGACAGATTTTTATCCCTTGCAACTAATGCTAGTAGTTCAGTAAGGTATATCAACGACTTCTAGTGCACTGTAAATCTAATACATGGCTTTGCTAATGACATTAAACTACACCCCCCCCCTTTACCACTTGACAAATTCTGTTCATAAATCACAAAAAAAACTCTAAGAATATCACCTTTTACAATCGTAAATTTTGATCTCCAAACTAGCTGTTCTTCATTGGGATTCTAATAACCGTGTTACATTCCGTGCTAACAGCTTATTCCTTCTCCCCAAAATAAAAAATAAAATAACCTCTTTGCTTCAATTCATGCTTGTCAAAACACCTAAATCTGACAAGGCGGGATTTCTCTCTCTATCTTGAGATTACTCCGACAATGACTATAAACACTAGAGGGACACGCCCTTCATTCAGGGGAAAATCCATCCCCCCCGGCGCTCTTTTTTTCGCTACATTTTGTGTTACCTTTCAACGGCCTCCTGGTCCTCCGCTCACACTTTTATAACAATATTATTTTTCAACAAACACCCGCTTAATTTTGTCTTGGCCGCTTCTTTTTGAGGTAACGACATTCCCATGCTCGAGTCCCAAAGATTTAGAGTTTCTAGAATTTCCGTGAACACCCGTAACTAATTTGGATTCGACGAAGCTTTGGTCGGGAAGACCTGAGGTTAGAATCTCGTCTATGACGGGAAGCCGCTTTATCAGGAATTTTTAATTAAATGTCTCATATGGAGGTGGAGATTTTTATCTCCTAGAAACTCGGTTTTTATGTCCCTCAAAGTGAACACATAGATGTACATGCATAGAATACTATTGACATGCTACCCCACCAACTATTAGGTTGAGGAGAAAGAGAAACAATTGTCGTGTACCTAATAAGGTTATTATTACTCATCAAAATTAAGCAGATGTTTGCTCAGTTCGTTTATGATTTTGCAGGTGGGGACAACCCTCTGACGTTTTTTTAGCAAGTCATTTGTTAAAAAATTACCAGCACATTCCTGCCTATATCTCAGCATTCTCACCAGTCTCTTTCACACAGCGGCGTTCATTTTCTGCAGATATTTCCATGATTACTGTTTATCAAATTTGGCATTGATAATTCCCTGTCCTCTAAACCACGTGCGTCAGTAGATAATGAACGCTTCAAACACACAATTTTCCTTCCTCCTGCTGCTGAATTTTGAAACAGGCCTCCACCCCACTATGTGCTAAAGACCATCAAATTAACACAATGTCTTCACATTGTGTTAATTACTTTTTTTTTCCTTTTCCACAACTTTCTGCCCATTCACGGTTCATGCACTGTAGGTTGAACAAACAACTTCCCATGTAGGGATTACCAAGAAAAAAATATATATTATTAAACTGAAAATCTTTGACATAATTTCATTGGTAAAATGACATTCTTTTAGTTATTATTTAAATTTAACAGTATGAATTAAGTTCAAAATTTAAACTAAAAATTCAAAATAGTAATTGAATAATGATACTTGAATTTATTAAACAATATCTCTTATCGATCTATGATACCTTGTTGCACAGATAGCCAGTTCTGGTTCATCTATTTTCCTGAAATATTTTCATGCCTATTGTTCATCAGAATTGACATTAAGTAGCCCATTAATCTCCCCCCACCCAGGGCCGGATTTAGACTTGCTGAGGCCCTAGCTATACAAAACCCAGAGGCCCCTCTACTGTTTTAAATTACATCAGCTGGTCTCAGAAAAATTTTAAATATATACGCCTTTTTAATATATGAAAATATATTGTCTTTTAATTTTTATTAAAAAAATAAAGTGCGTTTACAAAATCACAGAAATAATTATATAATTAAAAGGTTTTAAAAACGACAAATAAGGCTCATAGAACAGAAATTTTTAAATTAAAATAGGAAAATAAAAATTAAAAATTAAATTAATATTACAACATAATTGGTAGTATATATAAAATTAATCTTTTATTCAGGTGAAAATTTGACAGAAGACATCATATAAAATTGGTACCCAAAATTCCAAATAATACGGGTATATATATATATATATATATTTCTTTCAAAAGCAAAATCATTAATTATGTCATCAAAAGATATGCTACGTAACTTATCGCTTTCTATATACATGATGCTAAGTGCAGACAATATTTCTTGAGACATAGTTGCTCTCAGTTCATTTTTTATTCTCTTTAGCTGTGATATGTCTGACTTCATTTGAGTGATTTTACTACGAATATTTTTTTTATCAATTCTTATATTTTTTTTTGTTTTTTTATTTGAGGCCCCGGCAGATTGCTAGGCCCTAAGCTGTAGCTTTTTTAGTTTATACGTAAATCCGACACTGCCCCCACCCCATTTCTTCTAATCTTGTTGAAGTCTAGTTGAGGCACCTTCCATTCAGAGCTGAATTCTAGCTTCATTGAACAACATTGTTCACCTCATTTAGTCTTGTTCCTTGGAATTTTTCCGTCTCGCACACATGTATCCTAAAAAGAAATTGCGACCTACAGCTATTCATTTCCAACGGTATTCATTGGAAATGAATTGAAATTCATTTCCAATTTTTTTGTGACAAAAATGGGAGATTTCATCTGTTTGGGAAAAGTCTTTTAATCCTTCAAAACTGTATTTAATTTTACCACTCAGCTGTTTTCGGCTTGTTTTTCAGTATTATTTTGACAGTAGTGGGATAACGTTATTCCACTTACTTTATTTGGATATAGAAAATGTGATTCACCAGTGTATGAATTGTTGAATATTCTCATGTTGAACATTCATCTTCCTGCAGGTGCGATTCGTAGTATCATCGATTTCTTTTTTCTTTCAATATTTCTTTAGATTTCTTCAACGTTACTCACCTCATTTGATAGTGCACTCACTCTTGCAAATAAATCATCCATCCATCCATCCATTCGAGGTATTTTTACCTCTGTCCTAAATTCCCTTGTTGCTTTTTAGATAGAATAAAATTACTGTGGTGCAGGTAGGGTTATTTAGGACTGCTGAGTCAGGTTGTTATGCTTTGCTTTCGGCAGTCTGATTAGTGCTCGGATATGCCATGAGCGGTTGGTGAGTCACCAGTTCTGCTACAACTAAGATGTCATAGTTTCAAAATGAAATGCTTGCACTGGGATATGTAATTTTCCAGCAAGCTGGCTGCTCCGTGCCTATCAAAGTTGTAACATTCACTGGCAAGAACCACTTTAAGATTGTGTGTGCGCGCATTACAAATGCTCTTAGCTGCAATAATTGATGTTATGCAGTTAGGTGTGTGTGTGTGTGTGTGTGTGTGTGTGTGTGTGTGTGTGTGTGTGTGTGTGTGTGTGTGTGTGTGTGTGTGTGTGTGACCTTTTCAGTGGAACTAAACTTCCCATTTTTTTAGACTCATGTGCGAGCGTTTCAGCAGTGGTAATGCCAAATTTCGGCGAATTTCCTTGAGGGTTAAGTGCTGCCTTAACATTTGATGAGGTCTTTTCATTGAGGCCACGATGACAATGATTACCTATACGTTATCCAATCCAAACAATACTTTAGGGCAAGAAGATAAACATCTTCTTGCCCTAAAGCAAAAAATGATATATCATTATGTTGGATTATCGAATACGGAGCAGATTTCTAATAGCAGAACAGCTGGCGAATTCCCCCCCCCCCCCAATTATTATAATTCCAATTCGCATTCGGTACCGTTTCATTGAAATTAGAAATGCCAATGTGTGTGTTTGTGTGTGCGTGTGAAAATAGTAGCCCTTCCAAGCTGATCACCGCTCATTACTTGTGGTTAGTGGTTATTTCTATTTTTTTTTTTTTTTTTAACACTGCAGGATTACTTTGTGGACCACCAAGAAAATCCTTTTTAAAAATAGCTATGCTAAGCGCCGATGTGTAAATTCTTTTTAGTGCTTGATCTTTGATGGCGAATAAAATAATCGACGCGTGCTTGCTTAAGAACATCAGGGAAGAAATAGATTTCTTTCCCTGAGATCGCCCCCCCCCACACACACATGCACATCGTATGGCATTAATCTAACTGGACATTTTCTCTAACTGAGAGATGCATCGCATTGAATTTGAGTACATTAAATGTCAATGTGAAAAAGCAGTGAATAAGTATTAGTTACGCTTCTATTACGTAGACAACAGAAGTAACGTGAAAGTAATACGAGCTCCTTGGTTTCCCTAAAAATTTTCGCCTTTTTTTACATTTAACAGTACTGTATCAGATTATAGTAACAGCCGAAGTTCAGCTTTGCGTTGAAACGGTTCTCGTCCGGCAAAATCATTTAGCGATACAACAAGAAGGTAAGAACTATACAGAAGCAGTTCAGAAGTAATAATTAAAATTAAGTAGACGAGCAAATCAGAAAAAAAATTAAATGCAGAATATATTTTTTAAGAAAAATTGGATTAAAAAGTAGACTGACTTTATACACACACACACACACACACACACACATACAGTCATCCCTCGAGTTACGTCCTTTCGAAGATACATCCGTGATCCCATAAGGCAGTGTTTCTCAAAGTGTGATACGCGACCCCCGGGGATCCGCGGCAATTTTTGGCTATGCATCATTAACGCATGGAATAAAATTTTAAGTTTGAGATCGTAAAACGTTCCTATTGTATCACTGAATAAGGTACAGAGACATCTGCAGGTTGTGTAATATGTTTCTCAACAAACATATTAGAGTGCAATTAGAGACAACTGGGATAAAAACCGAGACTAACTAATGAATCGCATGACCCCTCCCACATAAAATGCTGTATAGTAGATAATCAAAACCATCTGGTGCACCGGCAACATATGGTTTTGTTTGAGTGAACGTGTTAAAATTAAGAATATATAGTGAATGTGCTTCAGATATTATATAAGGAATTCGGTTGAAGAGAATTAGCATTTCAACTGAACTGTCAGCTTGCCTTTGTCAATTAGTAGCGCGATCTTTTGTTAATACCGCACAAATCATATGAGCGTCTTCATAGCTGCTTTTATCTCTACTGGCCTACCATTGCTGTCTGTTTCGAGTTCTGCTTTCACTAGCCATTTGTTGAAGGACTGTTCGTTAAATACGGTAATTTTTTTTAGTTTTCAAATTCTTAAGTATGGATCGCCGGTTAAAGACTGGATTTTTAAAATGCGCAAAAGAGAGGAAAATAGTAGATACAAGTAGCTGTCAGCAACAAGAAAATGTTGATATTGTATCTGGATCAAGTGAAATTGATAAGTGTGTGTCGTCTGACATCTCTAAAGAACCAACTAGGAAGAAGATGAGAAAACTTCGTAAGTACGATATAAATTACTTGAAATGTGGATTTTCATGGACTGGAAATGAAGAGGAACCTATTCCATTATGTGTAATTTGCGGTGAAACTTTAAAAAATGAATTATGAAACCATGTAATTTAAATCGCCATTTTGAATCGAAACATAATGAATGCAAGGACAAACCTGTCGAATTTTTTCAAAATAAACTAAAAAATTTAAAAGAATCTCAAAAAGTGATGTCGATCGTGTCAGGAGGTGAAAACATGAAGGCTTTAGAATCGTGTGTCGCTATTAATAGCAAAAAGTGGCGCAGCGGAAACAATTGGTGAAACTTTGGTCAAGCCTGCAGCAAAAATAATAGCGGAAATTATGATCGGAGATAATGCAAAAAGATCTTTTGATCGGATTTGCCTTTCAAATAGTACCGTTCATCGAAGAATCACTGAAACGGCTGAAAATATAAAACAAACATTGTTATCCGATAGACGTAAGAGTCGTTATTATGCGTTGCAGGTAGATGAATCCACCGACATTACAAATTTTGCAAATCATCTAGTGTTCGTTAGGTACGAAAAAAATCAAAAAATTCATGACGTTTTATATTGCCAACCCTTGCCAGAACATACAACAGGAAAAGAAATATTCAACAGTATAAATACCCTTATGCAGCAAAACAAGCTTGGTTGGAAAAGTTGTGTTGGAATAAGCACGGACGGAGCGAAATCCATGGTCGGGTCTAAAAAAGGGCTTGATTCAAGCTGTTGCACCAAATGCAAAGTCGACACACTGCTGCATACACAGGGAGGCTTTGGCTACACATATGATGTCTACAGACCTAAGAAAAATTCTTGATGAAACTGTAAAAATCATAAATTATATTAAAGGCCGTCCTCTGAACGTCAGACTTTTCTCTCAACTTTGCAAAGAAATGGGAAGCAACTATACACAACCTCTTTTCCATATCGATGTTCGTTGGCTTTCTCGTGGAAAAGTCCTTACTCGTTTATTTGAACTTCGGAATGACTACAAGTTTATCTTGATGAAAAGTTTGACTTCAAAAAGCATTTACATAATTGGAAATGGCTCAGTCAATTAGCATATCCAGATATATTTACTGTATTAAATAGTCTTAATTTCTCCTATAGTAAACTTAAACACTCTCCTCTTTACCGACGACCAAATAATAATTACAAATTCTGAAGACAAACTACAGAAAGCTATTTTAGATCTAAATGAGATATCCAAAGATTATATGATAATATCAACAGAAAAATCAAAAACTATGGCTTTTAAAGGACAAGATCCAGCAAGAACTAAAATAGTAATAGATAACAAGATCTTAGAACAAGTGAATTCATTTAACTACCTAGGACGTACGATCACATATGAAAATGAAAAAGATATAAACGTAAAAATTGCAAAATATTTAAAAAAACAGGTGTAATTAACTCTATATTTAAACCAAACCTAGTTCAAAAACAAACCAGACTAAAAGTATACAATACATTAGCCTTACCGGTCTTAATGTATGGAAGCGAAATCTGGACAATAAAACAAAAAGACAAACAAAGATTAACAACAGCAGAAATGAAGTTTATGAGAAAAACTGCAAAGTATACCCTATTTGAGCACAAAAGAAATGAAGAAATTATGAAAGAATTAAACCAAGAACCAGTAATAGAAAAAATTAAAAAATATAAACATAAATGGATGGAACACGTTCAAAGAATGAAAACAGAAAGATTACCAAAACAAGCCATTAGGAAAAAGAAAACCAAGACGTCCTCTTGAACGATTCAACGATGACTTCTAAGGCCGGAACAGGCCATGCTAGGCCTAAATCCTTGATACGCTGATGATGAAATAGTCTTAATTTATCTTTACAAGGCAAGGAAATTTCTATATTTCATGTCCAAGATAAAGTGAACACCACGTTGGCAAAAATGAAGTTATGGCAAAAGCGGGTTGGTAATGGAGAATTTGACGCGTTTCCATCGTTTCATGAATTTCTCGCAAGATCAAATGAACAAATTGATGATGATGTGAAAATTACTATCATGCAGCATTTAAAAAGCTTACAAATGAATCTAGAAAAGTATTTCCCTGAATTGGACATTAATATCGAGTGGATAAGCTACCCTTTCAATAAAAACAAATTTATGCCAAAGGGTCTATCGTCAATAGAAGAACAACTTTTAGAACTAGTTTCTGATAGTTTCCTAAAAAAAAAAAAAATGAATACAGCGAGAATACGTTATCATCATTTTGGCTACAAATACAGAATGAATTTCCTGAATTACCGGATAAAGCTCTAAGGTTCATTTTTCTATTTCCAAGTTCATATCTGTGCGAAGTTGGATTTTCGGCCCTTGTAGATATTAAGACGAAGAAGAGGAATCGCATTATAGCTGTCGAACCGCATCTGAGATTGAAATTAACAACTATAGAGCCAAATTTTGCTTAAATTTTATCTCACCATAAGCAATTTCACTCCTCTCATTGATGATAAATTATTTCAAGTAAAACTATATAGTATCTTTATAAAGTTTGTTCTATTAAAAATAAATCATTTTTTGTTTACATGAACATATAAATTCAAATAAAATGGATATTTAATTTTTTAACATTTTAAATTAATTTTAATTAATTTGTTTGTTAATTAATTAGGGGGTACTTGGTAATAATGAAAATTTAAGAAGAGGTCCGCGGATATCTGAAGTTTGAGAAACATTGCCATAAGGGAATAAATAACAGTTTCGGCTATACTTTCGAACAAGACGCAAGCGAACGTAAGGTAAAGCACGCACAATGGCAACAGCGCTTTCAACGGCAACCTCCTTCGGCAGTCGGCACGTGTCTTCAACGTGCTTTTGTGTTTGAGAAATGGGTTATTTGTGTATTTATCGTTAAATATTTCTCGAAGTTTTGTGCAACATGGCCCCTACATGCACAATCAAAAAATCCTAGTGAAGAATCATAGAAAAAGAGGCAACTAATTAATCTTGAAACGCAGTTGCAAATTATAAAGCAACATGAAGCTGGTAAGCCACTCAATGTGATCGCACATGACTTCGGATGGTCTCATTCTACAGTGACGACCATTTTGAAAAATAAGGATAAAATCTTAGAGGCTGTGAAAGGATCGGCTTCCATTAAATCGACGATAGTGACGAAGCAACGACAAGGTTCTGTCTGTGATTTGGAAAAGCTACTTGCATCATGGATAGAGGACCTGAACCAAAAGCGCATACCCCTTAGCACTAGGACCATAACCGCTAACGCACTAAGTTTCTTCAATATGTTGAAGGAGAAAGCAGGATCCGATTACGACTATGAATTCAACGCTTCTTCCGGTTGGTTCATGAGATTCAAGCAGCATTTTGCGCTGCATAATGTGAAGCTGTATGGGAATCTGCAAGTGCTGAGAAGGCTGCCAAGAAATTTGTGGAAAAATTGGATAAAACTATTAACAGAGGAAAATTATTTGCCACAGCAAATATTTAATATGGATGAGACGGCCTTGTTTTTGAAAAAAATGTCCGAGCGGACATTCATCCACAAAAAGCTGAAATCTATACCTAGTTTCAAAGTTCTTAATGCCCGTATCGCGATTCTGTTACGGGTAATGTGGCTGGATATAAACTGAAACTATTTGTGATATGGCACAGTGAGAATCCACAAATCTTCAAAAACATTAGCAAGCATACTCCCAATTCATTATCGGAGCAATAATAAGTCGTGGATGACTCAAAAATTGTTTGAGGATTGCCTTAATCAACTGTTATGCGAGTGAAATAAAAAGCTACTGTATGAAAGAAAATATACAATTTAAAAACTTTATTAATTCTAGATAATGCCCCAGGTCATCCGTCATAGCGGTGATCTCACCAAGTTCAAGGTCATGTTTCTCCCTCCAAACACTACTTCATTGATCTAACCGATGGATCAGGGAGTTCTTGCAGTGTTTAAGGCTTATTATCTACGGAGAACTTTTTCACAAGCCATTTCTGATACTAACGGAAATTACCAGAATCTCATGTAATTCTGGAAAACATTCAATATTTTTCATGCTATTAAAAATATTGCTGTGGCTTGGGAAGAAGTGATCTCTCAATGTATGAGTGGCATATGAAAAAAAAAAAAAAAAAAAGACATTACAAAGGTTCGTGCGTGATTTTGGAAGTTTGTAATAGTGAGCCTAGCAAACAATCTGAATCTCGAAGTGAATAATAACATAATTCAACTCACAGAAAGTTCCCCTGAAGAGTTGACCAAAAGAATTGGTCGAACTGTAGGAACAACAGTTGCAGAGGAGGAAAAACGAGAAAAGGAAGAGGGAGAAGAGAAACAGGAAGAGGTAGTTAAACGATTTACACTGAAGGGTCTTGCAGAAATGTTCTTTGCAGTTAGCGATGTTCTCAAAATGGCTGAAGACATGGATCCCGATGTTGAACGCTACTTAATAATAGAAACGAAAGCATGATGCGTTTGCTTGCTATGAACAAATTTACGATGAAAAGAAGAGGAATAAGCAAAGCCCATTGGACGTTTTTATCAAAAACAAAGGTTACACAAGAAGAGCCACAGCCTTATTGTTCACACAGGGAAGGTAATGAAGATATGATTGTGGAGGAAGATTTGGGTGATTATTCTCCTGTTTTATAGTGGCAGTAACGCACAGTACAGTTTTGTAATAAGGTTTAAAAATTGAAATGACAGTATACTTATTACGGTTAAGTCCCTAACCCCTATAACTCTGTTGATTTAATGTATCGACTTACGTCCTGCCGGATGGAACGGAACCCGGACGTAAGTCGAGGGATGACTATATATACATACATACATATATAAAAAAGGGCAGTTTTTTTTTTTGAATATATAGCTGACCTATACTAGAAAGGGTATCCAAAACCTAGACAGAAGCTATGGCTGAAATGTTTGTGCCGAGTAAGGCTGGAGGTGTAGGAAGCTCAAGAAAGGAAATCTGATCGTATTTGGATATATGGGTATTATTGAAAGTTAGGGGAAGAGACGTGATGTCTTTCTCTCGAGAAATTAGACAGGACTGGGTTTTGGTTTGACGTCTATAAGGTTGTCCACACACCCCACTGAAGTATAGCAAACAGATCCGAGTTAGCACGTTGGTTATGGCAGATTTTGAGATTTCTGATACATGGGGCAACAACTATAATTCTAGTTTAGATGACTGCAGGTGATGGCGCACATCATTTATATTGTTGTTTAGACTACGAATGTTATAAGTGAAGTGCATATGAAACTTTTTTCGAAGAATTAATGCTTGTGCTTTTTGATGCTTGTTTTGATTTTCATGGTTGGATTTTTGCTTTTAATGTTTTGGAATTGCTTCTTCAGCGGGAGATTTTTTATGATCAGCAGTAAAACAAGGTTGTACTGCGGATCATTGATATTCCATCACTCTCAAACATGCAAGGTAGATGGCAGCAGGATTTAGCACTAGCTGATCGGTAACCCTCCGGATTTGTCATTATCAGGATCGGGTCCCTTGAAGTAACTAGCTGCCGGTAGCAACCATATTATTGCTGTATCCCCTAATGGAGGCATGTCGTCCATTCGGAATATTGCCCGAATGGAGGACAGTATCTCCATTTGGGATATTGACCAGTGTAGGCAATATCTCACATACAGTGTGTATATGAGAAGATTTGGTAATTGAGGAAGAATATCATTCAAGTTTGAAATTTCGAGGTCAAGTAAAGATGCGTTTAAATAAACCGTAGAATTAAGAAACTCATTAACTAAATTAAATCGAGATACAACAAACAATTATGATACAAAATGGTTGACGGAAAAATTACCAAGCTCCTGAACTTGTTTAAAATTTGTTCAGCTGTTTCAGTTGGGTCGTTTTAATGGCAAAATTAGGCATAAGTGAATTATGTTAACATTACATATGCTATAATTAGTTTTAAGTTCAACTGTTGTGATAATGAATGGTGTCACTATATGAAGATATTACAAAACACATTACATTTTCTTGATATATATATATATATATATAAGAAAATTTATAATAGGCTGGAAGGAGAGAATCTTTCACCAAGCAGTAATTTTTGTTTTAAACTCAGAACTGGTTACCATTGAAAATTACTGCTCTGCACCTTAACATCATAACAGCTGAATAAATATTAAATCTGATAAGTTTTTAGAAGGCTCTTAATTTCTGTTTTCGGAAGAACTATCATAATGTAACATTTACCGAAATTCTAAGAACTATTTTGTTAAATAAAAAATAAATACGACAGGTGTGCCAACGTTACAGCTCCTCACCGTAGCCTTTGGTACATTTTGACACTTAAACCCGTTTTAGGTTTAGGTATTTCAAACATAATTTTGTTTTACCCAAGTATGCTCTAAAAAATGATCAGATTGAAACCAAAATCGAAGCTGAAGTTTTCTGTAGTAAACTTCAGCGATTGATCCCTTGAATGATTTTAAGCACATCACTTGGATCAATAGGATCCTATTTCTAAATAAATTCTTAATACGTAATTTAATTTTATTACACCCAGCCAATTCTTATTAATATTAATGAATATTAATATGAATATTTTTGTTTGTTTTTAACAATAACTCGATCCCGTGACGAGAATATTTCTGCGTAATAACGTAAAACTTGCAATACAATAAGTTTGCTTTCTCATCGTTTATAAAAGTAGAATTTTGCTTTTTCTCAGTTTTTGTTCGAATCCTAACTCGTAAGCGTCTCCTTACTCAGTAGCAATATCGTCATTGTTGGAAATATTTAGATTCGATTCTCATCTATCAGATTGTACGAGCAGAACACTATAAGGGCTTTTCAGTCACAGGTGAGTTACCCGTCTCACTCAAGTGGAAACGTTTTCCTTCCGGAATGAGTTTTCCATCCCACTAGCAGCAAACCGGCGAAAACGCAGTATAGAAACAGTACATGTTCTCATCTGTAGTGTCTTTGGAATAATTATAAACAGTCATCCAGATGTTGAACTGAAAAATTCATCAATACTGTAATATGATTTATTAACCACTCGCATTAATCTTCCGTTTAAGTCCAAGGTTCTTTTCAGAAGAGAATAGTTAGGTTGATTAGTGATTTCCCATTCATTTTATCCCTCATCCCCCACTTAATCACATATTTAGTTTTAGTTGCACCAATTTTCTATAGTTTATAAATTGGTAGCTAATCCGGATTAGCATCTGTAATGTCGCTACTTTTCATTTCGAATCACTAAATTTCCCAGAACAAACAGGAGGTTTATTATTACGTGACACCTCCAGGGAGTCCAAATATTGAAGGATGGTTTCATTCTTCATATTTATATATACAGATCCCCCCCCCCCAAGGTATTTATTTGCCAAACATCAGCGATTGATCCTTCAATGATTTTAAGCAAAACATCACTTTGATCAACAGATCTTATTTCTAAATAGTATGGAAATATAGCAGTTACAAAGGAGGGGGGGGGACAAAAGTAGAATATAAAACATTTATTTAAAATATGTTTTTAATCTTATCTTAAAACTTACTTTGCAGAATCAGTTTTTTTTTTTTTTTTTTTTTTTTTTTTTTTTTTAAGAAATGAACATATATGAATCTCCTATAATCTTCTCTTTCTTTTCCTCCTTTTTGTGATCGACGTTACTTCTGACATCCCATTCCATAGATTGATATATCTTTAATCCTCCGTTATATGATCTATCCTGGCTCAATTTTTGTTCCATTCATTTGCTATTTCTGCTGCTTCCAAAATTCAAATAACCACTCTAGCAGCTATATTATTATTTGTCTTTGAAGCTTAATGACTCCAGTCAGAGCCGGCGCTAGGGTCTTTGCCGCCCGCATGCAATTTCTATCTAAGCGCCCCTGTAACGACCCGGGCGTGTGTGGTTCTTTTACGATAATAAAAAATTTAAATTATTTGAAATTTCTTAAATAAATTTTGACAGAACAGTCACACGTTGGTTCGCCAAATGTAACGAACCGGGGGTGTTGATTAGGCAGGATAATCGTTAAAAACCGAATATTCAAAAAATTCTCAAAAATTAAAGCAAATTTTGATTATTGAATATAATGATACAGAGATTATAGCCTTCTCACCGATCCGAATCGCTAACAAAATTAAAATGAATTTTAATTAAAGTTAAAATATATTTGAACTAAAGTTTAAAAAATTCTTCATTTTACAAGTTACTAAAATTTTTACAAGTTACTTGTAAAAAAAAATTTAATTTTTTTATAAGTGGAACTATCTTTTAGGAAAATAAAAGAAACTCAAGATAGATGAGAAAATAAGAAAAGAATTCAGAAATAATTAGAACATTTAATATAAGTATTCAAAAAATAACATCTTTACAGAATACCAGAAAATAAATTAAATTACATAACGCTTGAAATTTTTTAAATTAAAATTTTAGGGTTTTTGATTTCATATTCACAAAATTAGAAATAATGGTCTTAACGTCTAATTCCGCACATATATCATTTTCAATAGCTATTAACGCCAAACTAACAAGCCTTTTTTGTGACATACTTGTTCTTAAGTAGGTTTTAATCAATTTCAACTTGGAAAAGGAACGTTCACCGCTCGCTACACTAACAGGTAAGGTTAATAGTATTCTTAAAGCAATTGAAAAGTCGGGGAAAGATAAATTATTGGACACAGTAAAATTAAGAATATCGAAAGGGTTTTGAATATTTAAATTATCCTTCCGAAAAATATCCCGGAAAGCACATAACTCGTCATATAGTTCTATTTCATTTACGTCTTTATTGTCGCCATCCTTCAAGAGAATCTCTAAATCGTCACAATTTTTTCGTAAAACTTCGTTATTAATTTGTAGTAATCTATACAAGAAATTAAAATGATCATATTATGTTTTTAGTTGTTCACAAACACATTGCAGCGTCTATTAACGAACACATTGAAGCGTCTAGAAGTGTATAAAACACATTCACTCTAAATTTATCTACTGGCGATTGTGGCGTTTCGTCGTGAAGCTCGCAGTCAAATTGTCGTGTCCTATTCCGTCGTCGAACTTCCGTACCAGTTTTAAATTCTTGTTCTCCATCCACCTCTTCAGTCAGTTCTTTTGCCGTTTTTAGAACATCTTTAAAATTCTTACAAGAGTATCTGATCGATACTCTTGTAAGAATATTTTTAAGTTTTCGATAGATTCTAAAGCACGTGTAATGTTCATATTTTTGTCTTGAAGCATTTTACTTACAGGGTTTATTCTGTTAAGTAAATCATGCCAAGTTGTTTGTAGTCCTTTATTTTAGCACATAATGTTTGTGCTTCATGCTGAGTTTCTTTATTAAGATTTTCATTATTTAAAATTTCAAAAAGTGCATCGTAAATTTCTCGTAACTGATATCTTAGAGGGCGGATTGTATTAATTTTACTTTCCCATCGCGTTTCTGATGGCTGTTTCAATGTTAAATGTTTTACGAACTTTAAAAGGATTGCCCAACGTTTGTAAGAGAATGAAAAAAATTGTATATTTCTTGAATAATTGCAAATAAACTAATTGTATCTGCATTCAATTTGGCTGCATCGTTAATGATTAAATTTAGAGTATGAGCAGCACACGCACTTAAAAAGCTCGAGGATTTTTGTTCAAAAGCAAATTTTGGAGTCCATATTTTTTCCCTTTCATATTTGCCCTATTGTCATACCCTTGACCTCGAATGTCTTCAATGGGAATGTTCCGTTTTTCCATTATTGTTGCACATAAACCACGTCCTGTAGAATCTGATATATCTGCAAAACCTAAAACATTTTCCCTGATCTTGACAATTCCATTGTTACAGAAAACAAAGCGAATATTAATGGTCATTTGTTCTGTTTTACTTGCATCAGGTGTGCAGTCTAAAATTATGGAATAATATTTAGATTTTCGAATTGATAATAAAATTGTATCCCTGATTGCGTTACTTAGTTTCCAATATTTCATTTTGACTGTATTTACTCAAATAGCGTACTCTATTGTTTCATTGTAAGGCCCTTTCAACATGATTTTCCATAAAGGGATCAAACTTCGCAAACAGTTCGACTGATTTTAAAAAATTGCCGTTATTCCTTTCATATAATTTATCAGATGATCCGCGAAAAGCTAAATTTTGGCTACCAAGGAATTTTATAATTTCAATCAAGCATTCTAAAACACTCCTCCAATGTTTCTTTTCCATTTCATACATGCTTTGAGCCTGACAATCAATAATAGTTTTGTTTTTTAAGTTTTTATCAAGTTGCTTCCATTTTAAGAAATTTTTCATGTGAGTTAAACTAGTCTCATTGATTCAGTAGGTGCGAAAAGTTTGCAACAAAATTAAAAAACAGAATTTAAAGTTTCGGAATAAATGAGCCATGTTCTTGGCACGAACTCCCCGTTTTCCATTTTTCTATTATAATACGTGTCGCCAAATTTACGACCATGTGTATCTCTGGGATATATTTTTCTTTTGAACAGGCCCCATTTCAATTAAAATAACTCGTAATTTTTCATAATATTTCCCCTTTCACCTGGATCTTCTAAATTTACATAGACTAACAATGTGTTAGTTTCGTGGTCACAACTAACTCTTCTCCTAACTGTTTTTCACTTAAATCATGCGTCTTGTTATCTTGTTCAATAGTTGCAATAGTACTTTCATGCAAACTGGATGATGTGCACGGTTCTTCAACTCGGATTTCCGATGTATCGAGTTGGTTACAATCTGCATCAGAATATTTTAATATTTTAACAAATTTATTAAGAGCCCCAGTTTGTGTCTGAATATCTGCTTCTTTTGCAGCATGACGTGCACCGGATAACTTTTTTTAAATTTTTGATTTCATTTCTGTTTTATACCCACAAGAAATTATTACACGACACGACACAGAGAGACGAAATAATAGTCCGCACTGTCAGTAGCCTACTGAGATGCGTACCATATCACTGGTTAACTAACAACAAATGTTTTTGTACGAAAATTCGTTTCTGCGCATAAAAACCGTTCACCGTTTCACTTTAGATAGACTGCAGTAGACACAACATTCTGCAGGCAAGCGTTTAGCCCTCTCACTGCAAAATTGTAAACAGCTGGCTGATCAAAGAGGTGGCAATATACAATTTTTTAAAAAAAAATTATTCAGTGCATTCGGCCTTATTTATTTTAATATTGATCATTCTAAGAATATTTTATTTTTATGATAAAAATTTTGTTTCTTAAAAATGAACTTATGAACCGTGCCCCAGCGGCGGCGCCCCCTTTGTAGCGGAGCCCGCATACTCTGCATGCCCGCTTCCGTCGTCCCTGACTCCAGTGTTTAACTTCTTGGGATAGTTTCTCAGTATGCGGCGAATACGTCGTAATTTTCATTTTCAAACATGACGAAAGACTCACGTTATTTAGTAGGTTTCTCAACTTACTTTTAATAAAATTCATATTAGAAAATATTTGCTCACAGAAATATGTCGATCCGAAAATCGATAGAAGTCCAAATGCGTATGTTTGAAATCACCGAATGTAAGTGTCCGGTAAGCAATTCCACGTGCCACAATCTTATCTTGCTTTTTAAGATCTTCTATTTCAGACAGTTTTTTTTTGTATTGCAAAGGTAGATTTTTGTCTTTCCAACTCCTCCAGGTCAGCTTTAAGATTTCTAAATTTTGAATTCCACAAATCCTGGGTTTTCAGGTCCTCTAACTGAAGTTGAAATGCAGCCTCATCAATTCCAGCAGAAGGCGAAAAATTTAATTCGGCAGGATTAATTTCAAGTGGTCGCATTAAAAATGACATAGTTGCCTTGTTCTTTCTAAATTCCTCAAATCTCCCATTAAATGCAGATCGCATATTTAACACAATTTCTTTGAAAAAGGTTAAATTTATGGAATTATTATCAGCTTGTTGTTGATATTTCTTCAACGTATGAAAATGTAATAACGTGCCTTTCTCTAAGTCTGCCGCAAACAAATATAATTTTTATTCAAACGAAATCACTTCTAAAAGCAAAACTGCTGTAAGAAACTACAGGGAAATTCCATTTCCCTGTAGTTTCTTATTTAGTGCGTTTAAATGGGAAGTTATATCCACCATAAAGTAGAATTTTTATAAAATGTAAATAGAATGTAGAGAAGGATTATCGCGTATGATTTCAAAGAGTTCAAACATGAAAGTATTAATTTTTTCAGCATCACATGTACTATTTTCGCTTGTAAAATATCCTTGACTTAATGTAAAATGTCCTTAATTTATTGCAAATGCTAAATGTAGGGTTTTTAGTTTCTACTTTAATAAATAACATTAATTTTGCATTATTCAAAAATAGATTGTTTAGTAACGAAAAGAGCCGCAATTATTCATTCAAAGAGCCGCAGGTTGCCGACCCCTGAGTTAGACTATGCTTGAATTTTCGAAACTTTTGCGTACTTCGTACTTAAAATGATTTGTTTTCTTTAACAGAACAATAAGAATATGTGAACGTGATACTTTTATTTCATAATAAAAATATCGCTAATTGAGCTGTAAAAGTTTACTTGAATTTCGACTTCGTGTTAGTTTTTCCATCCTGACGTTTAGTAGGTTATAGACCCTGGAGTAGTTGAATGCATTTAATGGTCCTCTTTCGTTAATGCCACCCTTCAGACTGCCCCCCCCCCCCGCTATCCATATTATCTTTACGCCTGAGTTGCTCTAATCCACTAAAATGACCCTCAAATTTATATGTGCAGTATCTAATAAGACATTTGTAATTTTATTAGCTTTAAGTTGTGCTTTAGAATGAAAGTATGGCTGCTTTACCTTTTGCATGAGAGATTATTCAGCAGCAGTTCAAGTGTGTATTTTAACTCCCTGTAAATAAGAATGCATTGTCGCAAATTCACTCTTGTGTAACCTGAACTAGTAGACTGGTTTAACTAGTATTCCCCCCCCCCCCTTTTGCTGTCCTTTTCCTTCAAGCAACTGTAGCTATGATCTTTGAACTCAAATTGTTTTCATATCACTTATACAGATAAAATATCTCTAAGGAAAGAAAATCTTTAAAAAATATTGATACATCATATTTAGTCTCTTTCCCGAAACAAGTTAGTGATAAAAGCTGATCGAAAGTTTCATATACCACATACAAATTACGAAATCGACAATGGCAAGTTTTTATACTCTGTATTGTCATGTGATTTGTGACTTCTAAAGAATTTTCATTTGGATAACTGAACCATGCTCTCGTCATTTATATTTACTCATTTGGTTTTCAAATAATTAGCCGATTGGAAAGGGTGTGATGTATTCGATCAACCCTATGCCTCCATATTATAAATATGGAGGCATACTTGATTTTTTATATATCTAGAAGAGTTCATGATACTGGCCTAAGAAAATGTGAATTCCATTCTCTGTAGTCAAAGAAATCATAACTGCAATGAAATCATATTGTACAAATTAATTTTGGACAAATAAAGAAATTAATACTTTGTTTTCCCCCACTTCTGTGGTACTTGACTTCACAATTTTGTAGTATTGAAAGCACAAGTGTGAAGTATGACTGTGAATATGATGAAACTGCCTAAATTTAATATTCTTAAAACAGGAGGAAGAGAGGAAAGAATATGTTGGTCATGAGGAGGAATATGATTGTCTTAGATCAGGGAAAAATGTTAATAGATGTATTTGTACAGAAAGGATATGCCAAGGAACAAAAGCTTTCTTGATACATATCTAGGTCAAAGTAATCCCTAAGGCAGTGATTCCCATGTTAGGCTATGATAGGTGGGTACAGTGGAAAAGTACTATCACACTATCATGTTTTCTCCTTTCTTTTCATTAAATAATTTTCACAAACACTATCACAGTAAGCAGTTTATTTGTTTAATAAGTTAACAGATTTTAAAGTAAAAATATACAAAGACGGCTAATGCATGATAATTACACATTTCAACTGATATAATAACTGCAAGGCTGATTACATTTACAATTATTTGAATAACTAATGCTGTTTATATTATTTTAAAAAAATGGTAGTAATGTTTGGTGTTGTGATCCACAGGCCAGCTTTTTCAAGGCCAATTTCTCATATTGCTGTGTTCTTTAACACTTTTGCACAGGCACACACACACACACACACACAGCAGTATGAGAAATTAGTGTGTCTGGGAAAAGACTGAAGAAATTCAGAAATAAATCTTTGTATGGGCTTTTTAATTTGAAGGTAATAATAAATTTAGTTTAATCTTTTATCCAAGTGTAAGCAACAAAGTTTGCACCTGAAGTATCTTCAGGACTGAGGCAACTCGTGGTAAAGGTGACCAAGCTTTCATCACTCCTTGTCTTAGTATCTCCCATAATGAAAGCACATCTTCTTGTGGACATGTATAATGCTATGGCATTAAGGGAAGTGCTTACCCAGACCAGTTTCGACCTTTATTGGGGTCTCGTCAGTGGGAGCCAGACCCAGAGCTGGTGATACCAAGGTGGAAGTAATGGAGAAGTCATATTTACTTATATGAGTTGCCAAAAGGTGTCTCACCTTATTATTAAATTACTCTGGATTTAGAGAAAGATGTTGAAATTTTTTTTCCCCACTTGGTTAGACTATAATAAATTTAGTTTAAACCTTTTATCCAAGTGTAAGCAAACAAAGTTTGCAGCTGAAGTATCTTCAGGACTGAGGCAACTCGTGGTAAAGGTGGACCAAGCTTTCATCACTCCTTGTCTTAATATCTCCCATAATGCAAAGCACATCTCCTTGCAGACATGTGTAATGCTATGCATTACAGGAAGGGGCCACTACCCAGACCAGTTTCGACCTTTATTGAGGTCTCGTCAGTGGGAGCCAGACCCAGCTGTGGTGATACCAAGGTGGAAGCAATGGAGAAGTCATATTTACCTACTCCTGAAGATACTTCAGGTATAAACTTTATTTGCTTATGCTTGGATTAAAGCTTAAACTAAATTTATTATAGTCTAACCAAGTGGGGAAAAAAAAATTCAACATCTTTCTCTAAATCCAGAGTAATTTAATAATAAGGGGAGACACCTTTTGGTAACTCATATAAGTAAATATGACTTCTCCATTACTTCCACCTTGGTATCACCACCTCTGGGTCTGGCTCCCACTGACGAGACCCCAATAAAGGTCGAAACTGGTCTGGGTAAGCACTTCCCTTAATGCCATAGCATTATACATGTCCACAAGAAGATGTGCTTTCATTATGGGAGATACTAAGACAAGGAGTGATGAAAGCTTGGTCACCTTTACCACGAGTTGCCTCAGTCCTGAAGATACTTCAGGTGCAAACTTTGTTTGCTTACTCTTAGATAAAGGATTAAACTAAATTTATTATAGTCTAACCAAGTGAAAAAAAAAACAAAAAACTTCCAACATCTTAATTTGAAGGTGTTTGCTGATCTCATACATTTTGTTTCTCTTCCCAGACACTTGGTTTTTCATCTAAGAAAACAGGTGAATTGGTTTGAAAACATGCATAATATTTTATTTATGTTATGCACGTTTTCAGCCCAGTTACAGAAATACTGTGCATCAGGTGTTGTGAATTTGTGTAGTTGTAGAGTGACCTTCTATGATACATCTCAGACTTCAAGGAAGTGTCATGTAATAATTAATGACATTAGTGGTTAAAATATATAAAATACTTGATTTGCACAAATTTCATTCCATAAAAACTGTGTCCAATGCAATAAGATTTACAGCCTGCAATTTATCGACTCTAGTCATTAATACACATCAGAAACAGCCGGTGAAAGTTTTAAGTGGGGGTGCTGCATATAAAATTAAAAAAAAAAAAAAAAAACTTTTTTTTTCTTAATCAGTAACGAATTTATTAATAAAAATATTTACATATTAAAAAATTGCTTTATTAAAAAGGATTTCATCCTTACCACGAACAAACACCAATGATAAAAGTTTCGAATCAATAGCAATGACAAGCACAAACGAATATCGACGTTAGATCGTAGTGCATTTGTTTCGTGTAATGATAACTGAAAAAATATAATTCTTTTCATATTTTCAACCGTGACACTCATGATAATTCAGCCTTGTATCTATAATAAATAAATAATTATGTTATTTTAACAAAATAAAATAAGATTTACAAAAAATAGTTCACGAACACGCACCAATGACAAATGTTTCATATCTCAAAGAAATAACGCACAGCAAGCTTATGATACAATGCCCAAGCGGCAGTGTATAGTATGATGTAACGTGCAACGACAAGGGCAACGAATATCGACGTTAGATCGCAGTGCATTTGTTTCATAATCTAAAGCGTTAATTGAATAATTCCAATTATTAATTATTCAATGTCAAAACATAAGCTGTAACCTTGTTGTATTGCATTTATATAATGTTGTAAGCATTGTTATTATTTATAAACACAGACAAAATTTAATTTTTTCATTTTTTCCTTGGGGTACTGCAGTGTCGCGGTGCTTATGTATGAGCTGCCACTGATATACATCCAATCTCATACCAAAGTAGCAAGGTTTTTCATATGATCCACATACATGATACTTATACTTATACATACATGATAATTATATATATCGAATAATATAATAACTGTAAGGCTGATTACATTTATAATGATTTAAATAACTAATGCCATTTACGTTACATATAAAATAATGTGATTAATATTCATATAATTTAAATAAGATCTGAGATTTTTGAAATTCATTGAAGTGTTGATTTTTAAAATAATAGGCAGTTTCTAAGCATTACATTGAGTGCTATAGAGAAGTATTTCTGTTGTAATTAATTTCAGTTTGCCAATAAACTTTCAGCAAAGTGATATCTTTTGCTGATATTCCATTTTTTTATTAACATTGTGCATGTTTATGCATTCAGTATGAATGTACTTGATATTTATAGTATTTGATCTGATCCTGTGGTTCCCTCTCTTAGAGAGGGTTGCAGCTGATTACTATGGAAATAATGACGCAAGTAGTTTCCCATTGCCTTCCTTGCCGTATATTTTATGACTCTAGCCTGTATGTTCACGAGTCCGGTTTGCCTGCTTGTGGGATGAAAAACCCTGCTGTCCACTCCCAAAACCAGCTAACTTGGCAATGGCTGAGGAAGATCCTTAAGCTCCTTGCCAACGGGAATCGAGCCTAGGACACTCCTTTCCCCCAAGCATATGGTTGCGAAGCGTAAAACCACTAGGCTAACCATGCAGACTATTTATAGTATATACAATTAATATAGTATATTAATTATAATATATACAAATACTTTTTTGAGGGGCAAAAAAGTTTGCAAGTTGCAATTTGCTTAAAACATTGAGTTTGACTTAGAGATCTTGTACAATTCATAGCAGTTTTCATAAAAAAAAACATCCTTTACTTTTCAAGTTGATTTATACAAATTTATTCATTCTTTCTGGTGATTTTGCAATCTCAATGTATTCTGCCATATTCTCCTATTTTTTAAATTTCTGTTCTTGAAAGCAAATTTGTTTTTGTATGTCCACATTTTTTTTTAACTAAATACACAAACTCTAAATTGTAATCATCCTCATGCATGACTGATTTTTTAGCAGTCAGTCATCTTTCCACTAGACTATTTAGATTTTTCTCTTTATGTTTGGTGTCTGATATGCTCTAATGGAAACAGGAGGGCATTGCCCAGGATAGAACAGGATACTGTTTTAAGATATAAGAAAAGCAGATAAAATTAAAGTACAAAAATAACCAAAAAAATTGACATTTTTTTTCCTCTTTGGTAAAGAAATACATTATAATAAATATTTTATAATGGCAAAATTAATACAATTCCCAGCCGTTCAGTGTCAAGTGTTTACTGCAAAGTTCCTTTAGAAATTATAGTATGTAATCTTATTCATCAGTTGTTTCTTCAGTGAATAGAGAAACAGATTGCTTATGCAATTGCAATGAAAGATTATTATACAGTTGACACTTATGACAGCAAACTAATATGGATAACAACAACAGTTTATTATAACAGAGTTTGCCACAATGAATTTCTTTTAGAATAGCATTGTGCCTGTTCTATCCTGGGACATTTCAGCAGTTTGTTATAGCAGTGTTTGCTGTAGTGAGAGTTGACTGTATATTTCTTAAACAAATTCAAAAAATCAATGAAGTATTTTGTTTGCTTTATATATCAGCATTTTCTTTTCATCTTTATTAATTTTGTTTATGGCATTTAATTTTAATATTAATCATATAAGGCTGGAGGTAAGATTTATCATGACGGGGGGGGGGTGATATGTCATAGTGTCTGTCATGTTTGTGATAGCAAGTATTGCCATTGATATTATGAAAGCATTACCTTCCCTAGATCACATCTACATGCATACTAAGACCTCTGTGGTAAATGAAAAGCAACAAAGCACCTTGCTTTATTAGCTGTGTGTAAGATATATTTTTAAATTCGTATACATATACCAGTTTCATTCTTTATACATGATAGGAAATTTTTTATATACAGAGTTTCTGTATTGCATTCATTACTTGTTATATTTTAATGGATCTGCATTATAGCAATAGATGCTAATGTTCAAATAAAAACCAAAGTCAGACCCCTCTTTTTTTCTCCACTCACTCTCTCTCTCTCTCTCACTCTCACACACACACACACACACACACACACACACGCAGTGGGGCAGATACCTTTAGAGTACAGTTGTCAGATTTCTTGGTTGTCAAACCGGGACACAGGACTGATTTCTTGGTTGTCAAACCGGGACACAAGACCGAATCGACGAAATTTTGACAATAACAAAAAAACACACATCCTCTTTCTACAAATGAACTACAAATATCACAGCCATGAGATTCTTTATTTATAAAGATAATACAACTCAACTAGAAAAAAAATCACAGAGACAAATAAAAGATTCTACAATTCAACTAAAAAAATCACAGTAACAAATATGAAAATTCTTTGTTTTATAAAGATCTTACAACTCAACTAAAAAAATCATAGTGATAAAGATAAAATATTAGATATTCAAGTTACTTGACTTTATACTTGAATCAAGTATAACACAAAATTTAAAGAAAAGAAATGACAAAAACATTTTTTTAATTATAACTATAAGAAATAATACTATGGGCTTATTTTAACTATTTAAAAATTACAAAACTAATATTAGTTATCCTTTGTTTTAATTAACATATTACTCTTTCTTTTTGAACTTATCATTAGATTTGGGCCATTTTCAATAGAGTCTTATTCAGTAAATAATCATGCATTTGAAGACGATTAAAATCGTAGTTTTCGAGACATTGAAGAATACTTTCAACAATATTTATTGAGAGTTTATTTCTATCCTCCGTCCATTGGATTTCCATTAAGGAAAATATTCTTTCCACGTTACCATTGTGACCAGGTATAGAAAAAACATATTCACATATATTATACAAATCTTTATATTGCTCCGGAAATTCTGTTTCCATTTTTGAAAATATAAATGCCCATTTTTCTGAAGCCATTTTTTTTATTCCACTTTGAAGATTTTAATTCTTCTTCTAATATGATTTTCAATGCGGTGATTTGATTAAATAAGTGTATCATTTATATCAATATTTTTTGTCTCCAAATATTCAAAACTTTTTTCCTCATCTTCCCATCGGAAGATGCGGAAAAAATGAAAATACTGAATACTTTTATTTTTCCAATGGTATTGTCCGCTGTTTTAAATATTCAGTCATTGTTTCATAAAATGTTATTTCTTCATGAAATTCATTGATTTGTTTTTTTGAAATTAATCCACTTTCTTCATATTTTTTTATTATTGTTTTAACTTGAAATGGTATAAATTTTATAACCTCTATAAAATAGATTTTATAACCTGTAAGACTTCTATAATCGACACTTTTTTCTTCCTTCAATTTTTAATATTTGAAAATGAATACTACCACATTGACTATATATGAACCAAAGATAGGCTTCACTAAGAGGGTTTTAAAAAAAATCTAGTAAAGTCTTTTGTGCTTTTTCCTCTGACAAGAAAAAAGATTTAAGAGTCAAATAATTTTATAGTTCGCTCGATAGCAGGTAGCAGCGATAACCATCTTGTTTTACAATGTGACAGTAATTTTTTGTATTCTACATCCACAAAATTGCAAAAAATCTTTTAATCTCTCTGTTCTTACACTGTATATAGCAAAATAATTAAATAGTTTTAAAATAATTTGTTCACTATTGCAAGATAATTGGTCAGCTGCGGTTTGTAATGCATTGTGTAATATGTGGGCTGGACATCCAATTCCTTCAATGTCTGCTCCAATTTTTGTAGTACATTTTTCTAAAGCTAAATTAAATAGGATGGGTGACAGGGATTCTCTTTCTTCTTGTCTTAATAGCAAATTCATATCATGCTTCGGATGTCAGTTGTGCAAATTTTGACTAAATTTATTATCTTACAGGATGTCCCAGGTTCATATAATGCCCTCCAAAGGCCTTTTCTATGAATGCTATTGTGTGCTTTTCTAAATATGAACAGAATCTGATTATATTCCCATTTTTTTCTCTAATATTTGTCTTAGTGTAAAAATTTATCATCTAGATTTCCTCAGAATCCTGTTTGATATTCATATATATTTCCTTTAGCAAATGGAAAATTATAGAACAAGTAAATCATTTCAGCTGTTTAGTTTTAGCGAAGATGGAAAATTAAATATAGAAATAGATAACAGAATAAGCAAACCTGGTATAGTTGGGAGTCCCTTGAATAATCCTTATGGAATAAGTGAGAAATTATTCACAGAAGATATTAGGAAGGAACTGGACATTGTTAGCATTCAAAATTATGTAAGCAAAGGCAATTTCAGGTGTGGTCAAAATGGGAGAAGAAATGTTTTCAAAACCAGGTATCTAATGCTAAGATGTCAGGATAAGATCCAGAGGAAGATCAAGATCAAGTTGTATTGATGCAGTTAGAAGAGCTTTAGATGACTGAAATGTAAGATCTGTCCAAACAGGAGTATTGACCAATTGCTGAGGAAAATTGTCAGTAGAAATTAATAATTGTGTAAACTTCTTGTCATAATATTTTGTACATATCAGGAATTTGATGATGAAAATATAATACTATGAAAGCAAATGTCTTTTTAAATTGTGTAATAAAGTTAATTTAAAAACAGTGCAACCTGAAAGAAAGAAGCATTTGATGTGTTAATATAAGAGATCTCAAACTCACTTCATTCAGCAACTCGCATTCAGTGTCCTGCTAGTTTTTGTAAGCTAATTTTTCACTGAAAAGTTTCCATGCATAATGTGTTTCGAAATGTTCATGGGAAGCTCACATTAAACAGTATTCACAAAATGCTTATCATACTTCTTAAAACTCATTTACTAAAAAAAAAAAAAAATCTCCATAACCAACTCTGGTAACTTATTCCACTTATTCATCACTCTGAAAAAAAAAAAAATAAATAAAATAAAAAAAAAATAGCTCTTACATCATTGTTAACTCACACTTTTACATAGCTTTCAGGAGTGGCTGCATGTCCTGTTGTGAAAACATTTTTCTGTATCCATGGTATAAAAATCCCCTTAAGTCACTTATGTTTCTATTATATCTCCATTTTTTGTCTGCCTATCAACTGAATTCTACAGACCTATCACTATCTTGAGTACCTGCCTTTGGATCATCTCCACTTCTCTCTCATATTCATGGAATCCATTCATACCAAAAGAAAATGTCATGAAATATAAATTCCCAATTTTTTTTCTCTTGAAACAAAAGCAAAAAACATATAGATTATAAGCTCCATTTCATAATACAACAAAATTAGTAAAAGGGTGAAAGTAATTTCACCCTTTTACTAATTTCACATGAAAATAATAGTTATCAAATAATATAGCAAATATAATTTATTATTATACAATATGAATACAATACAAAATAAATATAATACAAATATAAAATATCGTATCTTTTGAAATTTCCTTAATCTTTGGACTGTACAAAGTATTAGCGGTTTGTATACAAAATGACTTTGAAATCCCTAATTTATATATATATAAATTGGGGATTTCAATAATCATTTTATAATAAGTATAATGTATCATGATTATTTAGTATAATTGATGTGGCAAGTCCTTGGACTCCTTGGAGGTGTCAAGTAATAATAAAATAATAATAGTAATTTTATTTTGTGATTGTTTTCTATATTTTTACAGATAAATATATTGAATGTGTAATTTTTCTTCAGGCTCTTCAGAAAGAAATTGAATCACTAGGCAAATATGTGTCATCATTATTAAAACTGTGTGATCAACTAGGAGCAAAAAGTGAAGAAAGCACAGCACCAGTTCTCTTTTGGGATGCTGAAAGAATTCGACGAGTAGCTGTTAACTTGGAAAGAAGATGGCATACATTATGGCTGCGATCTCTTGAATGGCAATGTCTCATCGAAGGACTTATCCATAAATATAAAGCAGTATGTATTACATCTGCTTTTCTTGTAAGAAGCTTCAGAATATTATATTAAGATGAGAAAATTTGAATCTTGGTGGCAATTCAAAACTGAAAAATGTTTGCACGCCTGATTATGCTGAGCCCACAGCCATGATATTTCATTACATTCTTTTCACTGGAAGCAGAAAAGAGGATTTCAAATATGGGATGGGGATGATACAGATCCAATACTCAGTACCAAGATTCAGTACTGTGGGAAATGAGAACTGTAAAAAAAAATGTGTTGTTCTTGACACCAAGGTTCAAAACTGTCCTAGATAGTTAAATTTATTTATCAGAGCTAGATCAGTACAATTACTGTTGTAATGTATTGCTATATTCTTGCAGTGTTTTGTAAGAGTATATGTTAATTTGTTTACATGTATTTTGTTTTATAATTTATTTTCTAATGACTTGTGCTTGATAATGGGTAAGCTCAGTTGATAACTGGAGAAACATTCTTTCAGCTTTTGATTGTTGAGCCAAAACAGATCTATGGAAAAGTAATCGCTCAATAATTTCAAAAGAAAAAAAAAATTTTTATAATGCTTTAATATTACAATTAACATATTTAAATTTTCACTGATACTCTTTATTTTATCAAGCATCTACTGAACAAATCTCTTTTCATTAAAGCATCTAAAAATTTTGGCTGTGTTGTCAGGTTTTTAAGGAAGATTAATTAGTTTAGCTTTGATCAGGCTGTTATTCTCCTTCCCACCCCTCCCTCAACAAAGGCTGGGTTTACCCTTGGTGTCAAGTTAGTCTTATACAAAAATCATAGGGAAACTTAAGTTTTCATTTAATTTCTGGTATTGAGACCAAGTTTTTAAACATAAAACAGATTTATTAAAATAAACAATACCGAAAGTCATCAGAATTACATCATCAGGGGTACAAAACTTCGTATAACAAAGACTAGAAAAAATTTATTACACACAATTGATGTTATCAGAACTTCAAAACTAGTACATGTAACAAAGTGATGAAAAAAAAAAACCATTGCATTAATTAATATGTCCATTGGAACAATTCTAGTTGTTGTTGTTACCACATCCTGTGGCATGATGCATGTCATATCCCATGTCTGTGGTTGTTTGATTTTTTATGAAAACAGGCTGAACTCGGTGTAGGATTATACCTTGATTTTTATTATGTTATGTAGGGATATGGAGCATTTCTGAGCTTCTTTAAACTTTATTGTAAAACAATTATGATCAATAAATGGCATTTCTGTTTCTTGCCAAACTGTTTGGTAGCTTGTGTTTGTTGTGTGTGAGGCTAATCCTGATCTGTGCTGTCTTTTCTTTTCAATGTCTTCCATGTTCAGATGTGCCAATATCCCCAGTCTGGCCTATATAACAAATGCTAAAAGAGTGGATTAACTCCTTGTTTTTCATAGGAGTGTGTGGAGGTTTTGGTAGATAAGAAATTCAAGATTTTATACATTAGCAAAAAAGGTCACTTTAATGTTAAATCATGGAGCACCATTGCAATTTTGTCTATAACATTCTTGATGTTAAGGTAATTGCATTTTTAAAATTTTGTGTATTTAAATGAGTTGTCAGAGGCTTTAAACAATTTTGTTAATTGTCTTTGGTTTGTACCCTTGAGGTGAGAGTGCCTCAGATAGCACAGTTCTTCTCCTTTTTTTTTCTTTTTCTTTTCTTTCTGATTTACTGGATATGTTATAGGCTCTATCTCATAATGTTTTAATCAACCCCATCGTTTGTAGTTGATGGTGATGTGAAGTGGCATGTAAAAATTCTTCTTTTTTCTTCATTTACTTTAAGAAGGATGTGAAGGAATGGTAATTTTTGTGATCTTCCAGTTCAAGAGTGAATTTTATTATTATTATTATTACATGACACCTTCAAGGAGTCTTTAGGCCACCACACAACAACTCGCCATCTCCTCTACTCATGCCACACATCATGACATTGCCATCATGTGTACTGTCACCCAATTCGCTATATACAGGATGAAAACCGGAATTTCTGTGAGAAAAATCCCCACTACTTCCATATGAGATCAGCTAACTCACCTTCAATTGAATAGCCCCATATAAACAATCCTCTCATCACAACAAGAATCGAATTCACGTCTTTTCCATTCAAAAGCTGTAATATTCTGATGTTTGTTCTTCCATTTGTGCTATGGAGGTGCATAAATATTTTTGTTTGGGTGCAAGCCGTTCAGATAATCTCTAAATTGAGTTGTCTGTTGTCTTGTCTCGACCAAACAAGAAAATATCAATTTAATGTAATCAAGTTTTTTTTTTTTTTTATATAATTTCAGTAGTGTTCTTTACAAAATTTTCCATGAAGAGATTTGTTAGGGTTGGTGACAGGGGAACCCATGGATAAATATCAGGAACAAACATAAGGACTTACCATAACTTCATTTATTAAACCAATCAGTTTAAGACACACTAAGAATTCTCTTCCATTTTATGTTTACTGTTTTATTCCTTCACATTCCATATAAAGACTTCTTCTATCATAATGAGAATTGAACTTAGTTCTCTTCCAGATGAAGAGTACATGTTGTGATGACAGTGGGAAGAGTACTTCCCACTGTCATGGAGGCTATTATCCAGTATGCTTTCATAAATCTTGCTTAAAACTGAAAAATCACAGAGGAATCACTTAAATAGGAAACTTTCTGTAATTTTTATATTGTTTCATTCTCCTTTATAAATGGATGTCATGAAAGTTCTCTTCATCTGGAATTCCACCTTCTGATTATCTGTGAATATCATCCAGTTGTCTCTTCATGTTTTTATAGCTCTGTCAAATTTTTATACATCATTCATAATATACCCCCAAGGGGTGTATATGTGATACTGAAATATACTCATGCCTGCATTCCTCTCTGCCAATTTATCATTACTTATCTCCCTTAATATTCTTTTCAATTAATTATTCTAGAGAAACTGAATATTCTTATTTCAATTTTTATGTCAAACGTTATTTCTGATTTCATTTACAGTACTCTTTTCTCTATTTCTTAATTTTTTCAGTAGCCTCTAGAACATATACTGCCCTTGTGTTATTTTGTATATAAGGTGCTACCCAAAATTTCAGTTAATTTGACAATAAAAAATTATGAAACCTAATTCCCGGTTTCCACTGTCTCCTTTGAAATATTTCCCTCAAGCATATATACAGTGATTCCAGCGGTTTCTGTGATCCTGCCAAGATCACTAGATCATGTCAAAATGATGCCCTTTCAGCCAGAATTTTATCTTGGGGAACAGGAAATAGTTTGCAGGGGAGGGGGGGAAGGTCAGACAAATAGGGGAAATGGGGAGTGAATGTAGTGTTTTTGGAAGCTAGGAACTGTTGAGCAACTAGTGATGTGTAGGTCCAGTTGTTGTTGTTGTTGTTCCACTTGTCTGGACATTTAGGTCCAGTGCTCTTCCTTAGTTACTTCAAAGCATCAGGTAAAATTTTTTTATTGACAGCTTGACCATGGGGGAGGGAGGTTCTTGTGGTCAATGCCTTGGGTGTCAAAAAAAAAAAAAAATCAATATTGACTTCATATTGCTCTGATCTCTACATGTTTCTTTTTGGCCTTTTAGCCTTATCACCAGACACTACCTTAAGCATTCACTGGATTTCTACTGCAGTTTTTTTTTTGAAGTTGAAGAAAAATTTAATGCAGATTCTTTGCTCCTTAAAATCTGCCATTTCAGTTTGAGAAGAAAATCACTGACCCACATAAACACGATGTTACAAAAAATGCACTTAACCAAAGAATACGGCCTCTCAGTCTGCCAGCTATTGGCATACTGATTCATAAAGGGTACTATTTTCCTCTTATAGAAGTATTTGCACACACATTCAAATTCTCCAAACGTTTGGGTAGCATTTTATATTCTTCTCATGACTTTTGCTAAACTATATTTTACTTTCTTCCATTTTCTTTGCATTCTCCAAGAGTATATTCTAACTTATTTCCATGAAGTTTTTTTTTTTTTTTTTTTTTTTTTTTTTTTTTTTTTTTTTTTGTAAGAAAAAAAATGCCTCTTTAACATCATGAATCCACCACGAGGTTCAGATTTTTCTATTCTTCCAGGCAACTTCATCACATTGCATGGCTAAATCATCAGTGTTTCCTTCAGATTTTGTAGTCTGTGTTGTCTGGATCTTCTTTTCAAAATCATTGTTTTTCCCATTTATATATGCCTTCAGTGCTCAACTTTGATTCTTTTCTTTCTTTTCTGTATGTTTTTCTTTTCATTATGATAATCATTTTTCTCATGCTGAAAACTAAATGGTGATCACTTCCTATTTCAAATCACTGTTTATTTCTGTATCTTGGATCACTCTGAAGATATCATCATGAACAGTAGCATAACTGATAAGATATTTCTTGTTTCTTTCCATGTTGAATTGATGCATAGTTCTATTTTTGAACATATCCTGAACAGGAATCAAATAGGTAATACTTATCATTGTTATTAGCTTGGTTCTTTTTTTCCCCTTTTCTTTTCAAGACATGGAATTCATTTCCTACTCTGCAATTTAGGTCTCCAACAAGAAGAACTAGCTCCTCCTTGGTCAGCTAACCTCTCCAAATTTATCTGAAATTCAATTTATGCAATATTAAAAACACAGAGAAAAAATAGTTTAATGAAAATAAAATATATTAAGATATTGTAGTAGTAGTCAATAGTATTCATAAAATGGCCTCAAGAACACACATAAATTGATCAGCAACAGAATACTAACAAGAGCAGTAAAGTTGAAAAAAGGATTTGCCATGCTGAAGAGAAACTTGACGATGTCTGATGAGGAAACTCGATGAATGAATTAACCCTCAAAATCACAAAATGAAAATAGATTATCAGACAGATGACAGGAATTACGAAGGTTGAGGCATTTAAAGGAACATAAGAAAGACAAGAAAATTAAGATGCAAAATGAGAAATAAGCACTGAATCAGGTACGATATTGCATTCTAATGGTAATCAGGTGGGTAAAGTCAATTATAAAAGGATATTATTTGGTATGACAATACCAAATAATATCATTCCATCATAAAACATTCCATTGATGACTACATTATTACTTCAAGTTTTCCTGGAGCAAAAATATAATAAACACCATTGAAAAACAGAAAAGAAAAGAGATGGCAATTCTGTTAGGTATGAATGAACTCAGATTGTAGCCATTAGTAAGACTTAGCTAAATATTGGATGATTTTGAGTCTACTTAGGATAGAATGCTATGACTGCAGTACTAGTACAATTTTCCATATGCCAATGAGTTTGAAGCCATCTAGTATGAGGGTGGAGTCTGACAAGATCAAATACATAGTAGGGTGTTGTTAGAGACCTAGTGAATCAGTTGCTAGTGATGATGAAATGCATTACCAAATAAACAAGATGGGTGTGACAAGTAATCATCACGGATAACTTTAATTATCCAAACACTGATTGGTTAGCAGTGAATTCTAATAAGAATGAAACTGAATTTATTTCGAGCTGTTCTGAGATATCTTCCTTAAGGTGCATGTGACAGAACTTAGGCAAAATAGTGTTAGATCAGATTGTAGTGTTAGACTGGGGTTCAATAAAAGACATGACTCTTCTTCCTTGGGTTGGTGACAGTGATCATGCGGCACTAACCTGGGAAGCAGCTAAATATTTGGATATTCCACTTAGAAAAGATTATATGCTGAACTACAAAGCAGGGAATTATGACCAACTGAATAGTATGCTGGGTTCTGTTCCATGGTATCGAATATTGGATGGAAAGGATATCAGCAGTGCATGGGAAGCATTTAAAGAAATTCTTAAATGATGCAATATTGAAGTGTGTCCCCATTTCCCAAGGTCAAATAGGGGAAATGGGGAATATTAATAATAATGAATTCCTATGTGTGTCCCCAAAAATAGATATCATGTATGATGAAATAGAATGGTGTATAAAGGAAGTTGGAGGCAAGAAAGATAGAGTTATTTGTTCTATGGGTGACTGTAACACAAAAGTTGGATCAGAGAGAACATCTACACATGTGGGTCATTTGGACTAGGAATTTGGAATGAGAGAGGACAAAAGCTGATTGATTTCTGTAACAAGCACAGTCTCATCATAACTAACACTTATTTTGAGCAAAAAACCAACAGCACATGGGAAAATCCAGATGGAAGAAACCATATTGTAGTCAGTAAATGTTACTTCAATGGAATACGGAACTCAAAGGTGATGCCAAGTGCTGACTGTGGATCTGATCATAGACTGGTCTTAATGAAGATGAATATTTGCCTGAAAACAATAAAATTTAAAAGAAGTCAACCCCTAAAATGGGATCTGCAAATGGTACAAAATCCAATAATAAAATCAAAATTCAATGAAAATATTTCAGAACTGCTGTCTGCACAGTTGCAACACGAAAATGAACCCTCTTATTGGAATAGATTACAAGCAGCTATCATAACATCTGCTAAAAACCACATCAATAAACAAGAAGAAAGAAAGAAAAAACCATGGATAACTCAAGACCAAGAGGTAATCAACCTTATTGATGAAAGAAGAACATGGAAAAGAGGAGCAAATGAAGAAGAAAGGTTAAGATATAAAACTTTGGATAAAAGAATCAAACAGTTATGTAAAAGATTGAAAGAAAACTGGATAAATAGGCAGTGCACTGAGATAGAAGAATTACAAAATAGGAACAAAACCAGAGAAGCATTCCTGAAAGTGAAAGAACTTAATGGAAAAGCAAAACATACACAGTCTGATGACATCAAGGACAAAGATGGAAACATACTCCTTAATAAGGAAAGATAAATGGAAGATGGGTGGAGTACTTTTCAGACCGCTATGAAGATGATAATGGTAACAAGTTAGATGATTCACGACACCTTAAGTTAAACGTAACAACATATACCACTCTACCCACAAGAAAGGAGGTAGAACACTCAATCAAGAATCTTCCTAATAATAAATCCCCTGGATGTGATAATATTCTGGCTGAGCTGTTGAAAGCTTTGACTGGCAATAATAACAACTATTCAATGGAATTCATTCAAGACATTTGTAAAACAATACAATTACCTGAAGTTTCTACAACATCTATCTGCATACCAATTCCAAAGAAACAATGCACAGAACTGTGAGCCTAATATCCCATGTATCTAAAATTATTTTAACCATTGTTAACAAACAAATTGAAAGAGCCATAAGTGGTGAATTAAATGAACAACAGAAAGGCTTCAGAAGAGGAATGGGAACCATTAATGCTATCCTGGAACTAAAAATACTAATAGAAAGATCACTTGAAAGAAATAGGAACATTTACATATGCTTCATAGACTTTCAGAAGGCTTTTGACCAGGTAAAACATAATAAAATGTTCAATATATTAGATAAATTAGACATAGAAGATCATGTACTTAAGATTATAAAAATGATTTACACCAAAGAGAAAATGCAGCTGTTTAACAATGAGACTTCTGTAGTGAAAATAAAAAGAGGAGTTAGACAATGTTGTATCCTTTCAACAAATCTATTTAATATCTATAGTGAGACAGTGATGAAAAAGATTGAAAAACAAAAAATAGGAATTAGTATCCATGGTATAAAATACAACAATCTTAGATATGCTGATGATACCATTCTAATTTCAATAAATTATTGAAAAAGGTAAAGAATTTGGATTAGATATAAATGCAAAAAATACCAAATTTATGAAAATCTCAAAAGAAAGCAGATCTGAGCTAGAAATATTCATAAACAATATGAAAATTGAACATACAACAGAATACAAATATTTAGGCACCTACTTTACTGCAAATGGAAAGCAAGATAAAGAAATAAAAATAAGACCAACCATAGCTAAAAATGCATTCTGGAAAAATAAAGATCTCTCAGAAGTTCTGTGAGTATCGAGACAAAAAAAAAAGAATGATAAGAACATTGGTGTGGCCAATTTTCACATATGGAAGTGAGACCTGGATATTCGAGAAGAGAGTAAAGCAACAGATAATGGCCTTTGAAATGTGGTGCTATAGGAGCGCTCTGAAAATCCCATGGACAGAACATGTGACAAATACAGGTGTCCTACAGGGAATTATAACACAGAGATCTTTATTACAGGAAATGATCCAGAGAAAAATGAGATTGGCAGGACATGTACTGAGAGGTTCAGCAGGACAGAGGATACTAACAGTTTTAGAAGGAAAAATTATGGGAAAAGGATCAAGAAGCACAAAAACGAAGGACATGGCTTGAAGATATAAGATCATGGACATAATCACATGGCTATGCAGAAACAAAATGGAAAGCCACCAACAGAGAGAACTGGAACGACATGGTGCTGCACCCTCTCACTGAGGAAGCTACATGAAGTCCCTAGACTTCAAAGGATAAATAGGATAGGAGTGCAATGAATGTAGTCTTATTAAGCAAGTGTTTCTTAAGAAAGAGGATGATGTTGGAAGGAATACTGTGTGCATAAGGATGATATCAGTTATGAAAATTATAAAGCACATACCAGAAGAGTTACAACCAGTGCTTTTTTTAGTAAAACAATAGGTGCCAGCACATATTCTTTGTTAGCAGGAAAAGTTGAAAAGTAAAACCATATCACATCTGTATGTCATATGTCTGTTAATAAAGGTGCAGTATGCCACACCATTGCATACTGTCCCAAAAAAAGCATTGGTTACAACTATTCTATGGAAAGCTAAGTCTGAGTATGAAAAAGAAACTGGCTCTGTAAGCTAGACAACCCAGAAAAAATTCTGTCATTATGCTACAAGTAAAAGAATGAATGTATCATCTTTTAAAAATCATCTAACGCCTTTTTATTCCCTTATACGGGAAGTAGGCGAGGCCATTTAGCCCTATCTAACTTTTGGAGACTGAGTGGGCAGTTCAATCTCCACTGGTACCAATCAGAGACAGATGGCCCAAAGCTATCACTAATTAAGCGGTACGCAGAATGAATGTATATGAAAGAATAATTCTAATGAATAAAGATGCTGTGAGGGTGACAGATGCAGAAGAGATTATTCAACTATTAAGTGCCCATTTGGCTAAAAGCTGTCACCCTGGTGTATGCCAGCATTGAGCTCACTTCTACCTCCTTACCTGATGCAGAGATTTAGGTGTATGAGGTCCTAGAGCTTTTGCACAAACAATAAAAATTCACAAATGGGCTAATGTGGGGATATTGGCACACAAATGCCAAAAGTGTGTTTGGTTAACCTGGCTGCATCTTGTGGAGAAAATGTGTGGTGGTGCAAAGGCTGATCTTAAATATCATGTCAGTGTCTCTGGAGTGGTGGTGAAGATTTTGGAAAAATTAGTATATGAGGTCACATACAGAAATGGGTTGATAGAGAATCTATACTTTGCAATGAACACCATGGGTTTATTAATAGAAGTATACTTGAAGCAACTTGTTGTTTATTATTTTAACGGTATAATAGAACACAGAAACTAAGTAAATAATTAATTTATTAACTTGATGCTGATATTTCGCTGGTATTATAACCAGCATCTTCAGAGCACAAAAACACTTTGTCACAATACGCGAGACTAAAACAATATCGTGTACTTAAACAAAATTGTAGCAGCAACACAAAGACTAGAATCCTGATTTTGGCGCCCTCTATCTGAAAAAAAAAAACAAAAAAAAAACGCTATCATATATTACAAGAGTCCTAGAAAAGTGCTAGTTTTTTCTTAATATGACTGTCTCCCAGATCTTCGGCAAGTTGATACAGCCATATTTGTTGAGATTTGGAGTGTGTTTTAGGGCTTCTAAAAGAACAATCTCTCTGATTTATATGGGTTTCTGTGTAGTACTTTTGTGTTTTTCCAGTTGATCCTGTGTGCAGGGGTATCCAGAGCATGGTCTGCTAGGCCCGACTTCCCATAATGATAATTCCGGACGTATCGTTTATGTTCGCTGATGCGGATATTCACAGTTCTTCCTGTTTGACCGTAGTAGGCTTGATTGCATGAGCAGGGTACTTGGTAGACTCCTGGATGTGATAAAGGAGGAATGCTGTCCTTGGGTGAGCGGATGAGGGTGGCTAATTTGCTACATG
Source organism: Typopeltis vanoorti (assembly GCF_054136105.1). NCBI lineage: Eukaryota > Metazoa > Arthropoda > Arachnida > Uropygi > Thelyphonidae > Typopeltis > Typopeltis vanoorti. The sequence continues at coordinate 66,872,878 of NC_143558.1, read as the reverse complement.
GTCTGAATGTAGTGCGTAGTTTGTTTATTGAGAATTCTTGAGATCTTTTTGGATGTGCCTTTAATGAAAGGGATGGTGACTGTTTTGTTGTAGTTCTCTGTGGTGGATGGTGGGAGGGGTTTCTTAGGAGTGTTTAGTATTTTGTTTATTTTTTGTGGATTGTAGCCGTTGGCCAAGAAGGTGTGGCGTAAGTGAGTCAGTTCAGCAGTAAGAGCCTTGTCATTTGAACAGATTGCTCTCGCTCTATGGGTTAGCATTTTTAATATGCCATATTGTTGAGAAGGATGATGGTGTGATTGTTTGTGTAAGTATCTGCCTGTATGTGTGGGTTTTCTGAAAACTGAAAATGATAAGGAACCATCTGGGAGACGTGTGATGAGTGTATCCAGGAAGGGCAGACAGTTGTTGGCTTCCAGTTCCATAGTAAAGTGGAGTTTTGGATGTTGGCTATTTAAATGTGCTAAGAATGTTTTCAATGTCTCAGGGCCATGTGGCCAAATAGCAAGCACATCATCAACATAGCGTAGCCAAAGTGTTGGTTTGAGAGTGGCTGTATTGATTGCTTGTTTTTCCAGGTGTTCTATGTAAAAGTTGGCTGGGGGGGAAGGGGGGAGCCCATGGCTGTCCCATCAATTTGTTTGTATATTTTCCCTTTCCATGTGAAATATCCTGCATGTATTGTGAATTTGAATAGTTCAAATATATCAGGGGGGAAGTGTGACTTCAGTAGATTGAGGGTTTCTATTAGTGGTACATTTGTGAATAGTGAAGTGATGTCAAAGCTTACTATTAAGTCTGAGCTGTTTAGGGTGAGGTGTTGTAAGATGCTTTTTAGGTGTGCTGAATTTTTGACAAAGGAGGGAGAATTGTTAGTGAGAGTGGCTAGTAGCTTCGCTAAATGTCTAGCCAGTTTGTATGTGGGACTATTTATACTATTTAAATGTGAACAAGTTGAAGCAACTTGTTCACATTTGATAATAATGTTACAATGGAGTTATACAAGGGATTGAATTCACCATGAGATGTTTGAACTTTGCTGAGGCTTCTGACAGGATACAGCATGGAGGACTGTTACGTGTATCAGAGAATGTGGGATTGGATTATAAAGTATTAGCATGGATAAAATTATGGCTGACTGACAGCAAAAATTGGTGCATGGAGAATAGAAGTCTTCAAACTTTAAGGTTACCAGTGCTGAACCTTGGTTCATTGTTATTCAGTCTACATTAATGACATTGTGAAGGATTTGGCAGATGACATACAGCTGTTTGCTGATCTTGGATAATCAGGAATGCAACTGACATTCGGTATTTGCAGAATGATTTCAATTAGCTGGAATTGTGGGTATATGAAAATGATTGTCATTTCAGTGTTAGTAAATGTAATGCTATGCACTTTGGTGTAATGAGATATTCCCTGTCATATTATATTGGTGGAATAATGGTAGAAGAAACTGATCAGGCTGATTCACAGACCACACAAACAAAGATTCCAAGTACAACTCAGAGAATAATTGCAATGTTGAGACAAACCTTGACATGTAGGGATGAAGTCATTTTGCTCTTTGCAAGGCCTTGATACCATCTCGCTTATATTATGGTGAAGGTATGGTCTTCTGGTTTCTGTGGTGATGCTGATACAGTGGAGAAAGTGCATATGGGAGTGTTAAAGATGTCAGAATTGTGGAACACAGTGAAGATTGATTTGTGGACTTGAGACATTAGCAATTGGGAGAAAGAGGAGTGATATGATTGAGACTTACAAACTTCTTTCAGAAGTTTGTAAGTCTTACAAACTTCTGAAAGAAGTTTGTAAGTCTCAGTCATGAGACTTACAAACTTACAAGAAAGAGTCATGCAGGATACTAGTAGATGGAATTTTTCATTTTATGAAGAGTGAGGAGAGGGCATTCATAGAAGGTGAGGGTGATGCACTCGAGTAGGGGGTGAAATGTAGGTTTTTCTCTCATATAGTAGTTTATGGTTGGATTGATTACCTTTTGGAGGTGGTCAGTGCAGGTAGCATAAATGAATTCATGATAAGGTATGACATCTGGTGTGGATGATGTGTGTACCCTTCCTTGATGAGTCCTGGACTTCCCTGGATGCCTTTCTTCTTCTTCTTATTATTATTAATAATAAAACTTAACTCAAATATGATAACATCTTGAGTTTGCTTCCATAAATAATAATTTAGGATTGGATATTGTGTTTGTTATATTAATCGCATTTATAAGTTTTTCTTTTATAGGGTTTCTTTCCTGGTGATCCAAACTTCGAACTTAGCTTTAGTGAAGAACCAGTGAAAAAATATCCAAGACTTAGTGGAGACTGGGATGATATTTATCAAAATGACTTTGGATTAACAATGGAAATTGATAGTACAAAGAAGGATGTTTCTGCAAATGGTGGCTCTGGTGATTATGAAGATAAAGAGATAAATCGAGAAAATGAGACCAGAGAAATTGGTATAATTTGTGATGTTCCTGGAGATTGTCCTAATACTAATGACAAAGGGATCATGGTTGGCACTACTGGTATTACTGAATTAAAGGCTGGATGTGGTGGAACAGTAGGCCCTTTTGAAATAATTCAAGATGTTGGTTATTCTAGTGAAAGTTCGACACATTTTTCAAATGATGAAAGGCAGGAATTTATTACAGTCTACAACTATAATTCTGGAAATCACAAGCCACCATTAATATCAGAGTATGCTACAATGAGACAGGAAGAAAATGTGCTTGGTGCTAATAATGTGTTCACATTGCAAAATCAAAGCAGTCCAAAGTCTTCCTCTAGAATTTACCTTGGTCCTGATAAATATCCATTTATGACATATAAAGATTGTCAATTTTCAAATGATGATTATCTTGATGTTATGAAAAGCAAAGCATCATTTTCACAGCCTGATTCCTCATTTTATAAAATGACACCTATCGATCCAGAGAATTGTGATGAAAACTTCAAAATTAGTAAAGAGTGTAATACTTTACATAGCATTAATGATATACCTGTCAAGAACATCAGTGATGTTTCTAGCAATGAGCAAGAAACCAGTAATTCTTTTGGTGAAGTTTCAACACAAGCAGATGAGAAGTTTGAAACGGATTTGTCAACATTTAATAATAGTAAGTGTTTATCTTCTACCTTAATTGGAGAAATTTCGGATCCTTCTGTTGTAACTGTTACTTCCGATCCAGAAATAACTCAACCAAAACAGTTACTTAGTTGTAACAGTATTCATCACTTAGCAGTTCAAGCAGAAAAACTTGTTGATGAGGATGGTAGCTGTGATTCACAATCCTTGTTGTCAGGTAAAAAATCTGCACGGACAGCAAGGGTTCACAAATGGTTGCGAACTTGTTCTTCTGCATGTGAGAGTAATTCTCAAACAAATGTAGATACTACAAATGGTCCAGTTGTTGATAGCTCATGTGATGCAAGTGGAGAATATACTACTAATGAGTCTGAAGGAGAGCAGTCAACTAGCTCTGATGATAAAAATAATAGCCTTGTCCTCACCAGGTCATATGGTTCTGTAGAAACTGTTATTTCTTTAGTAAAAGAAGAGAAAGGCAGCTGTGGTGAACAAACAAACAGTGCTGAACATTCATTCCAAGTTGTAATGAGAAGTAAGAAGAGGCGTAGCAGAGATAGGCCATGGAGTGTGACAGAACTACGGCATTTGTCTGAACATTTGAGACTCTCTCCATTTTCAACTTCAGATGGAGCACTAGACAGATTAGTTGTTTCACATAGAAAGGAACGACCTTTTAGGTAATTGAAATTAAATGGTTTCAAACATTCAGTGTTATATCATCATATATATTAAAATACTTTGTTTTATCTATCTGTATACCTTTTATTGATTTGATTTTATGGATTGATCACTATTACTCCAACATAAACTCTCCCTCTCTTGAAAACAATTAATATTCAGAAATACATGTTGTGCATATTTGGAAATACATTGTTAAATAAGATAAACAAATTCTAGCTATCAGTGAAGTATTTTGCTTTTTTTTTATTTATAATTTTTGGTTCATCCACCTCATTAAGAATAAATAGCCAAATTCAGAATATTAAAAATGTTAATCTTTCATAATTTTGCATACTGTAAAAGTGCATATAATATAATACAAAGCCACTTGCTAACATATTGCAAAGCCATGCCACAGCTGCAGTTTTTTATCTTCTCTCTATTGAGTGATAGTGTAGTGTTTTTGTATACTTCAAATCCAGTTTGTCAATTTATCTACTATTCATTTAATACCATTGTATTATATTTTCCTTTCCACATTTTGTTGCACCCATTTGTCTCTGTTGCTCTCCAAATTCTGATAACCACTCTAACTTTCCTGATTATTTACCTCTGAAACTTGATTCTTTGCAGTGTAAATGTTAAAACAGCAAGGATAACCTTCCTTGAGTACTTCAATGCAGATCGGCTTCCCTTTTCTACTTCCAATGAAAGTAGAGAAGGGAAGCCAGTCTGCATTGGCTGAAGTTGGAAAAAAAAGAAACTTATTTTGGTAATGATCTAATATGCATTGTCCATCTACTACTCACCAGAATACCAGTTCATTATTTCCATCTTTCCAATGTCCTGGGCCTTTTCTTAACCATCTTCTTCCAAACATAGTCTGCATATCAGCTCTTCATTCTGTAACTTAGGCTAGAACCTTATTCACAGCCTTTTCTGTGGAACAACCTTCCTCCAGCTATTCTTGGTCTTGTGTTCTCTGGGAAGATGGTTCCAGTCTCCATTCTCCTGATCTAAACATTTATTAAGTATTATCCTTTTCACCAGCGCTCCAGATCTTTTTTTTCCCCCTTTAACAGTGTGCTCAAAGCAGTCAATGAAAAAAATTTTGACACATCTCAAGTGGAACATAAAAACACTCTGACAATGCACAAAACTACTTCAGCTCACAACAATAAAAAGCACTCTTTCTCAAATGGCACTGAGGTCTTCTGGTCCTTAGGCAAGTGTAACTTCTACATCTCTCACATCTGAGTAATGTTATCCAAATATAAGGCTGACTGTAGGCATTGTTTTTCTCCAGCTTTTGTAAAGATAACTAAGTCAAATTGCCTTCCATTGTACTAAGAATGGCCCGCTGTATCCCCTCCCCTTTGATCTTTTGCCAAGAAAGACATCAACAGAATACTTGTTGGTGTTTAAGTTATCCTTTAATAGCTGGGATACCAACAAGCTTTCTTGTCCTAATAGTATATCCTTCCACCTCCTATTTTGCTCAGAAATTAGGTTTTAGAATTAACATATCATCCTTATAATCTGTTTATGCCAAACAAGATTCTTTGACATAGAAACAAACATATATGAAGTCTATTCCTCAGAGATAAGTCAGTCATTTTCACATTATTCTCACCTCAGTTCTCTTGAACACAAAAGGTAATAAACAGCCAACTTCTTCACTACCTGTAGGCTCATCTGAGTAGCGGTTACCAGATAAATTCTACCGTTCTCACTCTACAGCAAATCTATCCAACATGATCTGCATTTGGACACAAACCATGAAAATGTCTGAAGAAATATGTGGTTTCTTTTGAGATTTCAGTTCATTTGGTAATCTAGCATAGAGACTTTCCAAGCTACCACTTAACCTAATGCAGATACTTAGATGTCGACTATCTCTCCTGTTTTAGTTTAATAAAAATAAATGGATTTAGATGTGAAAAACATCCAGCATGTATACCTGTTTCTGGGTTGCAGACCATGCCATGGCATCCTCTTCAGGTGTGGTAAGGATATCTTGATTGTTGGGCTGACAGTCTCATAATAATAACAGCCTCCCAAATTTTTGGTAGCATGACACAGCAGTCATTATTTATTTAGATCAAGGGAAGGTTGTAAAACAGTGGCAAATTTAGATCTACCTATCTATAAATAAAGATTTTTCTCAGATAATTTTATTCAGTGAGAGAAAAAAATCTTTATTTATAGATATGTAGATTTAAATTTGAGACTGTTTATGGAATTTGCCACTGTTTTACAACCTTCCCTTGACCTAAATAAATAATGATTGCTGTGTCATGCTACCAAAAATTTGGAAGACTGTTATTATTATGAGACTGTCAGCCCAACAATCAAGATATCTTTACCACACCTGAAGAGAATGCCATGCTATACAAAGAATTGCAGAATTACATTATTTGTTACTTAGTCTGTTGTCCTTCCTTCTGCAGTTTAGTCTTATCATCATCATCTTCATCATCAAATTCCTGCCATGTACCCTCAAGGGGTGTACATGATATGACAGTACTACATAAAAAAATTACATCATTACTAACTTCCTATCTACAATTTTCCTCCAAATCAGTCTGTTACTTGTCAAGACTCCAACATTATCAGATCTTATATTTCTATCGTCTAAGGCTATTTGTACCGTATCAATCCACCTATATCTTGGTCTTCCTCTGGGTTGTTTTCCTGCCAACCTGGCAGAGAACACTTGTTTTGCTAATCTTTCCTCTCCCATTCTATTTAAGTGACCATACCATCTGAGATTAGCTCTGCTAATGCATTCCTGGATGCTGACAATGTCAAGTTCTTTCCTAATATCCTCATTTTTAATATGATATTGCCATTGATGCCATCTGTTCACGCCTCTAATCTTTCTCAGGACTCTCATATCTGCGGTCTCTAGTCTTTGGTCAAGTGTTTTACTTCTGACCCAGCTCTCAGATCCATAAGTTAAAATTGGTTTGAACACAGTCTTGTATACAGCTAATTTGGTGTTCCGACTAATTTCTCTCTTATTCCATATGAATTTATTCAATTGACTTCCTACCATACCATACCAGCTTTGCTGGTTCTGTTGTCTATTTCTATATTTAATTTACCATCTTCAGTAAAAATTGTGCTTAAGTAACTGAAATGTTTTACTTGTTCCACAGGTTCTCCATTCACAACATAATTGACATTTTCAATGATTCTGCCTATTTTCATTGTCTTTGTCTTTTTATTGCTGACCTTCATACCATATCTATTACAACAGCTATTCAATTTAGTCAGAGAATCTTGCAGACTTGTAGTGGAATTATTTAGAAGTATAACATCATCTGCATAAAGCAAAGAGCTGACATTAACATCTCCAATTTTGATATCAGGTTTAATACCACATTCCTTCATAATGTGATCCATATAGATAATGAATAACAGAGAGGATAATGTACATCCTTGTCTCACACCAGATTTAACATTAAACCATCTTCCTGTACTTCCTTCAATTCTAACTGCTGACTCACAACTCAAATAAAGACTAAGTATTGCTCGATATAATGCCCCATTGACACCATATAACTGTAGTTTATTGACTAGTTTTTCTCTTGGCACCTTGTCATATGCCTTTTCCAGATTGACAGAACTTAAATACAGATCTTTGTTATATTCCCATGCTTTCTCGACTGTTTGTCGTGAAGTGAAGATCTGATCCTGACAGCCTCTATTTGGTCTGAATCCAGCTTGTTCTTCACCAAGCTTTTCTTCCACAATTCTTCTCAACCGTTTCTCAAGTATACTTGCATAGATCTTGCCAGGAACACTCAGTAGGGAAATACCTCTGTAATTCTCACATTCAGTTTTATTTCCCTTTTTATATATGGGCACTATGAGAGCTCTACTCCAATCATCAGGAATTCGTCCCTCTGTCCAGGCTTTCTGAACTATGCAGTGCAGCCACTGTAAGACTCTCATACCACCATACTTCAGCATTTCTGGTCGAATATCATCTATTCCTGCTGCCTTTCCACATTTCAAGCCTTTGATGGCTTTTTCTACTTCAAGTATGGATATGTATTCCTGACTGCATGCCTGGTCAGTGTTTTTTATCACTGTGCTGTCATCACTGCTTGTTTCATTTAGCTTTTTCAAAGTAATTACTCCATACTTCAAGGATATCTTTTTCCCCCATTTTCATTTCACCTTTATCATCTCTAATTCCTTTTACAGCACTCTTTCCTCCATTCCTAAGTTTCTTCAACAACCTCCAGAATATTTTGCCACCTTCTTGATATTTATTTTCTATATTCTTGCCAATGTGCTCCCATGACTTTTGTTTAGCTAGTTTTACACACTGTTTAGCTTTCTTACATTTGGCTCTGTATTCTGTAAGAGTAAAAGCTGACTTATTTGCCAGGAACTTTTGATATGCTTTCTTCTTTTCCTTCACTGCCTCTTTAACTTCCTGTGTCCACCAGGGAGTTCTGATTTTTTTATCCTTGCACACAACCTCACCACATGCCTCTCTGGCAGAATCAATCAATGTTTCCTTCAGAGTTTGCCACTGAATCTCCAAGGTTTGATTCCTGTTCTCAAACTCTTTCATTTTCTTTTCAATAATATTTCTGTATTTTAGTCTACAGTTCACATCTGAGAGCTGCTCAACTTTTATTCGCTTTAAAACTTTCTTACATGTTATTCTTTTCAATATGAAATTCAATTTTATCCTGCTCAAGACTAAATAGTGATCACTTCCAATTTTGAATCCTCTGTACACTCTGGTGTCCTGCACCAGGGAGAAAACATCACTATCAACAATAACATAGTCAATGAGACTTTTCTTATTCCTAGCCTCTTCTCTCCATGTGAATTTGTGCACATTTTTATGTTGGAACATGGTGTTAGTAATAACCAGTCCATGTCCTGAGCAGAAATCCAACAGATATTTGCCATTATTATTAGCTTTGCTCTTTTCTCCAAATTTTCCCAAAATATTTTTGTATGTCTCACAATCATTTCCTACTCTACTATTTAGATCCCCAACAAGGACCAACTTTTCCTTTTTCATTGTGTCAGTTGCTTTTTCTAAAGCTTCAAAAAATTCCTCCACTTCTACCTTAGTAGAACCTTCTGTGGGACCATAGGCACAAATAAGTCTCATTGTCCAGTTCCCCATTCTCATATTTGCCCACATTACTCTACTTGAGACTGACTGCCATTCAAGAAGATTAGCCTTGTATTTTGTGTTGAATACTATGGCAACTCCTTCTTTTCCTTGATTGTCATTGCCTGAATATAACGTTTTGTATTTATTGCTCAGAAAGATCTCACCAGTTTTGGTCTTTTTTGTTTCAGTCACCCCTATTATGTCGATCTGGTACTTATCTAATTCCTCAGCTAGCTCCATTTCTTTGCCATTCAGGCTTCTTACGTTGATAGTACCGATCTTTAACTCTGGTGATGTTGAGTTGGGGTTTGTTTTCAGATTTGTTCCAGTAGCTGACTTTTCGCTGTTCGCCCTGGTTCCCTGGCGAAAACAACGGGGGCCTTGTTTAACCGGGCGACGCCCCAGCCGGCATGAAATTTTGTCATGTTGTACCATCATTTTTTATTTTGGTTTAACCAATAAGAATACAATTTCGTCGGCTAAATCCCAAATTGCCAGCCCACCCTTGTTCGTTCAGTATCAAAGTAGATACCCAACAGGGTGCACCACGAGAAGGTGAGGATTGGACATTAGGTCAGAAGCCCTGGTCGGTTCTCCGCATTCCTTTAAAGGCTATGTGGAGGTCTCCTCTCAGTTATACAGCTTTGATGCATTATGCCTTGGTCACTAAGGTATCTTTGTGAATAATTATTGGCTTAATAATTAAATAAAACTTAGTTCATTATTATCTCTAGATATCTCTTTCTGACTTTTCACCTTTTGCAGCTGAGTTACCAGGTTGTTCTTTGGTCACTCATTCATTGTGTCACAGTGAATGGTTTCCTCTCTTCACATTTTCCCACTAATGCCAAAGTACCACAAGGCTCTGTAATTTCACCAATTCTCTTACTTCTTTTCTATTCTCTCACTGACCTCAAATTCTGTCTTATAGCTTTAATGATTATACACTCAGAACCTCTCCTCCATTAAATGGAGGAGAGGTTCTGAGATTCCATGCTTCAAGATCCTTCATAACTTTGTATGAAGATTTCATTTCGTTTTCCCTTACCTTTGATAATAATCAGATCTCCAGCAAGATTATATTTCTCATTCTTGAAATGATTTACAATTTTATCCTTTCCTGGTACATATACATCATATCTATAGCCTCCTCATTATATATAAAAAAAAAAACTTGTTCTTTTCTGTTCAAGCTATTTCTTACGTTGAACAATTTTTATAAAGCCCAAATTTTCCCATCTGTACACTACTTTCTCGCATTTGGAGTGGTGCATCTACAAGTGCTTGTAATACAAGAGGACAATTTACTCAGTAGACTATCCCTCTCTCGTGAACTCACTCCAGTTTCATTGTTATAGGTGTTATGTTTCTGCTTTATGACTTTCCTGTTGATATTGCCATAAGTTCTGTCAGCCTCTCTCTCTCTCTCTCTCTCTCTCTCTCTCTACGATTATCTCCATTGTTCTCAATCCTCCCCCCCTCTGCCTTTCCTCTAAACATGTACATAAAAATATGAGCTAGTACTAGTCACATCCACATTCAGTTCAGCTTTAAACTTGCTGGGCTACCTTTCACTTTTCTCCTCATTCATTCTACTGCTTGTCCTCTGGAACAGTTCCTTGCATTATTTGCTTCATGGAAATCTCTAGCTATTCAAAAGTATATCAGTAGACTCTTTCTTTTCCTTAATAAACTTATCCACATATGACAGCACTGTTGTCTCAAGATTTTGCAGCCTCTTATGTGAGTGATGATGTATTAAATCTGCACATTGGGTTGCAAATATTATATAAACACCTGAGTGTTTTATAAATCTTAGTATAACATTATGTATCGCCCATCTGGGTGTATATATTGCTCCATTCCTCTGTCAAAATAGTAATAACTTTTTGTAGTAAAGTCAGATGGTGTAAAGACATTTGAATTCATTTAAACATCTTTACACAATTTGTCTATGGGCAAATCTTATGTATATGTGTGTGTGTATATATATATATATATATATATATATATATAAAAATAAATTATTGATACAATTTTATTCTATCTTGTCAAAATGACCTGTTGTAAAGAAAATTCATTGAAGCTAAAAATACTTGTTGATATTTTCTGCAAATTATATTAAATATCAAGCAAAAGAAAAGCTTCATCTTGATTATACCACTGATAAATGCATTTTATCCTATCAATACTGAACTGATCTGTGCTGTTTGTGATACCTGGCTGTTATGATGTCATTTGCACAGTCTCCATGATTGAAAATGGAGTATACTATATTGAGAGAGAAGAACAGCTGAAATGGACATGCAGGGGGAGAAAAAGAAAGAAAGAAAGAAACTTTTGCCATTTCATGTTCTCACCTCTTTCTCTTATTTCCAGATGATAACCTCATTCAGAAACAGAATTGACATGCTGATATTATTCTCCATCGCCAGCATAAGAAAATTACTTCTGGCTATACCAAGAAGAGAGTACTTCTCTTTTCATCAAGGCATGTCTCCCTCAACCTGGAAATAGCCTATAAAATAAAATAAATAAATGTCTGCCACCAAACCATAATCCCATTTCACATCATCTCAATCTCTCACAAGTTATGAAAGTCAACTTCTTCACTACACAGAGATTTAGCAATTGAACAACTATATGGATCCACTTCTCTTGATCTATAACAGATCCAGCTGATATGACCTGTCTCTGAACTAGTTATGGAAAGATTTGGAAATGTTTAATTGGTTCGCTTGGCATTATATTAGTACCATGGGTGAGCTAAGTGCTAGATAATTCAGAAACCCTGTTCTGAAGATAAACATGGAACTTTTTCAAGCTGCTTTTGAGGCTTCTAATAAGCAGGATGTGGTCTCACACTGGGCAAATAATTTTATCTACCAGCTGAAGACATCCATGTTATGTTGTGATTTGAACCTCCAATCCACTGATTGGAGGGCAGATGTGCTAATCACTCATCCAGCCAAATCATTTGGTTCATTTACTCTTCGTCCATCCACTGTTGTGTTGTATGGCATTCTGTTCTAAGATGTTCTGACTTATGGTTGCAGTGCCTAGGACTTTTTTTTTTTGCTTCTCTTCTTTCCCCTGTACATTTAATCATCTCTCACTGACCTCAAATCTTGTCCATAGTTTTGCAGATTTAGTACATTCTGTTCTTCAGTTGGACAGAAAGTCTCAACACCTGAAACACTTACCAAAACACAGTCCTCTTTCTCACAAGAAAGAACTCACACTTCATTTCTTCTTACATCTGCTATTACCTTGAACTCCAGGCAAGGACAGATTTCTTCTTGGACTAATAAACACCCCTAGCCAGTGGTGAGCTATGGAAATTTTAACAAAGGGCTCGCATCATCGAGAAAAAAAAAAAAAAAAAAAAAAAAAAAAGCATAACTTAGCCCTTATAATACTTATGTTGCGACTTTGTAGAGCTTCTGACAGATATGATAGATCTTTTAAAAATTCCAAATTGAGAAATCGGTTTAAAAAGTCCTTTTTTTATTTATTGTTTGATGCAAAATGCTTGCATAAAGCTGGGTAATTTTTCCACAAAGCAAGAGCCGTTCGTAAACTGCAAGCTGCCCATCGTGGTCCAAACACAATGCCGATCTTTAAAATTTCGATACCAAGGTCTTTTGCAATCTTATTTAATTCTCGTTTATTTTTTGGTGATCGATGATAAAAAGCATATAATTAATCCATAAATATTTCACAATGATTCATTTCTTTATAATGTTTTTTATCGAATCGTCTAATGCTAAGTGTAAACGATGAGCACAATTGGGAAATTTTTGTAGAAGTTTGATTGCAACACCTGATTTGTTTCCTAATATTACACTAGCTCCATCAGAACAAAATGCAATGAAATGATTTTCTATATAGTTATCAGAAAATTCATATGAATTTAAAGTAGCAATTATAGTAGCATGTATACATTCCACTGTGGTATTTTCTAGTTCTACAAGATTATTAAACAAGAAGAACAAGTGGTTCACAAATTTGAGAAAAAATTAACAAAGGGCTCACGCGAGCCCCCTTATAGCTCACCACTGCCCCTAGCCTTTCCAAGCAAAAATACATCACACTGGCAGCTTCTTGATTTCCAAAAAAAAATGAGTGTCCTTTTGTACTCAAGACAACCTTTCACTTGTAAACTGCTAACTCTACAAATCCCAAATCTATCCAGCCTTAGAACATTTTCACATTTATAGTGGTACAAAATCAATACAAATTCTTAATATTTTCCAGAAGAGGGCATTCCTATTAATTAATGATTCCTTTCTCACAGGATCATTTCAGCTTCTTTCTCATAGTTGTTTTGTTTCTGTCTCGCATCTTTTCTGTAGATGCTGTCATATGCAATGTCCAACTATTAAGCTAATCTTCTCCTCTTTCATTCCATCTGTCTCTATCCTCCTCCAGAACCATCTTTTATATGTATTTTTCAACAAGTCCTACAACTTTGATTTGTTTAAAATGAAAAAAAAAAAAAAAATTGTAGGTCCTCTTTTCTTTTTAACCCTCTTTCTTTTTAGCACAAAAGAAACCAGTGATCTGTAAGTTTAAAAAAAAATGCAGCATAGTGTGTAGCATCTACATGGATATGTTATATCATATGGTATACAAGATGTAGTGGTGAGAGGCACTGCCGAAGGCAAGTTATGGCATGGAGACTGGATGCTCTCTGAATGTTTAACATATCTAAGTCTGTCTCCTCCGACGATATGGTCTCCTTTTTTCTCAACTTTCAAATATTAACATGACAGAAAACCTAAAGAAATGTAGTTACTGCAGTTCAAATAAAGCATTAACCCCTCCAAATAAATAAATAAATAAAAATATTAAAATTTTTTCTTATGCATTCGCTTTATCAACATTTGCGATATAAATTCAACCTAAATGATGTGTGCACATCACATGCAGAAATCCAAACCCAATTTTCTGTTTTTGACTGATCCTCAAATCTCTCCACTACAATGACTATTCAAACTATATCCCATATGATTTCTTCTGCCACAAGGGTGGTTCTTGTGCTTTTGTGTGATTCAATATTTCCTTGCCAGAGGATGTCTAACCTTGAATCTTTTTTGCCTTCTGTGGTTTAAGATTTCTCTGCCTCAGTAAAGGGGATAAAAATCCCTTATTGTTTTTCAGCCAGTATGCGAAACTCTAAGATCAAAAACTACAATCTAAAGGTTTCATGCCGACGAACTGTCGGCGGATCCAAGCATAGGTGACCACTTGGTAGTGCCACACCAAGGCAGCTCGATGCAAAGGTGGAGCAAGATCCCCCACTATTCTTGATATTTTCTCATAATGTAAAAACACACAGCTCCTAGGAGATGTAGTACTGCTTTACATTATGAGGAGAGGTCACTACCCAGACTGGTTTCAACCTTTTTTGAGGTCTTATCAGTGAGTAGCTAGACTTAGAAGATATCAAAGTTTAAGTGAAAAGAACTTACATAATAAAACAATACTAAACTTTACTATACGAATACCAGAAAGGTGTGCCACTATATTATATTATAACATATTATAACTAAGATGAAAAGCCAAACGGCTATTTTTTTTGGCGAGGTTGATATGTAAAGGGGATAAAATTCCCTTATTGTTTTTCAGCCAGTTATAGCTACTCACTGATGAGACCTTAAAAAAAAGTTGAAACCGGTCTGGATAGTGACCTCTCCTCATAATGTAAAGCAGTACTACATCTCCTAGGAGCTGTGTGTTTTTACATTATGAGAAAATATCAAGAATAGTGAGGGAGCTTGCTCCACCTTTGCATCGAGTTGCCTTGGTGTGGCGCTACCAAGTGGTCACTTACGCTTGGATCCACCGACAGTTCGTTGGCATGAAACGTTTAGATCGTAGTTTTCGATTTTAGAGTTTTGCATACTGGCTGAAAAACAATAAGGGATTTTTATCCCGTTTACTTATCAACCTCGCCAGAAAAAATAGCCGTTTGGCTTTTCATCTTAGTTATAATATGTTATAATATAATATAGTGGCACACCTTTCTGGCATTCGTATAGCGAAGGTATGTAAGTTATTTTCATTTAAACTTTGATATCTTCTAGGTCTAGCTACTCACTGATGAGACCTCAAAAAAGGTTGAAACCGGTCTCGGTAGTGACCTCTCCTCATAATGTAAAGTAGTACTACATCTCCTAGGAGCTGTGTGTTTTTACATTATGAGAAAATATCAAGAATAGTGAGGGGAGCTTGCTCCACCTTTGCATTGAGTTGCCTTGGTGTGGCACTATCAAGTGGTCACTTACGCTTGGATCCGCCGACAGTTCGTCGGCATGAAATGTTTAGATCATAGTTTTCAATTGTAGAGTTTCGCATACTGGCTGAAAAACAATAAGGGATTTTTATCCCCTTTACTTATCAACCTCGCCAGAAAAAATAGCCGTTTGGCTTTTCATCTTAGTTATTTCTGTGCCTCATTATGTATGATTCATCTGCTGTCTCTGCCTGTCCCTAATTCTGAAAATCATTCTGAAAAATCCATGAAGCTTGATGTCCTGCAACCCAAATCCCAACAATAAAGTCATCTTCCTTTATTACTAATGTCTACAACTAACTGGCCTTCCCATTTTCCAGTTTCACTGACCAAACTGGAAGAGGTACAGAGCTATTTTTCTCTGAACAATGACTTATAGTAGATCATTCATCTCCCAACCAAAATTTCTGATAATCCTCTCCACCCACCTATATTCACATGTGGCTTCAACTTTTGTTGGATCACTTTCAGCATAACTTTACTTGCATGTGAAATTTAAAGCAGTTGTTCTATAATTCTCAAAATTTATTTAATTTGATTTTTTTGGAATTGGGATGAATACTGACGTTTTCCAATCCCTAGGTCGGTATATTTTCTTCCACACCTGTTGACAAATTATTATTATTATCTGAGATCTCCAGGGAGTCAAGGACTCATCGAGTCCTTGATTTTACAATCAATATATTCACTACTTAATCTTCAGCTGCTCATCAGCTCCATGAGTTTTTCCTTTTGGCAGTTGTTCCATTGCTGATATCACTTAACTTTTCAATATTATGGGTTCTTCAATAAATTCTCTCCTTCAATATTATCTTTCTTGTACAAATCCTCTACATACTCTTTCCATCTTTTTTTTCACTGCTTCTTCTTCTATCAAATATTTACATGAATTACTTTTTACAACTTCTAATGTATGGATAAACTTCCCTGTAACATCATTTATTTTTCTAAACATATCTCTTGTTCTACTCATAATATTGCTTTCTTCAATTCGCTTGCGCCTTTTGTTTAGATGATTTTCCTTATCTCTCCTAGCCTGCCTTTGGAAATCTACACTCAGTTGTCTAACCCTTTCTTTGTTTCTCTGAGGTCATTTTTCTTCTTTGCTATTTGAATAGCTTCTTCTGACAACCATTTACAATCTTTCTTTCTTGTTGCTTTATTAAGAACTCTTTTATCCTGTCTCACTCTTGACAGTACCTAAATATATTCAAGATGAGATTTACCTTCTTAGGATGATTCTAACTTTAAATCTCTCTCTCTCTTGGCACAAATATCACAAATATTACCTCCTCTGTATCCAGAAAATTAGTTTATCTCTTTTACTCAAGGTTACTTGATCTCCAAGCAGCTTCTAATCCCAGACAAATCACAAATCTGCCTGACCATTGAATACTGCTCTCACATCTGGGGTGGTGCCCTTAATATCTTCCTAAAAACACTGGATTCTGTGCAGAAAAGGACAGTTAGATTGATTGATGATCCCTCTCACTAATAACTCCACACATTTCACACAGGCATTCCATGTCTGCAGCCTACATTTTCTATAAATACTTCTATTGCTACCGTTCATCAGAATTGGCATCAATAATCCCCCCCCCACCACCAACCTCTGTCAAATTTATCTAAACACATGCAGCAGCTAATCGACACCCTCTCATAATTCAATTCTAAGCCCACAGAACAAATTCCTTCCTCCTCTTTATTCATCTCTTCCACTGCTGCCCTCTGGAATAGTCTCCCATCACATGTGTTTACCAAGGAAAACAATCCACAGCACTTAAAGTCAAATGTGAGAAGTTCGTTATTGCCCATCCACAGTATTAGTGTATCATAGGTTGACCAACCTCTCATGGATGGCTTCAAAATAACTAAATGAACGAGGGAAATCAAACAAGTAAAATATTTTTACTATTTGGGCACAATTTTTAGTGAAGATAATGAATTAAGCATGGAAATAGACATCAGAATAAGCAAAATTAGTATGTGGGATTCAACTGAATAAATTTATATAGAATAAGATAGAAATTAGTCAGATACTAAAGTAGCTGTATACAAGCTGGATTAGAAATAAAATAGTTGATCAAAGATTACAATTATGAGAGTTTCAAGAAGACTGTAGATATGAGTGTTCTGAGAAAAATTAGAGAAATGAACAGATCAATGGCAGAATCATTAAAAAGGAAGATCAAACTTGTAGGGGAGACTAAAGAAAAGATTTGTGTAGTGGATAGTTTGCTATATTGAATTTCTTTTAGTATAGTGTTGTACATCTGAAGCTATGGTCAGGACTTTTCAGTTTTTTGTTATAGTGAGTTGACTGTAATAGGAAGGAACTTGATATTAGCATTCAGGAATAGGTGAGCAGTGCTGATGTCAGATATTATGGTCACTTAAAATGAAAAAAGAACAAGTAGCAAAACTGGTGCCAGGATGTCAGAAAAAAGACTGAGGAAGAACAAGATCTTGGTGAATTGACACAGGTTAGAAGTATCTT
Organism: Typopeltis vanoorti; assembly: GCF_054136105.1. Taxonomy (NCBI): domain Eukaryota; kingdom Metazoa; phylum Arthropoda; class Arachnida; order Uropygi; family Thelyphonidae; genus Typopeltis; species Typopeltis vanoorti. The sequence goes on along the minus strand of NC_143558.1, from coordinate 66,855,172 downwards.
ACAAAACTAATTTGGAGCAGATTGTCCATAGGACTTTAATAATAATTTAAACCTTTCATATAGTTTCCCACCATAGTATCTTGCACTCCCCTTGAGGATGTATATCAAGAATTTTCTTTCTTCCTTTTTTTTTCTTTAAAAAAAATAAAACTCAAAACAGTAAGTTTTTATGGCATAAATATAAAATATTTTTTTTTATATTGAGAATAGGAATATCTGTAAAATTTGGTTGCTCTTCCCTAAATGACTGAATACCAGTTGAGAGAGAAAAGGAAGTAGGATTATATAATCACTCTTACAAAGAAATAGCCCAGTTTTAGAAATACCTGTTTCAGTAAAATTAATATTTTATTTCCCTTCTTGAAATAGAAAAATGAAGTAATGGATTTTGGACACCAAAATGCCAAATTCTCTCTCTCTCTGAAAAATCTCAAAAACCATCTCAAACAGACTCTAGTTGTCTGTAATTCAGTACATGTGTATGCAATTCATCTAGAGCATTCTTTTATAAATCTGAAGATGAGGTTTTTCTGAAATATTAATGTATAGGGTGGCCATAAAATAACTTTCCCTCTTTGGAGGCATTTGTCTAAAACCAATAAACGGAATGAGACCAAATTTTATATTGAGACTTTTGAAGGCACGGGGAGATGAATTCCATGAAAAAAAAGATTTACTGCCGATAGGGGAAATTTTGCCGCTGTCTGAGCCAAAAGCAGTCAAATATTTGCAGTAAACACAGGCAAAAAGGATTATGCAAATTTTACTGTGTGTGTGTGTGTGTGTGTGTGTACGTGACAGCAGTGCCACCAGTTCCACTTAAAAAGGGATTGGAAACGTTTAGGCAGTTATTCGAATGACTGACAAAGTCAGTTCTTTCCGACGGCATAGCCACCTCAATCCCCGGACATCACTCCATGTGACTTTTGGCTGTGAGGGTATTTGAAATCCGTTGTGTATTGGTGACATTCCCAACTTGCATGTCTTGAAAGAGAACACAAAACAAGCTGTTATGAACATTCAGTCCAACTCCTTATGCTCAGCTGTAGAGCATGTCGCACACTGGATGCAATTTGTTTTACACAGAAAGGTCAGCACATTGAAAATAGTGTATATGGTCCGGGGGATCCTGATTCTGATGAATAAAACATTATTTCCTGTGAGTTCAATCACTACATTAATTTCTGCGTCTCTCGCAACGTGTTGTTTTAGTTTAATTATTATTCTTATTATCATTGTAACGCGCCACATATCCAGGTGGAATGAGGGACATGGTTGTTGCTTACACCGAAATGTTATCATTTCCATTTTATCTGCCTTTAATGTAATTATCTGCTTGTTTTCGACTCAGCTAGCTCCAAAAATCCCCCTATCAGCGACTTTTTTTTTTTTTTTTTTTTGCGAGAATCATCTCCCCATGCCTTCAAAAGTCTCAATATAAAATTTGGTCTCATTCCATTTATTGGTTTTAGCTACAGATGCCTCCAAAGAGGGAAAGTTATTTTACAGCCACCCTGTATATAAATTTGTCATATTTTAAAAATCAGTCTCAGAATTGGAAAGAAAGAAAGCATTGCACTTTGATATCATCTTTTATAACAATGGGATAATATATACGAAATGTGGCTATTAAATAACAGGACTGGTTGCAAAAATATGGTTTATTATTACAGTTGTACAACTTAATTGTTATCCCCCTTCAACATACTCCCCTCATCTATACACTGTTGCATACAAATTTTTCATTGTTTGAAGCAGTGTTGCAAGTCATCAGATGTTATCTGCTTCAGTAGCACTGCTGTTTTCTCCTTTACCTCATCCACTGACTGAAAATGGGCACCCTTCAATGCAGATTTCAACTTTGAAAAAGGGTAAAAGACATATGGAGCTAAATCTGGCGAGTAAGGTGAATGTCCAACACCAGGATCTTCTTATCAGCCAGATACTTCTTTATAGACAGTGCACTGTTGGCTAGAGCATTGTCCTGATGGGGAATCCAAGCATTGTTCTTCCACAGATCGGGTCTCTTCTTCCTCACTCGTTCTCTCAGCTTGACCAGAACCTCAAGGTAATAATATTAGTTAACTGTCTGACCTCTGGTACTCATTCAACCATTACCACAGCATTGATATAAAAAAAAAGAAGAAAAAAAATGATCAGCATTGCTTCAGTTTTGACTTCTCATTCTTGCATTTTTCATTCTCGGTGACATGGGAGTTTTCCAATGCATTGTCTTTTTGTTTCTAGATTATACTGGAAATCCACATCTCATCACATGTGATGATCTTCTCCTGAAAGTCCGGCTCCGCTGTCAGCCTTTCCATGACCAGTGCAAACTTGTTTCTGGATGTCTTTCTGCTCCTGCACAAGTTTTTGGCTTGCAGCACTGCTTCCAAACAATGGAAAATTCGTATACAATGGTGTATAGATAGAGTAGGGAGGGGGAGGGGTATGTTGAAGGAGATGACAATTAAGTTGTACAATTGTAATAATAAACCACATTTTTCAACCAGTCTTGTTATTTAATAACCACACCTTAGATATATAAAATTATAAGCACTATGACAAACTAAGTATCTTTCCACAGTGAACCAGATGTCATGGAAGTGTCTTCTTCTTTTCAGCCATTTTCTGTCCACTGCTGGATGAAGGCCTCCTCCAGTTCTTTCCACCTTTCTCTGTTCTTGGCAATGGTTAATTTTTCCAATTTTCTGGTATCTTCCCCTCTTCTAGGCATAGATTTTGTAAGTTTGTGACATGGTGAATTATATTGTTTCCTCCCCATTTAATTAATTCTATGTGAATTAGGTTTTCACCAGGACATTTTTCATTTGTTTTAATTCTTGTTTTATTTCATCTGAAGTGAATGGGGAGATGAATTCCATATGCGATGGAGAAGGATCACTATAGAGTTCTTTATAAAATTCTTCTAGCCTGCTTAGGATTTGTTCTTGCTTTCTCATTGTAGTTCCATTCTTATCTTTTATTGCAGTTATTTGACTTTTGCCAACCGATAAATGTTTTCTTAGTATTTTCATATTTTTATCGTTTTCTTAGTATTTTCATATTTTAATCGTTTTCAATTGTTTCTTTTATTTTTTAGTGTTATAAGATCTTATTTCATTTCTCATCTTTTTCCTTATTGCAGAACTATGCAAAATTATGTTTTGCATAGTTCTGCATATTCAATTTTAGAAATTAAGTTTTTGTCTTGTTTCATATTTTGCCTCTTTTTTAGTAGTTGTAAGGTTTCCTCTGAAAGTTTATGGTCTTTTTGTTGTTTGTTGTTTTTGAATTCATTGACTGCTGAGATTATTACTTCCATTAGGTTTTTGCTTATTTTATTTATGTCTTCTTCAAATATATTAAGTCTAGTTTTTGATTGAGTTTTTCTTTGTAATCCTTCTTGTTTTTGATAGGTTTTAAATCAAAACCTTGATTTTTTGTTGTTTAGCCATTTTATTCTTTCCAATTTGGGGTTTATTTTAATTTTGGCTCTGACCAGTCTGTGGTCACTTCCTGTTTTTACTTGATTTAGTACTGAGGTATCTTGAACTATTTCTTTATTATTATACAATATATAATCTATTTCATTTTTTATTTCTCCGTTTGGACTTCTACATGTTCATCTTCTTTTGAGGGCTTTCTAAAAAAATGTCATAATATAAAGCTTGTTACTGATAGAGAATTCTGTAAGAGCCATTCCTGAGTTGATGCTTGTACCATATATGTGTGATCCTGTTGTATCTATTTGGTGAATGGGATGACCTACTTTAGCATTAAAATCGCCCATAACTATAGTAAAGTTTTGATTGCTATTTCTTTGTTTATCTAGAGTGTGCTGCAGTGAGTCATAAAATGCTTCTATCTCTTCATCAGTGTGGGATGAGGTGGCAGCATATATTTGGATGATCCTGATTTTAAGTTTAGAGTTTATTTTAAGTGCAATTTCTATTATTCTTTCATCTGTATAATTAAATTCTTCTATAAGGTGTATAATTGTTTTCTTAATTAGAAATCCCACTCTGTATTCTCCTTTAGTTTTCCATAATAGTATAAGTAGTCTCCATTTTTTAGTTTTATTAAATGTTCATCATGCCTGCGAACTTCACTTAAACCTATGATGTCCCATTTAATATGTTTTAGTTCTTGCTGTAAGATGGTAAGTTCTTCCTCTTCTTTAAGTGTTCGACAATTAAATGTTCCTATATAGAGGAAAAGAGGATTGTATTGATTTGTATTGTATTATTGTGTTGAGAAAGGCCGTAAAGCCCATGGCTAGAATGGTCAATCACTAAACTTAGTCACATCCAGTGATTGCCCATTCTGGCCATGGGCTTTACGGCCTTTCTTTCTTCTTCTTGGCATTGTAGTGCAGGGGTTGTGGCCTAATCTCCCATGCTGGCCACATAACGTCTTGGGAGATGCATTTTATAGATTTCTGCCAGCTCTTTGCTTAGTATCAACTTTGCCATGGCTCATTACAACACCAAGTTTCCCGCGGGGTCCACGTGGAGGCATGATACTAAGACTTCTTGGGTATGGCCCTCTGGACTTCACCGAAATATTGGCACTGGCATCTATATCAATTCCATCAGGGTTTTTGACTATGTTGTAATAGTGCCAGCCCACCACGGAAATCCATCCCAGGCTTAACTGTGCTCAACATGCTACAAGCATGACTGATGGCTAGTCAGCCAAGATCCTGGTAGGAGAACACAGCTAATCCCCATGGAAGTATAGTGTACTAATAATATACTATACTAGGAGGCTATCCCCCTCCCCCAGTGCCTATGGCGCCCAACCCCACTTGTTCCAGACTGGTAGGCCAGTTCTCCTTGAATTCTGATGACTCGAATTTTGAAGATGGTAGCCCCTGAGTTTCAAAATGTGACACAAAAAGGCTTATCATTTTTTATATATAGGGTAGATATATATTGTAATTTTTCATGGAAAGAAAATTTAATTTTCAAATGATAATTTATTTTGGTAAATTTTATAAAAAAAAAAAGACATTTTTCATAAATCTTTGACATAGAATTATTTTTGAGGTAATAGTGCAGAAATAATTTCTGTACTTCATCAATTTCCTGATATGTACCCCCAAAGGGTGTTCAGATTACTCTGACAGCACTACATGATTAAGTTTACATTATCATAAATCTCTTATCCATAATTTTCCTCCAAATTAGTTTATTTCTTGTGAGCATTCCAGTATTGTCATATCTAACATTTTGTGTTTCTAAGCCACTTAATCATTGAATCAACCTGCCTAGACATTGGTCTTCATGTAGGTCTCTTTCCTGCCATCTAGGCATGAAACAGCTATTTTTCTAATCTTTCCTCGCCCATTCTATTTAAATAGCCAATACCACCTTAGTTAGCTCTGCTTACACATTCTTGAGTGTTGAGTTCCTTTCTAATTATTGTCATTTTTAATATGATTCTGCCATTGATGCCATCAGTTCACTCTCCTAATTTTTCGCAGAACCCTCATATCTGTGGTCTCTAGTCTTTGATCAAGTGTTTTATTTCTAACCCAACTCTTGGATCCATAACTTAAAACTGGTTTGAGCACCGTCTTGTATACTGCTAGTTTGGTATGTTGGCTAATTTGTCTCTTATTCCATATAAATTTATTCTGTTGTCTATTTCCAGATTTAACCATTTCACTAAAAACTGTGCCTAAATACTTGAAATATTTTACTTGTTCTATAAGATCTCATTAAGAATACAGCTGAAGTTTTCTATGTTCTTGCCTATTTTCATAGTTTGGTCTTTTTATTGCTGATTTTCATGCCAAATTTGTTACAGCTTTTATGCAATTTAGTTAGATAATCCTTGAGACTAGATATGTTCAGGAATATACATCATCATCTGCATAAAGCAAAGAGCTATGTTTGTCATGAATTCTAATAGGGCCTAATGCCACTTTCTTTCATAATGTGATCCATATAAATCATGAATAAGAGTGGAGATACTGTGCATCCTTGTTTTACCCCTGATTTTACATCAAACCATCTTCCTGTATTTCCTTTCAGTCATTTCAGTTATTGTCAGTCAGCAATTCTAACTGCTGACTGACAAATAGACTATGTATTGCACTCTGTATGATGCTCCATTCACCCTATATAATTGTAGTGCTTTGAAAAGCTGGGCATCTTGTATGCATTTTCCAGATCTACAAAACTTAAGCACAGATCCATTTTTATCTTATGAATGGAATAAATAATATATAGCTAAAAGTTAAAAAATATTCAAAGGGAATTCCAAGTCAAATAGTTTAAGTGGACTCAGGGGTTACATTATCCTGGCAATTAATCTGTTTGTGGCTTTATCATTAAGGGATTAAAAGCCAAATGGAACTGCAGTATAAAAGGTAGAAAAACTGTGAGCATTTGTATCCTCGCGTAAGGTAGTTCATATATATTTTGGCTGGGAGGCTAATAATATTAAACAGTTGCTTTGTGGTTCAGCTTATTACAAAAATGTAAACAATAACAATAAAATCTCAGTATTTATAAAATAAAAATATAATTCATAAAGATTAAATGGAAAATCTTTACATTAAACCAACACCTTGCCAATTTATATGTCTAAACTATATCCCCCGTTTCCTCTTCCTTTACACAAGACTATACAAACTGCACATCTTCCATGTTTTTTTTTTCATATCCAACATTCCAGAGAGCAGGAAGCACCTACTTTAATGAATCATATTTAGACCATTTCTGATATATCTTCTTTCTCTTGAAAACCAAGTGATGAAATCTAAGCACTGACATCTATATGACGATCAAGGCCTTATAAAAGATAACCATAACCTCAATATTTTTCCATGTCACAATCCTTCACATCATTTCAGTGATTTGTTACGACGTCCTCACAATTTTAGTATTGCATTCTTCCTAAAGTTTAATTATTGTACACATCCTTATCTCCTTCACTAGTTGTTACTCTGTCTGATCTGTGTTCTTCAAATTTTAAAGCTTTACACTTCATAACACCATTTGCTTGCTCGTTTACAGAGTCTATTCAATTTATTTTATTTCATTTTTTTATATGAGGAACCCATCCATGAGAGGTTGGCCAACATGTAGTACACTAGTTCTGTGGATGGACAAGAAGGAACTTGTTCATTTACCTTTGAGCTCTGGATTGTATTCTTTGGGATATACATAAGATGGCAGACTATTCCAGTGAGCAGCAATGGGCGAGATGAATGAAGAGGAGAAGAAATTTTGTCTGCGAGTTTGGAGGATGCACTCCGAGAGAGTGTTGATTAGTTGTTGCATGCTTTTGAGTGGATTTGATAGAGTTTGGGTATTATTTATGTAATTCTAATGAACAGTGGCCATGTAAGTATATGTAGAAAAATGCATGTAAAAGAAACCGAGTGCCTGCATAAAAATGAGTGAAGTGTATTAGTAAGAGAGCAGTCATCAATCAGTCTGACTGTGCTTTTCTGTACAGAGTCCAGTATCTTTAGGGAGTTATTAGAGGAACCACCCCAGATGCTACAGCAATATTCAGTGGTTGGATGGAATTGTGATTTGTATAAAGTTAGAAGCTGGCTCAAACAAAAAAGAAAACCTTTTTGGAAGCAGAGGAGGCAATATTTGAATATGTTGGCACAAGAAAGGTTTGAGGTTAGTGTTATCCCAAGAAGATAATCTCTTTGTGAATAGGGATTTGGATACTGTCAAAAATAAGGCTGGAAGAGAAGGGTTCTCTTTTTTGTGGGAAATAAAGCAGAAGTCTGTCTTGCTAACTTTGAAATTGAAATTGACAAGATTATCCAGACCCTACTGGTGAATGCTTTAGACATCTGTTATATTTATCGTAGTAATGGTTAAGGCTCTGGAGATTAGTGATTTGTGCATTGCCAAATTTGTCAAGTGAAAAAGAGGAATGCAATGTGTTTCAGCAAAACTGTGTTTTGGGTTGGTAGTTAGCTAGAGTAGATCATTTATGTATAGAAGGAATAGGTTGGGTGAGTTGAACAGAACCATGTAGGGCCTCTGCATTGATTGTATACTTAGAAGATAAAGAACCATTCCCCATAACTGATGCAAGCATCTGGTCAGAAAGTTGGTGGTTCAGTTGTAGAAGTCAGGGATAAGACCAAATGATGGGAATTTACTTAATAGGCCATTGTATCAGACCCAGTTAAAAGCCTTGGAGATATCATGGGCAATCACTTAAGATTCACCAACTTTTCCAAGTGAGTAGATCACCTGTTGATTGACAGTGATCCATAACATCACTTTTGCTCCTCATGATTTTCCCTTACTTTGCGTCATATGCAACAACTACATATCTCTGATTAAAGAAACCTCTTCAGATATCATTAGCGTGCCAAGTTAAAAACAATGGCTCAAAAACAGATCCCTTGAGAACACTGCCACTAGTGATTTATCTCATCCAGGACACTCCTTCTCTTCATACACAACTTACCTACTAAATTATTAAATTTTAAAAAATTAAATTTCTACATACAAATATGCATTTTTAATGCATGTTTGTATGTGGAAGCAAGCTAATTGGAAGAAATGAAGTGTCAAGTTTGCAAAATGGTGGAATATTCTTGTTCAGCCAAACCTATTTTTTTAAATGTATATTTTAAAATATTTCAGCAGGAGAATTACAGACCATTTTACATTAACAGATGCAAACTCCAGTTCAAATAATTGAATATCTGGCTATTGAAAACTTCAACTGTTTACTTACAGATTTCGAAAATCATCACCATTAAAGGATAATTTAAAACCTCGTCGTCATCGAAGTCGCACTAGTCTGTTGAACTCTACTTGTTGTTCAGATTCAGGTTCTGATGGACTCTCTGCAGTGGCTAAGCAAAACTGTGTTCCTCTTATTCGCCATTCCGGGTCAGATAGTGCCCCTCACTCTACTCCAATTCATCGGCGAAGTTCAGCATCTTCGTTGCACAATGTTACCACTTCAGATGGTACCACAAGTTCTCATCATTCCATTTTAAAGAGTCATAAGTCATTACCAAGATCATCACGATCATCTGGTAGTAGCAGTAGTAAAAACAGAACATCAGTAATATCTAAAGCTTATCAGGTATCTGTATCTTCAAATTTTCTTACAAAACAATTCTTGTTGTTAGTATCTTGTTCAGATAAGGTTTTATTATAATTTGAATTCTTATGAATTTAATTTCAGTAAATTATAGAAATACATTAAATTGAAAAAAATGTGATTCTAAGACATTCTATACTAGTGAATACAAATAAGTGTCTTAAAGGCACAGAGTAGTTCCCTGTTGCAGATTGTATTTAGTCTGTTGAAAGTTTATTTTTCACTTGGTTAGACTATAATAAATTTAGTTTAATCCTTTATCCAAGTGTGAGCAAACAAAGTTTGCACCTGAAAGTATCTTCAGGACTGAGGTAAGGTGGTACAACACCGGGAAACTCGTTGTAGTGGTGGAGCAAGCTAACATCACTCCTATCTCAGTATCTCCCATAATGCAAAACACATCTCCTTGCGGATATATATAATGTTATGCATTAAGGGAAGGGCCACTGCCCAGACTAGTTTCAAGCTTGATTGAAGTCTCTTCAGTGGGAGCCAGGCCCAAGTGGAGATACCAGGCAGAAGCATTAGCAAGGTCATCTCTACCGATAGGAGTTGCCTACCTCCCACTGAAGAGACCTCAATAAAGGTCGAAACCTAGTCTGGGTAGTGACCCTTCCCTTAATGCATAACATTATACATATCTGCAAGGAGATCTGTTTTAAATTATGGGAGATACTGAGATAGGAGTGATGTTAACTTGCTCCACCTTTGCAACGAGTTTCCCGGTGTTGTACCACCTTACCCCAGTCCTGAAGATACTTTCAGGCACAAACTTTGTTTGCTCACACTTGGATAAAGGATTAAAGTAAATTTATTATTGTATTTAGTCTGGTTGACTGAAGTGGATACTGTCTCTGCTCTCTAATAATTTGTGAGTTCAAATCCCACTGTGCTATGGATGTTTGTAAATGATGTAGGCCATTGGATGCCAGAAGGGATTTTACAAAGTATCATTTACTAACAAATGTGTTGATGTTTAGCAAAAGAATGAAATAGAAGACGTATGATAAAACTGTTTATAAAATTTATACGAAGGGATCATAGGCATCTTTGCTATAAATAAATTGTAATATAGGCATACACAAAACATATCAGAAAAAATTAAACAATATGAAGATGAAGTTCTTAGTATAGACCAGAATGGTCATATTGTACTAAAAAAGAAAAAAAAAGGGAAAAGACAATGAACAACATTAAGGAGCACTATCTCTTATAAAAGAGATAAGTATAACCCATTAGATCTCTTGAGATTGCCATCATTTAGCATTTAACTCTCTTTGTATAATTATTCCACAAGGAAACTGCATTTATATTTCGAGCCAGCATTTTTTATTTATTTATTTATTTTTTTATCATCTTAATGCCTAGAAATCCATAATTTTCACAAATGCAAACATTTGGTCACTTTGGGTGTTGGCATAAGTGCTGGCTTAAGTTCATAATTAGTTCTAATTTGAATTTATTTGGAAGAAATAAGTGTAAAGTTAAGTTTGCTCTCTAGCTTGCAAAATGGTGGAGTATTCTTGTACAGCCAAACTCATTTTTTTTAAATGCATATGCTAATATGAATTCCGCACAGAAATAATGAAACACAGATTTAATAGCTCCATTATTTTATTGCCAAGAGATTTTTTAGGATACAGTATAAAAATTGTAATAGCACACATACAAGAACACTTGAAAGAATTAGTGGAAGATGTTAGACTAGAAGCCTAATGCCCTATGAGAGTGTGATTAATCCTGGCTGGTTGGAAGATCTAAGAATTAATATTTTCCAAATTGGGAAGTTTAACACAACCACATTTATTTAGATTGTTTTTTTTTTAGTCTCAAATTGTATTTGCTGCAGTGAAGCATAGTACATTTTTCCCATTTTATCACAGTTATTCTTCCATAATGACATTATGCAAGGTAACCAAGGGGGATGTCGAAATGCATGTGCATAAATGTCAGACGTATCAGAAATGAAGAAGGGTTTTTGGTATTGGTTATCTCAGCTTGGTCAAAAATTATTGCCATCAGTGAGATCTGGTTGACAAAGAATGATGTAGTTTACAGGAATAGAATGTAAGGGATATTATATTTTCAGAGAGCATAGAGGGAATAGGGCAATATTATTATTAATGATATCAGAAGAACTTCAACCAACAGAAATAAATGTTAAGGAGGATTGTAGGTCTGAGGGAAATATGGTTCATTTGAGATGATCTGGTGTGAGATCAACCTGCTCAGCCTTCACCACTCATGCATTAGCATGAGTGCAGGCTGAGCAATTATCATGGGAGACTTCAGTTATAGGAGTATAGTTTGGAAGGAGAAAAGGGCATGTGGCTAGATGGAAAGGAATTTATAGAGATACTAAGGGATAATTACCTGAAACAGCATGTGATGGAGAAGGGGGGGGCAGGGATTTGAGAGGATTGGATCTGGTAATAGCATCTGAAGATCTATAACTACAGTAGCAACTCTATCACCAATCTGGGAAAGTGATCATGCTGCTTTGTTTTGGAGGTAGTTCAGCTTGTGGTTCAACTATAAAGCTGCTGATTATGACGAACTTAGGGTGGCAGCCTGGAGCAGTGCCATGGCATAAGCTACAAGGAATGAATATCAGTAGTACATGAGAAGTGATTAGGGATTGTGTGAGTGAGGCAGTATCAGATTGCATACCCAGGCTCAAGAGTAGAAAAAAAAAACTGAGTAGAAATATAAAGCAGGGATTGTAAAAAAAAAAAAAAAAATCTTGCAGAAGGAATATAAACAAAAATGATCAGCATGCTCATGAGCACAGGCAAGAAGGGTAACTAATATAATAAGGAAGACTAAATCAGATTATGAGAAAAAAATTAGCTAAGCAGACCAAAGTAAAAATTAAACATTATGAAGGAACGTGACATGAGATTGTTTACATTCAAAAACGTGAGTAGGACTAATATAAATTAGTATGGTCATTTAAACAGAATGAGAGAGGGAATGTTAACAAACAGGTGTTTGATGCCAATATGGCAGGAAAATGACCCAAAGGAAGATGATCTAGTGGATTGATTCAAAAGTGCTTTAGAAGACCAATGTTTGATATGATAGTATTGTAGGTGCTGGTAAATAACAGACTAATTTGGAGGGAAATTGTTGATAAGGAGATTAGTCATGATGTTAACTTAATCATGTAGCCCAGTAACCTATACACCCTTCAGGGTACATATCAGGAAATTGATGATGATAGGTCTAGATGCAAAATACACTTTCCCTGTTGCATTTGTTGTTTAATTTACTTTGGCCAATCCAGTAGATATGCAGCTGCTCATCACGGGGAATATCAAAATTACGTTAAATAGTCAGAAGAATCTGGTCTTGCAGAATATATTTCATCTGTAAAACATCAGATTCTTTGAAAAAAAAAGAATAAATGTCTGTATAAAAGCAACTTCCTTATGGAAGTTGGGATTATCATAAAAAGTAATATTATGTGAACTGTTATTATAGTAATGAGTACTTCACACAGACACTTTGAAAGTTTTAATGGGCTGAAATTTTTGCATGTACTAAGCATTGGTAGAATTTACTTATTATTATTATTTCCTGGTATCTACCAGATGTGGTTATTTAGATGGTTATCATAGGGTTTAGATTAATGTAAGAAATATTTGATAATAAGGTAATAATTGTTTTATTTAAGTATTAAGTCAGTATTCTGCTTTGGTCCCATGGCATGATAACAAGCATAAAGCTAAGCAAATGCATGCATGCAAAGCACATGAGAAGCAAGATAAATAACAGACTGAGTAATAAATGAAATAATCCTGCAATTCTTAGATGTCTATTTCTTCCATTAAACTAAAACATGAGTGCTTGACTGTCCACTGTCAGAGTGAGGACACTGATAATATGTCACTGAGGCATCTTCACAGGCATAAAGATAAGCATATATGCAGTCACTCAGAAAGAAGAAAACAACATCTACATACTACTCCTGTTCCAGGAAATGACAATGAGGTCTTCCTCATAGTTGTTTCCTGTCATTTTGCACCAAATAACTGCTTAGTTAATCTTGCATCTTTGATTATGCTTAAGTGCATACCACCTAGATTAGTTCTTTTAATTGTTAAATATTAATGAAGAAATTTCTTTTTAATGTGATTTTACCGTTGACCTATTCGCTCTCTTAATTATCCTCAGAACTTTTACATCTGTAATTTCAGATCTTTCACCTGTTATTTTTTCTGACCATGCTCTTAGAATGCATGTTAAAGTTGCTTTGAAACATTCTTGTTTATACAATCATATTCATTGATTTCTTATTTCATATAAATTTATTCAGCAAAATCTCCATATCTTTGAGGAAGAAAATTGCATTTAATAATCGTTTTACATGTTGTATGGGTTCACCATTGAGAATGTAGTCACTGATTTTTATTTTCCTGTCTGTTTTCATAGTTTCATTCATTTGTTATGATTTTCATATCAAAATTGCTACAGCAGTTAGTTAATTTTTAATTTTTTATGGGGTTGGTCAGCCTATAGTACACTGGCAAGAATGAACTTGTTCATATTTATCATAAAAAGCTGTGGATTGCATTTCTTGGGAAACCCATAAGATGGCGGATTGTTCTAGTGGGCAGCAGTGGAAGGGATGAACGAACAGGAGGAGAAATTTGTTCTTTGAGGTTGAAGATGCACTGTGAGGGAGTATTGATTAGTCATTGCATGCATTTGAACTGATTTGACAGAGAGTGGAGTTATTGATACTAATTTTGATGAACAGCAGCCATAGAAGTAAGAGAGGAGGGAACTGATCTTTGGTAGAACAATAGATCAGCCTCTTCCTCTCTCAGTTCCTGGAGTATATAAAGTACCCTGTTCTTGCCAGCTAGTTTACTTCAGACAGACAGTAGATCAGCAACCATCTGTTTAGAAGAACACAAATCATACATCTGCAATCACGACTATGGTCAATCTGACCTTGCAGACCATGTTTTGGATACAACCCACAGAATCTCCTGGAGAAAAACCACCATGTAATTTTTAATATTTTTTACAAAATCTAGAAACCTTACTCTAGGGACCAAACATGGAACCTTTTTAATTCATGCCACTTCAGGCCATCATGAGAAAGCTGTCTACTATACAGAAAACCAAGAGTTGGTGTGGATACTTTAGAAAAAACACTGCATCATACCAAACTTTATCTGCAACTGTATCCTTAAAAGACATATGGTGTCAGCAAAGTTATATGGACTTGGGCTGATTTCAAGATTTCTTTGTGTCCTTGCAGGACATATTGGTGACATGGAGGACTTATCAGAGAATGATGTCTCAAATTCTCAGGATAGCAGTTGAATAGCACAGAATACTGTTGGGGTTTAGGCCTCTTCTGATCCTACATGGGGGGGCCATAACATGTATCACTGTTTTCAGTGCTAAGTTAGAAAATAAAATTTCCAATAGGATGAATTTCAATGCCCATGGCAGTATTTGATCCTGCGGCCTGTTGATTGGAGAGTGGATAAACTCCCCCCCCCCCCCCTTCCCCCCACACAATGTTTTCCTTCCATTGAATGCATTGTTTGTTCTCATGATTCTCAAAGTCCGTACTTTTTTTATGTATATTTTATTCTTCAGTTATCTGCATACACAATGATGAGTTCTTGATGGTGTATTTTCTCTGCTCTTTGTATATCTTAAAAGTTTGTTATCATCTTGTACACTGCACCCCCCCCACCTCATTAACACCTTCATAGATATTGTAACCAAAGATGTAAATAACCTTTTTCAAAATATGGTTTGTACTGAAAAATATAAAGTAGTATGAGTTGATGTTACTTTTATGAAGTAATATCAACTGATGTTACTTCATAAAATTAACATCAGTAGTGGATCTGAGATGAAGACACTGTTCCTTAGAAAATATTGCTTTTACAGTTTAGAAAATAGACTCATTATATTTTAATATATAGAACAACTACAAACTTACTACTTCATATAGACTGCTGGGAGCATAATTCAGTTTCGATGGTTTTGTGAGGTTTAGACAGAATTAAACTTAGAATCTCTTCTTCTTCTGCAGCTTCTCCCACTTAAGTGGGGTCACTGTTTATTATGAGTCTCCTCCACACCTTCCTGTCTTGGGCTGTCACCACATCCAAGTTCTTCATCTTCAAGTCCTCTTCTACCAGCTCCCTCCATCTCTTCTTTGGCCGCCCACGCTTCCGCCTTCCTTGCACATCCATCTGCATGACCCTTCTTCCCACATATTCGTCCTCCCTCCTCATCACATGACCAAACCATCTCAACCTTGCCTCCTGTATTTTCGCTCCTAAGTTCGTAACTTTCACTGTTCCCCTGACATAGTCATTCCTCAGATGATCCTTTCTGGTCACACCGCACATCCACCTAAGCATTCTCATCTCTGCTACTTCCATCCTGCTAATGTTATTTTTCCTCAGGGCCACAGTTTCTATAGCATATGTCATAGCTGGCCTCACTACTGTCCTATAAATTTTGCCTTTCAGATTGATCGGCACCCTCTTATCACATAACACTCCAGCCATCTCCCTCCAGTTCCTCCAACCTGCTTGTTTCCTGCATCCCACTTCCTTCTCACCTCCTCCATCTTCTTCCACTGTCGAACCTAAGTATCTAAAGTCTCTCACCTTCCTGATGACATTTCCTTCCAGCTCCAGGTCTGTCTCCTGGCCACCGCCCACTGCGCAACACATATACTCTGTCTTACTTCTGCTCAGTCTCATACCTCTCTCTTCCAGTACTTTTCTCCATCTTTCCAGTTTAGTTTCCGCTTCTTCTCTTGAATCTACACACAGCAAGATGTCATCTGCATACAACATTGTCCAAGGTGCATCTTCTCTCACCTCCTCTGTTACCACCTCCATCACAATATTAAACAGAAACGGACTTAATGCTGACCCTTGATGCAAGCCAACTGTTACTTGAAAACTTTCTGTCTGTCCCAAACAGGTCCGAACACTTGTCTTCACATTTCTGTACATTTCCTGCACCAACCTGACATATTTCTCCGGCACCTTCTTCTCCCTCAGACACCTCCAGACTTCTTGCCTTGGCACTCTATCGTATGCTTTCTCCAGATCAATAAATACCAGATGTAGCTCCCTTTGTTTCTCTCGATATTTTTCCATCATCTGTCGTAACCCAAAGATAGCATCTGTTGTTGATCTACCAGGCATGAAGCCAAATTGTTCCTTTGCAATCTCCACCTCCTCCCTCAATCTACCATCAAGAACCCTTTCTAGGATCTTCAATGTGTGGGACATCAACTTTATTCCTCTGTAATTTTTACAGTCTTGTGCATCCCCTTTACCCTTGTAAATGGGAACAAGAGTACTCTCCCTCCATTCCTCGGGTATATTTTCCTGTTGGCAAACTTTCATGAACAGGTCCCACAGCAGGTCAATTCCCTCTTCCCCCAGTGCCTTCCATGCCTCCACTGGAATTCTGTCGGGGCCCACCGCTTTTCCATTCCTCATCCTCTTCATGGCCTCCGTCACTTCCATTCTACTGATGTTCTGCACCATCCCCTCAGAAGGCTGCCCATCTCCTCTGTGAGTCCTTGCATTTTCCTCATTCAGAAGTCCCTCAAAGTATATTTTCCATCTGTTTCTTATGTCCACTTCCCTCCATAATACTCTTCCTTCAGCATCTTTGATCTGCCTCACATGTAAGATGTCCTTAGCTGCTTTATTTCTACATTTCGCTAGTTGGTAAATTTTTCTCTGTCCTTCCTTTGTTTCTAATTGATTATACAGATCTTGATATGCCATGGCCTTCGCCTGTGCCACAACTCTCTTGGCTTCTTGCTTTCTCTCTTTGTACACCTCTCTGTCCTCTTCCACTCTTGACTCATCCCACTTCTGCTTTGCCTTCCTCTTAGCTGTCACTGCCACTTGTACATTATTATTCCACCACCAGCCCTCCTTCTGCTCTCTAATCTTTCCAGATGTCTCACCAAGCACCTCGATTGCACAGCTCAGGATTACTTTTGAATTATGTTTCCACCAATCTTGTACACTTTCCAGTCCATCCGAAATCCTCTCTAACACTCTCTCCCTAAAATGATTCCTCACACTCTCTTCTTTTAAGCGAAACCACTTAATTGTCTTCATCCCATGGCAACCAGAAGTGCTTATCTTCGATCTTAATTTAAAGTCTGTGCACAGCAGTCGGTGTTGTTGTGCTACTTGATCTGTTGGAATTACCTTACAATTTGTCACAACCTTAAGATGTTTTCTTCTAGTCAAAATGTAGTCAATTTGTGAGCTGTTGTTACCACTTCTAAATGTTATCAAATGTTCTTCCCTCTTGAAGAAAAACGAGTTCACAATTGCCAGATCAAACGCTACTGCAAAGTCCACAACCCTCTCTCCTTCCTGGTTCATCATTCCCACTCCATGGCCACCATGCACCCTTTCACAGTCTCTATTCTGTCTTCCTATGTGCCCGTTCAAGTCTCCTCCGACAATCACCATCTCATTTTCTTCCAATTCCCTCATTTCTTCATCTAACACGTTCCAGAACTCATCTTTTTCCTCTGCTGTACAACCAACTTGCGGGGCATATACACATAATACGACCACTCGCTCTTCTCCAAGACCCAATTTCATTCGCATGATCCTGTCATTCCTTCTACCCACGTCCAGTACTTCACCCTTCATTCTGCCACACACCACAATTCCTACACCATTTCTTCCCTCGTTATTCGCTCCAGAGTAGAACAATTTATATCCATCTCCCAATTCCTTTGCCTTTCCCCCTTTCCACCTTATCTCCTGCACACATAAAATGTCCAACTTCCTCTTCCTCATCATGTCTGCCACCTCTCTTCCCCTTCCAGTCATGCTTCCAACATTCAGTGTTCCCACTCGCAACATCCTCTCCACCTGCTGGGCTCGCTTCTTTAACCGCACCCGCCCTTGATGCGGTAGCCTTTGTCCACTTCTCACAGCTGTAGGGCGATGTGGCTGCGCGTCGCTTAAGGGGTACGCCCTAGCCCTTATATCATTTTCTCTTCGACTCATAATCATAGTTTGAGTTGGCACTGAAGTTTTACGACCGGATGCCCTTCCTGACATCAACCCTCGCATTTATCCGGGCTTGGGACCGGCACCTATTGAGGCTAGCTTGCCTCCTTCGGTGGCTGCATAAGACGAAATGACTTAGCAAGATAGGAAAGACTCACCCCTAGCCCTCGAATACTCTAATAGCATCAGGGGGAAGGAGCAAGGAGAGGAGAAAGAAGCAAAGAAAGAAGAGGAGGGACCAGTCTACAGAATAATATAACAGATATATATTACATGAAGTAAGGCATGGTCCAGCATCAGGTACCTCGGGTTTGCCATGCCCGTACTCACTAAAGTGAGCCCTTGAGGAAGAATTAAACTTAGAATACATGTGTTTATTGAAACGAATATTCTCTTCTATTTCAGAAATGCACTATCATGCTGATCCTGTTCCATGGATTAAAGGTTATCCATTCCATTGCTGTTCTTCATGCCACTTCATTATCCTTTTGAATTGTTTCTTGTTTAGTGATTATACTCATAATAGTTTCTGCTTTCTCCCAATTAGTGAAAGAGAATGGTTAAATTGAAGGATAAAAATAACATTGTAGTCTACAAAAATTTATTGGCGGTACTGCATTGTCATCTACTCTCCATATTCATTTACAATATTAGTTTTTCTTGTAGTAAATTGTATATCTCATTCACTCCATTCAGATGTTGATTATATTTTTATACTGAAATTTTCATTTTAGAATTTGAATTTACATTTTTTTTTTTAAATTACCTTCATGCTAGAGTATAAAAGGCCATTCAACTGGAAACCAGAGAAATGAACCAGCACATGAAACTGTTTTGCCTCAGCGTGCCTTGATCTCATCAGTTGGTGATAGTGACCAAGCCTTTGCTCATACAGATCAGAGTTCAGTATCTGATCAAGTTTGGGATGGTTACCAGGTAAATTCTGAAATATAAATAATTTTTAAAAAAATAAGAATTTATTTTTATTTAATAATACTCTAGATATTGAGATATTGATACTTGTTCATAATATACAGTATATTCCTGTTTTTGAGGAACTCTGTAATTAAGCATTAGCTTTATATATATATATATATATATATATATATATAGAATTTTTGATTCTGTTTATTTATCAAACATTCAAATGTCCTTTATTGAAATATTAGTAAATTCCTAGGTAGTCTTGCATAGTGATTTAGGATATATCTGTTTAGAGTAGTATAGAGAATTACAGTCACACACATAACAATATCAACATTATTATCATTATTTCAGACTTCCATGGAGTCACTCATAATGGAAAGTCCCTCTGTTGTACACACAGCTCATCATGCCATGCCTTAAATACATTTACATTCTCAGCAGACCTGCACTCTCAATCAATGCATTCCAATCATTCATCACTCTCCATGCAAAAAAAACTGCTTCACTTATTTGCTCACAGACCCTATCCCCCCCCCCTTCCAAATCACCTACCAATCTATGAAAAACTGATTCACCATTAATCTGATAAGAACTCCTTACCAACTTATATGATTCATATCTTATCGTATAAGTAACTTCACCTTTTCCATACAATCTTTGTCTAAGGCATGTCAAGTAAGTCCACTTTTTGATTGTCCATATCGAATATATTTTTTATGTTCTTTTTTACTATGGTGGTCTGTCCTGTCTGTCCAGAGTACTAGATTCCACATTGATAGGGGGATACCATAGACACCTGAGAAGGAGAGAGGATCCCAGCAGTCCTTAATTTGTCTAAGGAAAGTGGGGACTTTGTCTAAAGGTTTGTATACTGTTCTGATTTTGCATTGTTTCAAGAAAGAGCGCAGTTTATCTGTTGTTCCTTTAGTGTAGGAAAGGGATGTGGTGTATTTATAGTCTGGGGATGGTTGTCCTTTTTAAGAAATTTGTTGAGTGCTTTTTGTTGCAGCCATTCTATTATGCTAGATGTAATGCAGGTCCTGAGGATGAAATTCATTCTACTCTGGAAGCTCAAGTTTTTGAGAAGGGTGGTGATGTGAAGTGGCATGTAAGTATCTGCCTGCATGGACTTCTGATATAAAATGATAGGGACCCATCTGGTTACCTAGCAGCTAAAGTATCCAAGAGGGCCAGAGTTTCTTCTTTTTCATTTTCTGTAGTAAAACTAATTTGGAGATGGATATTATTGTAAAAAGTTGGAGAGAGAGCCTATAGGCCATGTTGAAAAGACATGTTTAATATACTTCAGCCATACTTTGGGTTTGAGAGGGAGCTGAATTAAGTGCCAATGTTTCAAAGGATTCCATGTATAAGATGGCGATTGGGATGAAAGTGGGGAGCCCATTGCTATGTCTTCAATATGTTTAAAGAGCTGGTTATTAGAGCTGAAATACCTCAATTTAAGTCAGTGCTTAAAGAGTATGCAAATGTAGGGGTGGGGGAATATTTTGTAAAGAAGCATTAGTGTATTGTTCACTGGAACATTAGTGAAAAGGGACAATGCATCAAAGCTCACTAAGCAATAATTTTTCTCTAATTGAAGGTTCTGTACTGTATAATAGTTTTAAAGTGTATGGAATTTTTTATGTAAGCATATCTTGTTAATATGTTTGTCGAGTTCAAATGCCAAATGTTTGGTAAGTTTATTGCTAGAACAATTTTTGACATTAATGATGGGGTGTAGCAGCTCTCCTGATTTTTGCACCTTAGGTAACCCATTATAGTCTTTCTCAATCTAAAAAAGTGGACTTGCTCAACATGCCTTGGACAAAGACCATTTGATTAAATGGAAAAAAGGTGAGGTTATTACACACGTTGTGGTTTAAATCACAGTGATCATTCCTAGAAATGGTTCGTGTTACAGAACCCAGTGAACTGTAATAGAAATGGTTTAACTACATAAATTTTGGAGCACTGTCCTACCTATCTGTCCACCATCATTAATCACTGAAAATCAACACCAAGAACACCACATATCATCTTCTATACATGTGACTGTCCTTGTGCTTTAGCTCCTTTTAATTTTCACCCTATGCTGATTGTGTGTATTTAGTATGCCTCTGTAAATGTCATTAAAATAAGCACCTTCACGATCTTCAGCTCTTTCCCAATGAAATACAAGTTTGTAAATTCTGCTTTTATAAAACGTTTTATCTTTAGAAGCAATAAACCTAGCAACCGCTGCTTCCATCTCTGTTTTATTGCAGAACTGTCTATTTCACATGTGATTGTAACAGCAAAAAAAAAAAAAAAAAAAGGTTATATCACTTGGAGAAATGTCAGGAAAATATGGAGAATGAGGGAGTTTCTCCCATCGTAAAGCACAAATTTTCTCACTGGTAAGTTTTGCAGTATGAGGTTTTGCATTGTCCTATAAGAATAGCACTTTCTTCCAATTAACTAGTTCTGGCTGTTTCTGAAGTAACTCGTCATGCACATGCTCGAGTTTGTATCAAGTAGATATCAGTCATAATTGTTTGGCCTGCAGCAAGAAACTCGTAGTGGACGATACCGGCTCCAGTCTTTAAACATAATTTTCTGGGGATGAAGAGGTGCTTGAAGTGTGTGGTACTGGATCATTTAGTGACAACCAATGATAAGTTTGCTTCCTGTTAGAGTACAAGATCCATTTTTCATCACAAGTGAGCAAGTAATCCAAAAACGGCTCATATTTATGACATGAATAAAGTGAAGAACTTTGAAATTTATTGTCATCTGATAATGCATGTGGGACCCATTTGCTTAGATTCCATGATTTACCCAGTTGATGCAAGTGTAAACGAATTGTTTCACCACTCATTTTAAACATTTGTAAAAGTTATTGACATGTTAATGTGGAATTATTTTCAACAGCAGCATGTAATTCTTCATTATCAATAACGGAGGGACTTCTTGAATGTTATTGCATCTTCAAGTGATTCATCACCAGAAACAAATTTTTTAAACCATTTCTGTGCAGTATGTTCTGCTACCACATCTTTTCCAAATGTCAACATATCTTGCATCGCACGTCTGTGAAACCTTCAAATTGAGTTTAAATTCATAAGGCAAACAAGCCCAAATTACACCAGGTTCAACTGACATTTTAAAAGGGTTCAAAGTTACAGACAAGAGTACACACCAAGTTAGAGTGTACTGATTGACTGATGCACATTTGTGGCTTATGAAGGCACATAAATTCTGCTCTGCAAACCACTACAAAATAAAAAGAGTCATTTCCGCGAACTCTACCGAAAACCACATGAACTTAACCAGATATTTAGTTTATTTAATAAATTGTCCATTTCATTCCTGTTTCTATGTAGTTTTGTTCCAGAAATGTTAACATGAATCATTACAAATATGGAAATCTGAATATGAAAATACTAATCAAGGCCTCATGCAGTGGAACCAGAATCTTCTTACTTCTAAAAGTCTGTATCCTCTGCATCATTGCCAGAAGGTGTCCTCTAAATTTTAGATCCCTATCCACCATCATCCCCAGATCTCTCATCTCATCCACCTCTTCCAATATTATCCCAACCAAATGTATACTCTATATCCTATCTGTGTTTTCTGAATTTTAAAACCCTGCACTGAACTGGTAACCCCATTCCCAATCACTCAGTCTGTTCAAGTCTTCTTATACTTATGAAGTCACATCTGCTCTGCTCCTGACAGTTCTTTCCAACTTTGCATCATTTGCAAACGACTGAATATCCTCATTTAAACCTTCCCCAATATCATTAATATACAGCTTAAATAGCAATGGTCATGAAACAGACCTTTGAGGTACACTGCTAGTGAATTTTATTTTCTAGGATATTGCTTTCCTGTGTACAATTTGCAGATACCTATCAGACAGCCAATTTTTTATCCATTTCACTAATCTAATATCCAACCCTATCTGTTCTGTTTAAGTATCATGCGACAATCTGTCAAAAGTCTTAACCCATTTGTACCATGGGTGGGCTAAGGATTTTTTATCAATATATATACAGTAGAATCCACTTATTGTGATTGCAGATAATGTTATCGGCTGTTGTTATCAAAATTAGTCAGTCCCAAAACACACCATTTAAAATGAATTAAAAATAATCCACTTATTTCAAAGTTCCAGTTATTGTTATCAAAATCCTCGAATGTTTAGCCTTTTGCATCTCAGAATTTTAAGAAATAAGGGTTAATCAAGAGAAAATTTGACAAAGAACATTTGTCATAATCTGACTTTCTTGCTAATCTTCCTTTAATTCCTAGGCAAATGCAGGTGGGTAATCTTAATCTTCCGTAAATCTTAAATCTTCCAGGTAAATGCAGCGGGTATAAATACAGTCAGATTGTGATTTTTCGAGTTTATTTTCATGCTCTCTTTCAGTAAGTGAATTTGACTTGAAGTGCTCATTAAAACAGCCTTTGGCATTATGGCAGAAGCAAGTAAAAGAACATAAAAATTAATCTTTTCAAGAAAAGCAAAGAATTTTGAGTGCTATGATAAGTTCCCGCAAAATGAGTCAGCAGTGTTACGGCTGTACATTTAAAAATTTCACAACCACTCTTGTATAAGATCTTAAAAAACATCAGCCATTGAAACTTCAGCTCTTACTAATGTGAACATGGATCGGAAAAGAGCCTGATCTGGTAAGGATACTCAAGTTGAATCAGCATTAAAAATTTGGTTTAGTAATGTTCGTGAAAAGAATGCTTCAATTAATGGGCCTTTGATGCGTCAAAAAGCAAAACTTGCAAAAACAATGGGCAAAGAAAATTTCACCGCAACTGATGGATGGTTTAACAGGTGGAAAAAAGCGAGAGAATATTGTCTACAAGCTTATACATGATGAAGAAAAAAGTGCTGATTTTTTATCAGCTGATGCATGGATTAAGACCGAGTGGCCAACAATTATTGCTGAATATTCTTCTGAGGATATTTATAATGTAGATGAAACAGGACTCTATTTTCATGCAATGTCGGAACATACTTATTTGTTTAAAAATGAAAGTACTGTACTAAAGGATTTAAATCTTAAAAAGAGCAAGTGACAGTTCTTTGTTATGCTAATACGAAAGGTGAGAAACGAGAGCTCCTAGTGATTGGAAAAAGTAAAAATTGTCGCTGTTTTAAAGGTGTCAAAAGTTTGCCTTTTAACTACTGTTCTAGTGCAAATGCTTGGATGACTAATGACATTTTCAGCAATTGGTTAGTTAAGTGTGGGATCTTAAATAAAAGAACATCAAAGTAATTTTCTTGCCTTCAAACACTACATCGTTAATTCAACTATGTGACCAAGGCATCATACGAGCTTTTAAAGCTTATTATCGCAGGGAAGTTCATGCAAGAATTATAGCTGAACTTGATTATATAAAAGACCAATATGATGCAAGTGCAATTGCAAAAAAAGATTTCCCTTCTTGATGCATTGCATTTGGTAGCAATGTCATTGAAGCAAGTCTCAGAGAAGACTATTAGAAACTGCTTCCAAAAAGGAATATCTTTTTGTGTTAATTGCTATGTTTCACATCCATATGTTGTTATAGGTCTCATAATTGTTTTATAAAGTTTTAATTTAGAATTATGATTAAGAATCTTAGTACTCATTAACTTTTTATAAACACAATAATACTTATTTCCAGCCATGATTCTTCTATTAATTTCATCGGATATATTATTGTTGGTTGTTATTAAAACCTAAATATATAAAACTATCTACAACTTCAAATCTGTATTCACCTATATTATATCTTGTAATATTTTTATTTATTGTCTTTCCACATTGCACATATTTGGTCTTCTATTCGTATAATTTGTAACCCAACTAATTTAGTGTTTCTATTAAGCTCTTCAAATTTCTCTTCCAAATCTTTTCTCCTATGACTTATTATTGCTATATCGTCTGCATATGCATCATCAAATTCCTGACATGTACCCTCAAGGGATGTACAGGGTATGATAGTACTACATGAAAAATTTACATCATTACTAACTTCCTATCTACAATTTTCCTCCAAATCAGCCTGTTACTTGTCAAGACTCCAACATTATCAGATCTTATATTTCTATCGTCTAAGGCACATTGTATCGTATCAATCCACCTATATCTTGGTCTTCCTCTGGGTCGTTTTCCTGCCAATCTGGCAGAGAACACTTGTTTTGCTAATCTTTCCTCGCCCATTCTGTTTGAGTGACCATACCACCTTAGATTAGCTCTGCGAATGCATTCCTGGATGACGACAATGTCAAGTTCTTTCCTAATATCTTCGTTTTTAATATGATATTGCCATTGATGCCATCTGTTCACGACTCTAATCTTTCTCAGGACTTTCAAATCTGCGGTCTCTAGTCTTTGGTCAAGTGTTTTACTTCTGACCCTCAGATCTCAGCTCTCAGATCCATAAGTTAAAACTGGTTTGAACACTGTCTTGTCTACAGCTAATTTAGTGTTCCGACTAATTTCTCTCTTATTCCATATGAATTTATTTAATTGACTTCCTACCATACCAGCTTTGTTGATTCTGTTGTCTATTTCCTTATTTAATTTACCATCTTCACTAAAAATCATGCCTAAGAAGCTGAAATGTCTTACTTGTCCCACAGGTTCCCCGTTCACAACAGAGTTGCCATTTTCAACATATCTTCATACCATATCTATTACAACAGTTATTCAATTTAGTCAGGGAATCTTGCAAACTTGTAGCGGATTTATTCAGAAGTATAACATCGTCTGCATAAAGCAAAGAGCTGACATTAACATCTCCAATTCTGATATCATGTTTAATACTACTTTCCTTCTTAATGTGATATCCATATAGATAATGAATAACAGAGAATAATGTACATCCTTGTCTCACACCAGATTTAACATTAAACCATCTTCCTGTACATCCTTCAATTCTAACTGCCGACTTACAACTAAAATACAGACTAAATATTGCTTGATATAATGCCCCATTGACACCATATAACTGTAGTTTATTGACTAGTTTTTCTCTTGGCACCTTGTCGTATGCCTTTTCCAGATTGACAGAACTTAAATACAGATCTTTGTTATATTCCCATGCTTTCTCGACTGTTTGTCGTGAAGTGAAGATCTGATCCTGACAGCCTCTATTTGGTCTGAATCCAGCTTGTTCTTCACCAAGCTTTTCTTCCACAATTCTTCTCAACCATTTCTCAAGCATACTTGCATAAATCTTGCCAGAAACACTCAGTAGGGAAATACTTCTGCAATTCTCACATTGTTTTATTTCCCTTTTTATATATGGGTACTATGAGAGCTCTACTCCAATCATCGGGAATTCTTCCCTCTATCCACGCCTTTTACTATGCAGTGCAGCCACTGTAGGACTTTTATACCACCATACTTCAGCTTTCTGGTCGAATATCATCTACTCCTGCTGCCTTTCCGCATTTTAAGCCTTTGATGGCTTTTTCTACTTCAAGTTTGGATATGTATTCCTGACTGTATGCCTGTTGAGTGTTTTTTACCACTGTGTTATCACTGCTTGTTTCATTTAGCAATTTTTCGAAGTAATTACTCCATACTTCAAGGATATCTTTTTCTCCTGTTTTCATATCCCCTTTATCATCTCTAACTCCTTTTACAGCACTCTTTCCTCCATTTCTAAGCGTCTTCAACAACCTCCAGAATATCTTACCACCTTCTTGATATTTATTTTCTATGTTCTTGCCAAAGTCTTCCCATGACTTTTGTTTAGCTAGTTTTACACACTGTTTAGCTTTCTTACATTTGGCTCTGTATTCTGTAAGAGTAAAAGCTGACTTATTTGACAGAAACTTTTGATATGCTTTCTTCTTTTCCTTCACTGCCTCTTTAACTTCCTGTGTCCACCAGGGAGTTCTGATTTTTTTTTTATCCTTGCAGACAACCTCACCACATGCCTCTCTGGCAGAATCAATCAATGTTTACTTCAGAGTTT
This sequence comes from Typopeltis vanoorti, assembly GCF_054136105.1. Classification (NCBI taxonomy): domain Eukaryota; kingdom Metazoa; phylum Arthropoda; class Arachnida; order Uropygi; family Thelyphonidae; genus Typopeltis; species Typopeltis vanoorti. Next base: position 66,828,116 of record NC_143558.1, on the reverse strand, counting down.
GCCACTGAATCTCAAAGGTTTGGTTGCTGTTCTCAAACTCTTTCATTTTTTCTTCAATAATCTTTGTGTATTTTAGTCTACAGTTCACATCTGAGAGCTGCTCAACTTTTATTCGCTTTAAAACTTTCTTACATGTTATTCTTTTCAATATGATATTCAATTTTATCCTGCTCAAGACTAAATAGCGATCGCTTCCAATTTCAAATTCTCTGTACACTCTGGTGTCCTGCATCAGAGAGAAAACATCACTATCAACAATAACATAGTCAATGAGACTTTTCTTATTCCTTGCCTCTTCTCTCCATGTGAATTTGTGCACATTTTTATGTTGGAACATGGTGTTAGTAATAACCAGTCCATGTCCTGAGCAGAAATCCAACAGGTATTTGCCATTATTATTAGCTTTGCTCTTTTCTCCAAATGTTCCCAAAATATTTTTGTATGTCTGACAATCATTTCCTACTCTGCTATTCAGATCCATCTGCATAAGCACATATTTGTATTAAATTATTATTAATAAATCCTATTATATTTAACTTTCTTATTATTGCTTCTCTCCATCTTTCATGTAACGAAAAATTTCATCACCGATATCCTGTAATACCCATTCAAAAGTTTATAGACCTCTATCATATCACCCCCCCCCCTCTTTCTCCTGTTAACCGGAGTCTGCAATCCACATACTCGCTATTTGTCTTCATAATCTAAATTCCATAATCCAGATATAATCTTTGTAACTCTTTGCACCCTTTTCACAGCTTTTTATCTCCTTGGAACTCAAGAGACAAATCTGCACACAATAATCCAGGTGTGGTCTTATCAAGGCCTTATAAAGAGGCAAAATGACTTCCTTATCATTACATGTCAAGGTTTGCTTCAATATCGCAATTATCCTCAGAGTTTTCTTTGCAACGTTTGCTATGTGACCTTTGAACTTTAGATTCCTTGCCACCAATACACCAAGATTCCCTGCCTCTTCAGTTTCCTGTAACATAACCCCTCTAAATATAATATACTGCTGGAACTGTAATCATGCCAAAGTGCATAACTTTACACTTACTAACATTAAACTGACAGCCATTTTCATTTGCCCAAATTTTCAGCCTATTCAAACCATTTTGTAAGTGCTGAATATCAGTAGCATCCTTGATTGCCCTGCCTATGTTTGCATAATCGGACTGAATCCTGAGATACACTACTGGTCACCTTAAATCTGGCAGATTCACACCCACTGTATACCACTTTTTGATGTCTGTCAACCATTCCCTGATCCAGGTTGAGTTTATATTCCAACTTCATATTCTCCTGTTCATGCAACACCATTTCGTGTGGTATTCTATCAAATGCTTTAGAAAAATCCAACATTATCATAGTGTATTCATTCCCTTTATCCGACTCAGCCATAACGTTGTTATAAAATATGAGCAGATTGCTAAAACATGACCGTCTTTAGTAAACCCATGCAGTTCTTTGCAGAGTATAGCATGTTTGTCTGCCCATTTCTGTATGCAAGTTATTACCAACTTCTCTTCACTACCGCATTAGAGATACTGATATGTCAGTAGCTTGACACATCATTTTTTGCACCACCTTGTACAATGGAACTATCATACATTCCTTCTATTCCTATGGTATCATTCCTGAGCTGAAGTTATACAAACATGTGAAAGGCATTGCCAATTCAGATGAACAGTCCTTTAGCAAACAGGCTGATATTCCATCTGTCCCTATAGACAAATTCTTATCCAGGTTATGCAAAAGCTCTTCAACCTCATTTTCATGAACCTGTAACTCATCCAATGTAGCAGCAGCACTGTGCACCATGTTACATACATCTTGTTGATATATCTTAGCAAAGTAAGTACTCATTAGCTTCTGACACTCAAGTACCATCAATAAAGTTATTCTTCTTCCAAATCCAATCTTTCTTTTGCTTGTGGCATTAATGATAAAATTCTTTTGGATTGACTTGTTATCAGTTATTTTTGTAAAGTGAAAATCTTGCCCTTACAATCCTCTCTCAGCTTGTTCTCCTTCAAATTTCTCTGTAATTTTTATATTTGGTTTAATTTTCTTCTTTTCTATAGGTAGAAATTCGAGAACATTACTCCAATCATCCTGAATTCAGCCTTCTGTTTTGACTTATGCAATGCAATGACTGTCTCCATATTTGAGCATTTCTGGTTGAATATCATCTATACTCCAGTTGCCTTTCTGCATTGCAGACTTTTAATAGCTTTCCTACCACTGTTATATCACTGCTTGTTTCATTTTAATAGTCTTCTAAAATTATTATTCCAGATATCCAGAATCTTTAGTTTCAGTTTTCATATTGTCTTTGTCATCTCTAATTAATTTTACAGTACTTTACTCCAGCTTCTAGGACATTTTGTTATCTTTCTGATATTTATTTCTATATTCTTACTTACCAAAGTAAGAATATAGAAATAAATATTGACTTTTGTTAGCTAATTTTGTACATAGCTTAGTTCTCTTACATTTTTCTCTCTATTTTCTTTGGGCATCTTCTTGCTTACTTGCTAGGAACTTATGTGTTTTCTTTTCTAGTTCTGATGATTTTTCTCTCCTGGACAATTTCACCACATGCCTCTCTAGCTGAATAAATCCGTGTTTATTCAGCTATTCCACTGAGACTCCAAAGTTTTGTTGTTTTCCCCTCAAACTCATTAATTTTTTTCTTGAATAATGTTTGCATTAAGTCTACAGTTCACCCTTTGATCTTGAATTCTTTTTAAAACTTTCTTACCTATTTTTTTTAGATATTTTTCTTTTCTGTATGATATTCATTTTTATCCTGCATAAAACTAAGTGATGATTAATTCTGGTTTCAAATCTCATGTATAAAAACTCCAAATCTCTTGTATTCTGAACTAGTATGAAGATATCACTATCAGTATTAACATAGTAAGACTTCTTCTATTTTTTTCCCTCTGTCTTCTCTCTCTCCATGTAAATTTGTGCACATCTTTGTTAACACATAGTGTTAGTGATGAGTAATCCATGTGCTGAACAGAATGCCACCAGACACTTACCTTTATTATTAGACTTATCCTTTTCTCAAAACATTTACCATGCTGTTTTAAGATCAACAAGGAGCAACTCTTCCCTTTGACTGACATTATTGTTGTTTTAATTGTTGAGAAGATAAATTCTCTATGAAATGCAATCACCACCTTTCAGCCAGTAACTTCTGTGCCATGAATAATGTACTGATAAAAATAATTAGTGAATTGACAACCTTTAAATTACAGCTGATCTGCTTTTCAGTATTTGGCTCACTTTTTTTTTTTTTTTTACATAGAATTTTTTTTTTTTATTATGATAATCATGATATTCAATTTTGCAAATTATGTTAAATTGTATTTATAGAAAATAACTTAATGAACTTTATTATGTCATTAAAAAAATAATATTTCAGGATCCTCCATACTTCAGTGAGCCATACTCAGAACAGACTGCAGATGAGGACCAGATAAAACGTCTAACAGAATTTGGTGATGATTACTGTAGCTTCATAAATAATCATTCTGATGGTTCTTCAGTGAGCAGTGCAGAAAAGATTTCAAGATTGCAGTCTACTGTACTTTCCTCACATTTACAGGTAATTCGTACTTCTTTAGAAAATGCTTATTTAATCTCTGTATTTATTTGTGTTTGTATTTGTAAAATAACCAGTGACTATTGTTCTGTAAATAATACTTTCAGACACAAAAGTACAATAAAAGAAAAGAATTGCAACATTCATTTCAAGATTACATTTAATCATCTTATTTTGTACACTCACAAACTACAACAATCAAATAAGAACTACTATGGTTGAGCATCCCATGAATGATACAGCCCATTGCTGATTGTACTTATTGATGAAATGAATTGCAATGATAGCAGTCTGATGTTAGACACCTGTAACTTTGATGCTGGAATGGCATAAAATGATTTCATTTATTCACTTCAAATTTGGATGAATTAATGTTTTGTATTCTACTTAAACCTGCATTTTTACACTCCTCTACTCTCTCTCAAATTTTGATAAATTCCTTTATCTAATAAACATTATTTTATTGCATTTGCTGTTTCTACTCCTAAAACTTTTGGAAATAATTTTAACTAATATTGGTTGGTAACCACAATCATTGGATGACTAATGTAGGCTCTAGTCAGCATGCATAGATGAAAATGCAAAGAATGCAACAGTTCACCATTGTTATCTCATGCTTCTAATTGTAGGAGCAGTGGTGTGCGGTATGTTGATGTATGGCATGATTTTAATGATTGAAATGATTTGTATTTACAGGATAGTTTACTTTGAAATGGATTTGAAGTTAAGTGTTTGAAGAAATTGTTCCCTGAAATAGTGAATATAATCAAGAAAACCAGATGAGGTAGTTAGAAAAGGTAGTTACATAAGAGTTTGGACATGCACATTAAAGTGAGAGGTCTAAATTGTGATTTTATTAACAGTAATAACAAAGGAGGAGGAGTGATTAGTATTGTAAGGCTAATTTTGTCAGACAAGAAATAAGATGACTGCAGTGAAATAAGAATTTTGTTGAAAATTGTTTTGGTGCTTATTTGACCCAGTAAGATTTTAAGACTTAAATACTCATGACCCTAGTGTGTGGCTGTCATGCTTATTCACTAATGCTCAAATTATGAATGAACAATGACTTCTTAGCATCGGAATGCTTAGAAAACAAAAAATTATTGGCATTACTGAAATCTAGTTGATTGACATAGGATCACAAATGGTGGTGGTAATAATATGAGTAACAAAGGAAATGGATTTGAAGATGGTGGGCATGAGAAACAGGTCAACAGGACAAAATTAACCAGATACAGGTGCAGCTATAGACCTAGGTTTTCTGAAGATGACTGCACCATATAGAATGGGTAAACCTCATAGATATAAGGATGGCTGTCATTATGGGATGATTCCAACTATGGTGATATAAATTGGTGGGAGAAGAAAGCATTCAAAATGAAGTAAACAATTTATAAAATTTAAGCAGTTATTTATAGAATATTGAGGGTAACTAACTTAATGAGTGTGTGAGGGAAGGAACTTGCAGTGAACAAATATTAGATCTAGTAATAGCATCTGAGAATCTCTATAAATTAGGTTATTGTACCTCTTGTTAGTGAGAATGATCATGCAGTTTTGACTTCAGAGGTACAAATCATCTGAGAGCTTTCATTAAGAAGGCATATATGTAGAACTGTATGGCAGGAGATGGCAGCTCGAAGTTGTGTGTGCCTTGTTATAAGAAACTCATGGTAAAGAAATCAGCAGGAATGGTTAGTAATCAAAACATTGCTGAAAGAAGTGATATCTGACTTCATTCCCTGAATTAGGAGAATAAATCCCATAAGAGTTAAATGGATGAACTTTAAAAAAGTCTAAAACTGTGAAAATAGGTAGGAACATAGAAAACTTCAGTTGCATTTTCAGTAGAGAAGCTAAAGAACAATTAAAATATCAGCTATTTAGCTACACATTTTAGTGAAGATGGCAAACTAAATTTAGAAATAGGCACCAGAATTAGCAAAGCTGGTATGGTGGGAAACCAGTTGAACAAATATTATATGGAATAAGAAAGAAATAGCAAAATACTAAACTAGCAGTATGCAAAGCAGTTTTGAGTTATTAATCTGAGAGTTGGTTAGGTGTTGGAAAAGATTGCATGTAGGAGGTTATATAAACTCAAGGGATGGCATACAAAATAGGCTTATGACACGGTTAAGATTGTGGCTGACTGAATAAGTATCAGAAAATGATATGCAGAAGTGCTGAGTCTTAAGAGGAGGGCAAGCTGGTTCTGTACTTGAACCATTATTGTTTAATTCGCTTATATGGAATTTATGTTTAAATTTATATGGAATAAGAAAGAAATTAGTTAAAATACTAAACCAGTATTATACAAGACAATGTATAAACCAGTTTTAAGTTATGAATCTGAGAGTTTGTTAGAGATAAAGCCACTTGATCAAAGATTAGAGACCACAAATATGAGAGTTCTGAGAAAAATTAGGGGCCTGAACAGATGATATCAAAAGCAGAATCATATTGAAAATGAAGATATCAGGAAGGAAGGAACTTGACATTGTTAACATTCAAGAATGTGTGAGCAGGCCCAATCTAAAGTGGCATGGTCACTTAAACAGAATGGGAAACGTAAGGTCAGCAAAACAGGTGTTTGATGCTAACATGACAGGAAAAAGACCCATAGGAAGACCAAGGTCTGGGTAGATTAATTCATTCAGAAATGCCTTAGAAAAACGAAATGTTAGATATTGGCAGTATTGAAGTGCTGACAAGTAATAGGCTTTGGAGGAAAATTGTTGATTTAAAAGATTAACAATGTGAACTTAATCATGTAGTACTATCATTATCCTGTACACTCCCTTCAGGATATATATATATATATATATATATATATATATATATATATATATATATATATAATTATATATATCAGGAAATTTATAAAGTTCCTTAAAAGGAAAATGTTCTGGATCCAGTGCCAGTTTGATTCTTTTTGCAGTCTGATTTTGTATTTATCAATGGCAATTAATATCCTACTGATGGCCATGGTGATAAATATAAAAATATACTGGAGATATTTATTTATTGATTTCTTTAATAAATTGTATATTTTTCTACAAGAGTTAGCTGTCCAAGCATTTAATAATATGTCTAGTACAAGTATTCCTTTAAAACATCTGAAAATCAGACTGTGAAAAGAAGATTTGTGAACAGAAGGAAAATCCAAGAGAATGTTTATGCTTTGCGAAAAGTAAAGGGAGAATGACCATGAAAAATAACTTTAGAGAATACAGATGGTAGGAATGTAACAAGTCTGCCTGGAATGTATGCCTTATTTTAATGGAAAAACTGGATGAAAGTACAGAAATGGCTAAATTAGAGATATAAAGCTATTGCAAGAGTGATTCATACACAGAAGTGAAATTGGTTGGAATATAATCATGGATATATAATACAAGGAATTGTAAGAGTTGAATGGGGGGGGGGGGGGAAATCAGCTAACACCTTTTGAGTCACATAAAGGGAGTAGGCGAGGCCGTTTAGCCCTGTCTAACTTTTGGAGACTGAGTGGGCAGTTCAATCTCCACTGGCAGCCAATCAGAGATAGCTGGCCCAAGGTTATCACTAATTAAGCAGCACACATTGAAGAGAGATGGCTCAACAATTGCTGCCATCTCGTGGTCCCTAACACAATAGATTTAATGTCTGAAATAATATGGGTTCTACGGTCGATTTTCTTGAGTTTACGGGACGAAAAACCAGAGTTTCCAGGAGGAAAAACCCCCTTGCCTTTGCCAGAGATCAACTAACTCGGGAACCGGTCGAAAAAAAAGGCTTAGAAAAATTTCCTCTAGTTGACTAGATTCGAAACAAAGTCTTCCTTTGTGCGGCCAAGTGCCGTGGTGTGCAGACACCATATGGGGGAATGTGGGAATATTATGATATTTCTGGAATTTTCCAAAGCATTTGAAAGATTGCATGTAGGAGGATATTATATAAACTCAAAGGGATGGATATACAAAATAGGCTTATGCTTATGACATGGTTAAGAAAGTGGCTAAGTATCAGAAAATGATATGCAGAAGTGCTGAATCTAAGAGAAGAGAAGCAGTGTGTGCGCACTACCTCAGGGGTCTATACTAGAACCATTATTGCTTAATTCACTACTTGTATATGGAAAATATATGACTTCATTATAATACAATTTAATGAACTAACTACAGCACATAGAGAAATAATTAAACTGCAGGTTTAATTGTTTCAATATTTCATCTCTGTCACAGAGATATCTTCAGGAATACAATGTTAAAATTGTAATACCATGCAAAAACACACAAGAAAAAATAAGGGGAAGAAATGATATTAAACTGTCTGAAGACTAAAGTACTATGGAGGGTGCCCTTTGTGGGTGCTGTTGGCTAGCCTTAGATGTTGGGCAGGGTTTTAAGAATTAAAGTTTCCCAATTATGGGAAGTTGAACACAACCATGTTTATTAAGAATAGGCTGATTTTTAAATCTTCTACTGATTCTAAAATGAGTCAAGTTTGTATTTACTGTGATGGTGCATGATAGTTTTCTCCCTTGATTCTGTTCAAAGTAAGGCATAATCTGCTAGGCTTCACTGACCATATTTGTGGTATGTTTTTTTTTTTTTTTTTTTTTTTGTATTCATCTAGGCAGATGTTAGCAGTTTATTGTGAACACCTGGAATAGAGAGGGGAGGAAGTGGATCCTTAGGAGAGTATAGAAGGGAAGCCAGCTTCAAATGAGGTTTGAAAGCAGTACAGAGATTATATTTTTTTTAAGTTTTGCCCCCCCCCCCCCCGAAGTACCTTGGATATAGGGAATAGTAATGGCATTACTGTAGTCTTTATCCTGGGAAGGATGTGGGGTGGTGGAAGGGACTGATAATTTGTAGATCTTTTTGGCATTGTAACCATTGCACAGGAAGGTTTGGCGAATAAAGGCGAGTTCTGCCATAAGGGAAGCTTGGGGTGGAACAGGGGTGGTATGGAGGCTCTGTCAAGGGTTTTGATGACACCATACTGTTGAGAGAGGCGGGGGTGATGGGAAACTATGTATATTTATGTATATATCTACCTGTGAGGGTGGATTGTCTGTAAACTGCAAAAGACAGATGTGTGATCAGAGTATCTAAAAAGGGCAAACTGTTATTTACTTCTTCAATAGTGAATTGGATTCTGGGGTGTTTACTGTTGAGGTGGAGGAAAAAGAGTAATTTGTCTGAGCTATGTTGCCAAATGGAGAACATATCATCAGTATGTCTTAACCAAACAGAAGGTTTGAGTCTACCAGTATCAAAAACATGCTAAAAAAGAAAGAAAACATTGTGGATGGAATATAAAGAAAAGGATGGACAGCACATACTCGTGAGAAGTACAGAGCGCAAACAAGAAAGGCGACTGATATGGTTAAGAAATGCCAAATCAGATTATAAAAGTAAGAAGGCCAAAATAAATCCAAGAGAGCTTTTTTGTTATCTAGCAAGTAAGAGGAAGAATAATTTTAATCAATGCCATGGTAGGAAGGCAACAGAAGCAAAAGAAATAGTTGAGTTGCTAACTGATCACTTTGCAAAGGTTTATCATCCAGGTGGAGATTTTTCAGTTGCTGATATGATAGAGACTAATGTCAGAATTGAGGTGATGAACAGGAGGTGCTCAGCATATTGAAAAATATCAGTGTGAATATAACAGTGGAACTGGATGGCTGTCAATTCATATGCTTTGCAAATGTGCCTGCTCTGGTGAAGTTGTTCAATCTAAGTCCCAGTTCTGGCAAGGTTCTAAGGGAATGAAAAGAGGGTAAGATAGTTCCATTACATAATGGTTATTATGCATAATTATGGGGACATACTGCTGTGTTCAAGAACTTACTTCAATTAAATTACAATTTTTGTCGAGAATTACACCCAGGTAATTTGTTTCTGTCTGCCAGGGAATTTTAGTATTGAATAGTACCACATCTCCTGTGGGAGGCATTGGCCTTTTTGAGAAAGAAAAGAACGGCTGAGTTTTTCTGGGGGGTTGACTTCCAATCTCCATTTGGAGAACCAACCCTCCAGCTTTAGAAGGTTTTCTTGAAGGCTTTCTGGTAATGAAATGGGGTCTGAGAGATCTGGTTAGTATTGCTGTATCGTTCATTCACATACAGGGCCAAAATGGAAGACACCGGATTGTGCGGGATGTCTGACATGTATACAGAAAACAGCAATGGAGCCAGTAGAGATCCTTGTGGCATTCCAGCAAAGATATGACGCTGGGACAATGTAGAACCGTTGATTTTGACTTGTATTGATCATATTCTGAAGATATGAATGGATTAAATGAACCATTTTTAGTGAGGTACCGGCTGAGATAAGTTTGTGCAGGAGGCCAAAATGACAGATTTTGTCAAATGCTTTGGATAGGTCTAGGAAAACAGCTCCTGTGCACTGGCGGCAGTTGTATCTGGTGGTAATGTAGTCAACAATTCTGTGGATTTGCTGGGTAGTACTATGGTGTTGCCGAAAACCAAACTGTTTTTTAGAGAGGATGTTTAGGTCATTTACTGAGGTTTGGAATCGTGAGAGGATGACCTACTCCGCAACCTTACCCAGATTGGAGATGAGACTGATTGGACGATAATTTTGTGGTAGGTGTGGGTCTTTGCCTGGCTTATGTATAGGAATTACATGAGCCAGTTTCCAGGTGAAAGGAAAATAGTGAAATCTTAAAATTGCATTTATTATACTGGTCAGGTGCACTACAGCTTTTCGAGGCAGCAGCTTGATCACCCTGTTTGAGATGTCTGGACCAGGAGCTTTATTGTTCTTAAGTTTTTTAATAATATCATATAATTCAACAAGTGATGCGGGTGCAATATGGTCAGCACTGGTATCTGGGAGATTTAATGCATGCCTGACCTGTCTGTGAATTTTGTATAAGTGATTGAAATCTAAGTGTTATAAGAAGGTTTGCACTGCTCCTCTAGATTCTTTAGTATGGCTTCTGTGTGGACTAGGCCCTGGTTTGAGATTATGGGGGAGAGGGATCTATTTTTATTTTTGATGTTTCTCAAAAATAAAAGATAGAGTGATCAATAGGCGAGATAGAGGCTAACTTTTTATCCCAAACTTGGTTTCTATGAGTTTCAAGTGCATCTCTTACTGCTTCATTCAATCTATTAAGCACTGTTTTGTCCTGAGGAGTGCGAGTGTTACGAAATCTCTTCCTAGCTCTGTTCTTCTCTCTGATCAGGTCCATAATATCCTCAAGCAAACGACCAGGCTTGGGAACAGGTTTGTGGAAGGTTGCAACCGTTATAGCGGACTTAATCTGTTGGGTGAGGCTAGTCACTGCAGATTCCACATCTTCTGGTGTGCATATGTGAGGGACAGGTCCAATTTGATCCCTAAGTGCTTTAGACAATCTCTCCCACGATATGCCTGAATGAAAGGGAGGAAACAGGCATTCTTGTTCTCCCAATTGCAGTAGAATTTGTTTATGATCCGACGACAGCTCGTTTAGTGATTTAAGGCTGTACTGTAGTTTAATGTCTTGCAGGATAGCTATATCCAGGATGTCAGCAGTGCCAGACGTACTGAGATGAGCTGGTTTGGTAGGTCCAGCCACAATAGCATAGTTTGATCCTGTGTAGCTGGAAAGGATGTGACCATTTTTATTGATAGATTTACTGTTCCAAGCAGGATGTTTTGTGTTGAAGTCTCCAGCGATGATGACCAGTCCTTTTACTCCAAGGATGGCATCCAGATCTGAGGTCAATAATGTCTTTAATGGAGGGTTGAAAGGAGAAAAAATTTTAAGGTTTCCAATTGAGTTTGTGAGGACATTAATTCCTGTGATTTCGAGGTTGGTGGTTGTAGGGCTGGTTATTGAATGATGGTTGATATAGAGGCTGGTTGATATAGTTTTTGATAAGGGTGGCTGTACCTCCACTCTATACCCAAGTCTGTCGTTTCTGTAAATCTGATACCCTCTGATTTTTAGGGTGTCAGCAGGCCTCAGGTGAGTTTCATTGATTAGAAATATATCTGGGTTGTATCTATTATTGAATTCCTGGATTTCTAACAGCTTATTTTTGATACCGTTGGCATTCCCAGCGATAATCCTAAGCGAATATGGGGCAATTCTTTTCCTATGCATCAGAGAGTGTAGATAATATGGATTGGGTTTGCTGTAAGAATCTTTTTGTAACACTTAGTGATGGATTTGAGTTGCTGAAATCCTGCAGCATGTTTGCAAGAGAAGAGGTGATAATAGCTGATAGATTTGAATGTAGATTAGTCAGGTGCTGGGTTCGTACTATCTGTTTGGAGCGGGCCACATCAGCATATGTTCTCACTTGATGTTGAAGATTCATTTTCTTAAGGGGCTCAGTTAATGATGGGCGAGCACCTGTTGTCATGTTCTCACTCTTGGAGGACTAAGCAGCCTGAGCTTCAGGAACTCTCGCACTAGATGACGAGGTAGATTGATTATTTGGATCATTCCATCTGTTTTTGGGGTGATGTATACACCCTCTATAATTAGCAGGGTGAGGATCCCACAATTAGCACGCTTCACCAGGGTGGATTTTGGCTTGCCGCAGGTATTTGTGGGGTGATTACTTTAACATGCAGAGAGAAGCAAGTTGTTGTTCCTCTGTATCGAGCCTTGATAAGACCCCATCTGGACTTCTGTACCCAGTTATGGGCACCAGGGTTTCTTCGTGATGGGGAGGAAGTGGAGAGGGTCCAGAGACGAGTGACCAAGATGATAGCAGGTCTGTGGAATGAACCTTATGAGGATAGGTTGAGGATTTGTGGGTTGCAGAAATTGGACGATAGGCGAAGGAGGGGTGATATGATTGAGACATTCGAATTACTGAAGGGTTTTTATAAGATTGATCCAGAAGATATTTTTGAAAATATGACTGGTGGTGGGAGGACTAGGGGCCATGCATGGAAGCTGGGCAAGAGCGTGGTTGAGAAGGGTGTTAGAGCTAGATTTTTTTACTTGGAGAGTGGTGAATGAGTGGAATAAGCTTCCAGAGTCTGTTGTGGGTGCTACGACCCTGAATGAGTTCAAGGAAAGATATGATAGATACTGTGTGAATGTTGAATAGTTGTTCCAGACATGATGTTAGGGCCTCCCTCGATGAGTCTGTCGACTCCTTGGAGTTTCCTGGAACAACAACAATAATAATAATAATAATTCTCGCCACATTTTTGGCATCTGAACTGAGCTTTGAACATGGCTTTTGGGCATGGCCAAATTTTTGGCATCTGTGGCACTGCCCAGAAGATGCTTTCTTTCTCAATGGTTCTGGGGTGAATTTGAGTCCACAGATTAATTTTAGATTGTATATATCTTTGTAAATATTATGAATTTCTACTAAGACTAAAGGCATAGGTGTCTTATTTGATCTAAACATTCTAGTGACCTTTATGGGAGGTAGATCCTGTATAATGTCTTTAATGGAGGGTTGTAAGTTGAGGTCAGTAACTATTTCATCCGTGTCAATATCTTCGGAGACTCCTTGTAGGACCACTTTCAGATTTTTTCGGAGGCAAGTGAAAATATGTGATATTGTGTTCCTCTTGCATCCAGCTCCTTTGTAAGATTTCTATAATCAGCCACCATGACGGGCTGAATTTTTATGCCCTCGTCTATATTTTTAGCAGATCTATAACTTATTTGTAAGTTAGCCATGATGGTTCTTAGTGTTGTCCATCTCTGCTTTTCCCTTAGAATAATCGGTGGCACCTTTTCATTAGGGGGAAGCAGAGGGATCTGCTTCTGGGAGCATCTTCATCCATACCAACATCAATTGTTGGCTCAGTGAGAGTTTTTCGCTTCCTACGAGCATGGATCTCTCCTGATCAGAAGGAGTAGAGGTAGAGACAACTAGATTGGGTTTTTACTCCATTTGAGGAGAGTCTTCATTTTCCTCAACATCGGCTTCAGGTGAAGAATATAGGTTTAAGTAGCCGGGCCAATCCTGTTCAAATTTCTTTAGAAGCTTTTTAATAAATGTGAGTGCTAGCGCTTTGTCGAGTGACTCGATACTGTTGTCAGGGTTGATCATACTAGTAGGCCATGTCAGCTTGAACTTCTTTTGGAGTTTATTAACAAGCACAAGAACCGGCTCTTTATCGAACAAATCAGTGATTACATCTAGATCAGGCACGCTCGTATCGATTTATTTGCGTATGAGCGCTATTAGAAATCCCGCAGGTCTAAAGACCTGCCAGCAGAAATTTTGTAGAATATCAAATCAAAGTCTTACCTTGATATTTCACAAAATGAAGAACGCTTACCTCTATATATCATACAGAAATCCAAAAATCACAATGCTGCATAACTGCATACTCTCAAAAATGATGCGCGCCAAAACAGCACTCCGACTACCAATACAAATGTTGGCGTGATATCAATGCTGAAATAATGCAGAAGTCATATTTTTCCATATATAAGTAGCCAAAAGGTGTTACACCTTATTACTAAAATGCTCTAGATTAAAGATAGATGTTGAAAGTTATCCACTTGGTTATACTATAAATTAAAGATGCCAAGAATTTATATTCTTGGTTTAATCCTCTATCCAAGTATGAGCTATTAAGGCAAGTGATGTGAAGTCATTAGCCTCTATCTATGACTTGCTCAGTCGTAAAGTTACTTCATGTGCAAACTTTGTTTGCTTACACTTCAATGAAAGATTTAGATTATTGATTGTGTTGTAGCAGAAATTTGCTGCTGGTACTTAAGGCAAACAAATCTTTCATAAGTCATTTCAGTAATTAGCAACAGGCAGCTAATAATAGATGCTTAATGAAATACTCTGTAACCTCAAAACATGTATTTAGAAAATGATTGGGTGATTGCCTATTATTTTAAAACTGTATTATAAGAGATTACTAGAATTGTTATATGTTATATCCTATGGCAGTGGTGTTCAACCTTTTTTACTACGCAAGCTACTTTTCTATAAAAAGTTATTAGGCGATCTACTCTCTTATATAGATCACATTCCCCCAACCTGATATCTGATTACGCACAAATAAACAACTAAAAAAAATACACAACTAAAAACTTTATTTGTGTATTTAAAAGTTTATTTATCACTTTTAATTATTTTAATACAACAAAAAAAAAAATATATATATATTGGAATAAAATATTTATTTCTCTATTTTGGAAAATCAAAGTTAGAAAAAACAACAAATTGATTACAAACTCACAAGTTACAGGAAATGCTGGTTGATTTAAAAAAAAAAAAAAAGTAAAGTGAAATTTGGCATTGTTTGGACCTCGCAATATTTTCATAGTCAAGTTAATATGAAGAAGTGGCCAATTGCAGACAATCATCCAAATGATCATTTGCAGTTTGGTTTTTTGTAGTTTTGATTTTTTATGACAGTCATATTATAATCAAAAAGCGGATTCTGAGAAGTATGTCGATCCAAAACACAACAGAATTTTTCGTGTAATATCAGCAATTTTTGGCAATTTGGCCAAATTGCCAAAAATTGCTGATATTATTATCTCAAGTTCTCCTTCAGCTTGGTTTATATCAAACAGCCCACTAATTTTATTTGAAATTTCTGTGATGTTCAAGTTTTCTTGAAATGGATTATTGATAAAAGATACAATCATTTCAGTTTTATTAAAATCTTTAAATCTTGAATTTCTTCCTTCCTCAACTAATTCTATTTCGCGAATAAATTCTTTTAAATCATAGTGAAGCATTTCTTGATTTTGTTTAAAAAATTTTAATAAATATGGGAGATGTCTAAATTCACAGTCATTTATATTTTTCTTTAATAAGAGTAAGTATTGTTGGAAAGTTTTTATTGAACTTAACATGTCGATTAAATTATTATCTCTACCTTGTAACTCTAAATTTAAATTGCTTAATTTCGTACAGAAATCTACTAAAAATGATAAGTGTAACAACCATCTTTTCGCTCAATTGTGGATAAATATCTCCTTTTTCACCAAGAAAATTTTTTATATTGTTAATTATTACAAGAAATCTTTCTAAAAATTGACTTCTGCTGAGCCAGCGAACATTATTGTACAATAGAAGTTCCCTATCATCATCTGCCTGTAACTTAAATAACCGCCGTTGCAGGGCTATTCCTCGAACAGAATTTACAATTTTAAATGTAATATCCAAAACATCTTTTGTGTTTAATCTTTTACTACACAGTACTTGTTGGTGAATAATACAGTGGTACGTTAAAAAATCTGGATATTTGTCATCGTTTTTACAGAATGAAATGAAGCCTGATTCGTTACCTATTATTGGAGGAGCACCATCAGTAGTAATAGACACAAGTTTAAAAAGTGGAAGCTTGTGTTGCTTCATAAATTCATCAAATGCCGAAAAAATGTCTTCTCCCCTAGTCCTTCCCAATAATGGTATAATTTTCAAAAGTTCTTCTTTACTTGAATAATCTTGAAATACCATGCGAATAAATATCATTAACTGAGCAATATCAGTGAAGTCGTTTGATTCATCAAATTGTAATGAAAACGCAATACACTGGTGAATGTCTAACATTAACTTGGCCTGGAAACTTTTCTCCGGCAATTGGAACTCTTCCTTTCGGCAATTTGAAACCTTGTCTGTGGCCTAGAAGTAGTCTCTCTCTAGCGACGACTCGAACCAAGAAGCTCCTTTCTGGAAGAGGGAAACTCCTCTCTCAAGCAACGTAGATCCAGGCAATCTCTCTCTCTGACGGTGACTCTGGACTGGGCGGTCTCCTCTCTGACAACAATTCTGGAACTGGGACCCCTTCTGCTTGCTTCAGTCCCTTTTTATTAGGCCTCCTCTGAACCTTGCATGAAGTTTGGCACCCCCCCCCCCCCCCCAAGAATCAGTATGAGTCGTTCATCTTAAGTTTCAAATTCGGCACGCCTTTTGTTCTCCTCTGCTTTCTTTTGATTGTAAGTTGCCGGCCATCGGAAAGTTGTTTGAACACTTTCTGACTGACTTCGGAGATGTTTACACTTAGAGCCTTCAAGCCTTTCTCATGCATACAAGTTTCTATAACAATCTTTCTAATGCCCGCTATGTACAGCTTCAGTGACAAAGACATTGCCTTTGTTTTTAACACTCTAACAAAATCTTATTAAAAGCAGTATATACAGTTAGCTTCAAAAGAGTTATTTACAAAAACATCTAATACAACTATACCAAGACAAAGTTTATTTTTTTACAATATTCACATGGGACTTAACCTGAGTAAAAAATCGATGTAATGTGCTTTGAAATTTTTAATATTTAAGCCTATAATTGAGTTTTTACACTTTGCTTATAATCATATTCACTCGGCTCACTGTTTGACTTCCACTGATCCAAATTAATTCATTTATCTGGACTTATAAGAAAATTACTGATTTGACAATTTTAACAAAAAATAAATAAACAATAGAAATTCACTTAAAGCGAATTAAAAATAATACAAAATAATGATAAATAAAATATTATGTTTTCAGTTTTAATTAAATTTGTAAGTAAGGAGGAATACACAAGAGATCGACCAAAAATCGCTCCGTAATAAAGGGTTGAACACCCATGTCCTATGGTATATGTTATATGACCCTTGTGCTCACATGTAAAATGATCCTAGATATAGCCATTTCACTTTATAGTGATTGTCAACCACATTTATATTTTTTTATATAACCAATATGGCTAAGACCCTTTGGTTAGGTACACACACGTTGTACAGCTCATTCTACTTTTATTTCCCTTTTCTGTTTTTTATTCTTATATACTTTTTAAACCTATCATCACCATCAAATTTCTGACATATCCTCAGGGGGGATGAACAAGATCTTATGGTAGTGCTACATGAAAAGTTACATTATTTCTAACTTCCTGTCAATAGTTATCCTCCAGATTAACCTGTTATCTGTCAATATTCCTATATTATCAGATCTTATATTTCTGTCATCTAAGGAACTTTTTACTGTATCAATCTACCTACATCTTGTCATCTTCTGGATCTTTTTCCTGCCATCTTGGCAAAGAAAACTTGTTTAACTAATCTTTCCTTTCCCATTCTGTTTATGTGGCCATACCACCTGAGATTAGCTCCTAACACATTCCTGAATGCTAACAATGTCAAGTTCTTTCCCAATAGTCTTTTTAATATGATACTACTACCATTGATGTCATCTATTTACTCAACTAATCTTTCTCAGAACTCTCATATGAGAAGTCTCCAGTCTTTGATTAAGTGTTTTATTTCTAACCAGCTCTCAGATCCATAAGTTAAAACTGATTTGAACACTGTCCTGTATATAGCTAATTTAGTATTTTGACTCATTTCTTTCTTATTCCATATAAATTTATTCATTGATTTCCTATCATACCAGTTTGCTAATTCTGCTGTTCTATTTTCAAATTAAATTTGGAAATAGACAGCAGCCATCTTGAATTTGCCATCTTCACTAAAAATTGTGCCTAAATAGCTGAAGTATTTTGCTTAATACTGAAGTTTTCTATAGGTTCTCTATTCAGGATGCAGTTGATATTTTCAATGTTTCTGGTTATTTTCATTGTCACTGCCTTTTTAATGCTGATTTTCATACCACATTTATTACAGCAGATGTTTAATTTGATCAGGGAATCCTGCAGACTTTTCCTGGATATATTTAGGAGTATAACATCATCTGCATAAAGTAAAGAACAGAGACCAACACCTCCAATCTTGATATCAGGTTTAATTCTGTTTTCCTTCATAATGTGATCCATATCAATGATGAATAACAGTGGAGATAAAGAACACCCATATCACATATCTAACTTAATATCAAATCATCTTCCTATAGCTCCTTTAATTCTTACTGCTGGTTTATAACTGAAATAGAGATTATGTATTGCTTATTTTTAAACCTATTAGTCTTTATGTTATCACTTGTGCAGCACTTGTATTACTTCTTCAGTATTAATAAGTGTAAATTAATAAATAAAGAATAAATATTCACATTTAAAGTTCAAATTCACAAATATTTAATATGTGGGAGAACAGTTATTGGTGTCAGATAATTATCACCGTATTTCTAGTTCAAGTACACACGCCAGTCCATGCTCATCAAGAAGTTGTTCTAGCAAAATAGATGATTCTGGTTGCAATTTCTTATTTACCCCCCCCCCCCCTCCTTAAAAATGACAATTTTTGTAGACCGAGAAATTTTTATTTGTGATCTATTATCCAGTTCTTTTTTTGCTTCTAGGTTAGGTCATTTTGTAATATGTGCATAAAAACGATATGCTTATTCTTTTATAACTTTTATAAAATGCTTTCTCCATTCATGTGTCATTCTTCTTGGCTGGAGATGCAAGTACCAAAAGGTTGTCCCGTTTCTGTGCTCTTTTGCATACTTTATCACATTTAATTTGAAACCTAATTAAATACGTTAAAAAAACCTAAATTCTCTTTTACTTGCTATGCATTCTAGTAGAAAAATTTATTTCCTAGAATAAGCAAGTGAAACTTTGTTTCTCTCTTTCTATCGGTTGCTTTGATGGTCATGTTAATATACCTTCAGACCGTAAGATGTAAGGGAATTTAATACAGTATTTTCAAGGGAGGGGAGTGTGTTTTTCTGGAATGGAATAACGTAGGTTGATTATATAGTAATATATCATTTATCCAACCTTCAAATCAACAGCCCTTCAATTAACTGACCCTTGCATGCCAATCGACTTCTTGTATAACAGCATTTAATTGTATTTCAGTTGCCCAACCCTTCAATTATCAGAATGGCCAATTGCCTTCCTAATTTGCTCAGATAAGTGGTAGATTACTCTGCATATCTGATTTTATTGGCTTCAAGCATTTCATCATCATTGCCAGTGCATAGAAAATATTAATATTATAATTTTTAGTATATTTTGTAAAAAAAACTTCCTTCAGTTGTAAATTGTTTATTTATTTGTTTGTTTTTTCAGGCTTCAAACAACAATCAGATAGAATACTTACATTTTGATTCTGATTCCGATGTAGAAGATCTTCATCATGTCCTTAGTGAAGCCAAAAATGCTCTCCAATATACATATCATATACTGAAGAATGATATGGATTTAAATTCCGCAAACTATGTAAGCTCTGTTTGCTTTAATTGAGATTATTTATTGAATTTACTTGAATATAACTCACACTTTTTTTCCAAAAATTAAAGCTAAAAAATTGTGGTGCGAGATGTGTGGAGATTTTCGGAAACTAAAGTTTTTAGGAAAAAACTGAAAATGGTATGATTTACCAAGAATTTCCTGTTTGCTATCACTACTTTCAATGTCGAGAGCAGTTTCCTTGTGGGCATCGTCAAAGTCATCTTCTTTCCCATTATTTCAAGCAAAAATTACCAGTAATTTACAAGACGTGAGATATATAATGTAAAGATAATGAGAAGATAAGCAGAGTGCAATACTGACAGCAGTGGTAGGTCAATAAAAATAGAGCAGCAATGAAGACACACATTGATTGGTAAGGTATTAACAAAAGATCGTTGGGGCAAGCCAACAAGTGTTGAGTTGAAATGCTTATTCTCTTCAATCAAATTCCATAATATCTTAAACTGCCATAACAACATTCACTATATATTTCTTAGTTTTAACACTTTCACAATGGGGTGGTGTTTTGTACATTTATTGTTCTGAAAAGAACTTCTCATTACTGTTTGTGTACTGCTTTCATGTTAAGCTGGCAGGTGGACTTGCACACATTATATGGCATGCTTCAATTCGCGATACAATTTTGTTTGAAGTTAGCCTTTGTGATCTGTCTTAACATTGAAAATTTCAAATGCAATCAAACAAATACTTATTTCACATAGTTGAAAAATTGGACAATAGTTTTTAGTTAGATACTGTATTTGTCAGTGCAACATATGGTTTTGCTTGAGTCTATGCAGCATAGTTTCTGTGGGTGGGGACATGTGATTCATTCGTTAGTGCCATTTTTATCCCAGTTGTCTCTAATTGCACTGTTTGTTGAGAAATATATTACACGGACTGCAAATGTCTCTGTAACTTATTCAGTGATACTATCACCCTGACGTGAATGTGTTTAAACTTTAATGTTGGATGTATATGCGAAACTTTTTAATTTCTTTTTTTGTAAAGTAAAATTAGGGGTGCTTAAGGGTCAAAGCTGTATAACTGAGAGGAGACCTCCACATAGTCTTTAAAGGAATGCGGAGAACCGACCAGGGCTTCTGACCTAATGTCCAATCCTCACCTTCTCGTGGTGCACCCTTTTGGGTATCTACTTTGATACTGAACGAACGAGGATGGGCTGGCAATTTGGGATTTAGCCGACGAAATTGTATTCTTATTGGTTAAACCAAAATAAAAAATGATGGTACAACATGACAAAATTTCATGCTGGCTGGGGCGTCGCCCGGTTAAACAAGGCCCCCGTTGTTTTCGCCAGGGAACCAGGGCGAACAGCGAAAAGTCAGCTACTGGAACAAATCTGAAAACAAACCCCAACTCAACATCACCAGAGTTAAAGATCGGTACTATCAACGTAAGAAGCCTGAATGGCAAAGAAATGGAGCTAGCTGAGGAATTAGATAAGTACCAGATCGACATAATAGGGGTGACTGAAACAAAAAAGACCAAAACTGGTGAGATCTTTCTGAGCAATAAATACAAAACGTTATATTCAGGCAATGACAATCAAGGAAAAGAAGGAGTAGCCATAGTATTCAACACAAAATATGAGGCTAATCTTATTGAATGGCAGTCAGTCTCAAGTAGAGTAATGTGGGCAAATATGAGAATGGGGAACTGGACAATGAGACTTATTTGTGCCTGTGGTCCCACAGAAGGTTCTACTAAGGTAGAAGTAGAGGAATTTTTTGACGCTTTAGAAGAAGCAACTGACACAATGAAAAAGGAAAAGTTGGTCCTTGTTGGGGATCTAAATAACAGAGTAGGAAATTATTGTGAGACATATAAAAATATTTTGGGAAAATTTGGAGAAAAGAGCAAAGCTGATAATAATGGCAAATATCTGTTGGATTTCTGCTCAGGACATGGCCTGGTTATTACTAACACCATGTTCCAACATAAAAATGTGCACAAATTCACATGGAGAGAAGAGGCTAGGAATAAGAAAAGTCTCATTGACTATGTTATTGTTGATAGTGATGTTTTCTCCCTGGTGCAGGACACCAGAGTGTACAGAGGATTTGAAATTGGAAGTGATCACTATTTAGTCTTGAGCAAGATAAAATTGAATTTCATATTGAAAAGAATAACATGTAAGAAAGTTTTAAAGTGAATAAAAGTTGAGCAGCTCTCAGATGTGAACTCTAGATTAAAATAAGAAAATGCAAGAGTTTGAGAACAGGAATCAAACCTTGGAGATTCAGTGGCAAACTCTGAAGAAAACATTGATTGATTCTGCCAGAGAGGCGTGTGGTGAGGTTGTGTGCAAGGATAAAAAAATCAGAACTCCCTGGTGGACACAGGAAGTTAAAGAGGCAGTGAAGGAAAAGAAGAAAGCATATCAAAAGTTCCTGGCAAATAAGTCAGCTTTTATTCTTACAGAATACAGAGACAAATGTAAGAAAGTTAAACAGTGTGTAAAACTAGCTAAATAAAAGTCATGGTAGGACTTTGGCAAGAATATAGAAAATAAATATCAAGAAGGTGGCAAAATATTCTGGAGGTTGTTGAAGAAGCTTAGGAATGGAGGAAAGAATGCTGTAAAAGGAGTTAGAGATGATAAAGGTGACATGAAAACAGAAGAAAAAGATATCCTTGAAGTATGGAGTAATTACTTTGAAAAACTGCTAGATGAAACAAGCAGTGATGACAGCACAGTGATAAAAAACACTGATCAGGCATGCAGTCAGGAATACATATCCATACTTGAAGTAGAAAAAGCCATCAAAGGCTTGAAATGTGGAAAGGCAGCAGGAGTAGATGATATTTGACCAGAAATGCTGAAGTATGGTGGTATAAAAGTCTTACAGTGGCTGCACTGCATAGTTCAGAAAGCCTGGACATAGGGACGAATTCCCGATGATTGGAGTAGAGCTCTCATAGTACCCATATATAAAAAGGGAAATAAAACTGAATGTGAGAATTACAGAGGTATTTCCCCTACTGAGTGTTCCTGGCAAGTATACTTGAGAAACGGTTGAGAAGAATTGTGGAAGAAAAGCTTGGTGAAGAACAAGCTGGATTCAGCCCAAATAGAGGCTGTCAGGATCAGATCTTCACTTTACGACAAATAGTCGAGTAAGCATGGGAATATAACAAAGATCTGTATTTAAGTTTTGTCGATTTGGAAAAGGCATATGACAAGGTGCCAAGAGATAAGCTATTCAATACGCTGCAGTTATATGGTGTCAGTGGGGCATTATATCAAGCAGTACTTAGTCTTTATTTGAGTTGTAAGTCAGCAGTTAGAATTGAAGGAAGTACAGGAAGATGGTTTAATGTTAAATCTGGTGTGAGACAGGATGTACATTTTCCCCTCTGTTATTCATTATCTATATGGATCACATTATGAAGTAAAGTGGTATTAAACTTGATATCAAAATTGGAGATGTTAATGTCAGCTCTTTGCTTTATGTGGATGATGTTATACTTCTAAATAAATCCGCTACAAGTCTGCAAGATTCTCTGACTAAATTGAATAGCTGTTGTAATAGATATGGTATGAAGGTCAGCAATAAAAAGACAAAGACAATGAAAATAGGCAGAATCATTGAAAATGTCAATTATGTTGTGAATGGAGAACCTGTGGAACAAGTAAAACATTTCAGTTACTTAAGCACAATTTTTACTGAAGATGGTAAATTAAATATAGAAATAGACAACAGAACCAGCAAAGCTGGTATGGTATGGTAGGAAGTCAATTGAATAAATTCATATGGAATAAGAGAGAAATTAGTCGGAACACTAAATTAGCTGTATACAAGACAGTGTTCAAACCAGTTTTAACTTTTTTAAGATCTGAGAGCTGGTTCAGAAGTAAAACACTTGACCAAAGACTAGAGACCGCAGATATGAGAGTTCTGAGAAAGAGGCGTGAACAGATGGCATCAATGGCAATATCATATTAAAAACGAGGATATTAGGAAAGAACTTGACATTGTCAGCATCTAGGAATGCGTTAGCAGAGCTAATCTCAGGTGGTATGGTCACTTAAATAGAATGGGAGAGGAAAGATTAGCAAAACAGGTGTTCTCTGCCAGGTTGGCAGGAAAACGACCCAGAGGAAGACCAAGATATAGGTGGATTGATACGGTACAAAGTGCCTTAGACGATAGAAATATAAGATCTGATAATGTTGAAGTCTTGACAAGTAGCAGACTGATTTGGAGGAAAATTGTAGATAGGAAGTTAGTAATGATGTAAATTTTTCATGTAGTACTGTCATATCCTGTACACCCCTTGAGGGTACATGGCAGGAATTTGATGATGATGATGATAAAATTAGGGGTGCAAGTTATATTCGAGTAAATACAGTATGTGGAAACAATGCATGATCATTTCAAAATGATGTTATAAAAGTTTATTCGTCATTAGCTAATGATGAACATATTCTTATAAGAAAACATGTGGAAAATATAATAGTTTTTTTATTTGCCTTGGAGCTTTAATGAGTCTTTATAGGAGGAATTATAGCAATTATTCATTTTAATCATTTTAGTTCATTGTTCAGAAATGTATTTAATATTAAATCATCCATATAATATTAAATACATTTCTGAATGATGAATTGGAATGAATGAATCAATCAAAATTTCTCTTTTAAGTTAACTTGACCAACTGATAGTTTGATCAAGAATGGCAGTTTGGTGAGTAGGTGCAGGGGCCTACTCACCAACTGCCATCCAGTGGTCTGCCTTCCCCACTCTGCAATTGGATTGCCAACTTTCTCACTGGTCGCTCACTATATGTCATGGTTGGCTTACTCTCTTCAGATTTCTTTATCTATGCAGGATATTCCCAGGGTTTGTTCTTTCACTCACTCTTTTTCTCTTGTACATAAACGACCTGCTCGCACAGGCTTCCAGTCCCATCCATAGCTTTGCTGATGACACTACACTCCATTCCTCCTTATCATTTGACAAACCTGTTAGTGCTCAAGTATTAGAATCCTCAAGATCTACCACAGCCAGGGACCTGAACTCAGATCGCCTAGCTATATCCCAGTGGGGCAAGGGGACAACTTTGTAAACTTCACTGCCACCAAAACTCAGTTCTGTCTGATCTCACAAGAAAGAGCTCTCATCCCTCTCCCTTACCTTCACTAATACCATGAAATCCAAACATGATCAGATTTCTCCTCTTGGACTGACTTGTACCTCCAAGCTTTCCTGGCACAACCATATTTCAACTATAGATTCTGCAGCTGACAAAAACTTGGTGTACTTTTTCGCACAAGATACTGCTTTGCAGTTGCTATACAAAGCCCAAATCCAGCCATCCATGGAATATTGCTCCCATATTTGGGGTGGTGCATCAAAATACTCTCTAAGATTGCTCAATTCTATCCAGAAGGGGGCAATCTGGCTAATTAATGATCCCTTTCTCACAGATCCACTTCAATCCCTCTCTCATAGACATTCAATTTTTGCCTTGTGCCTGCTGAATTGGTCCCTATTATTCCTTTACTCTCTTCCAATATCATTAAAACAAGAGCCATTGCTAACCAACACCGTTTTACAATCCATCTTAAAATTCACCGAAACTAACTTCACTACCTCCTTTTTTATTTCATCTACTTCTGTCCTTTGGAACACTCTCCCTTACTCAGCCTTCCCCAAAGATTACAATCCTCAGCTGTTAAAGCAAAATGTGAATAGACTCTTTCTTTCTTTCTTCTATTCCTCTTGCCCACACACACAGCACTAGTGTGCTACAGGTCTTGTGACCTTTTGTGTGTAGACTAGATTGAACTGAGTATTGAAGCTGTTAATCTCTAAGAGTGTGTCAATAATGTAATTACATGGTCTGGGATGAGTCTTTATGTTTTAAAACTAATTTCATCAGTAACTTACAATACATTATAAGAACGAAGTATATAAATTAGCAGCTACTTAATGGATTTATCAAGTAGCTAATGGCTTGCTGAATTGCAAACATCTTTGGAGAACATCAACACTCACTATACTATAATCAAGTACTTGTGGAAACAGTTCATTCATAAGTCAGAGTACATTTGTGGTCAGCATTGGCAATGAAGCATTCACTAACCTCTCCTGACTGTATAAGTTTACTCCAAATCTGGGAGACAAAATTTGGAAAATCATGAGATAGAAAAGAAGAGGAACTAATAACATCAGTTAAAGATAATTTAATTGCAATGTGCAATTTTAATACAGTGTTTGGAGAGGACAGTGAAAGTGAAGAAACAGGACAGTTTGGACTAGGCAGGAAGAATGCAAGAGAAGAACGATTGCTAGATTTCTGTAAACAACATGGCCTTATAATTGGTCGTATGAAACAAAACAGGTAAATTGCTTACTGGTAACAAATCGATGGAAGGAATATCTTGAAGACTTATGTAGCAGAGAAAATATGAATGTTAACTTATTGAACCAGAATATGAAGTTGAAAAAGAAAATCTTGGTTCAGGCACGCTGCATGAAGAAATTAAGAGCAATTAATGAATTACATAACTGGAAAACTAGAAACAGGTGAGATACCTGCTGAAATGTTAAGAAATCTAGGAGATGCAACACAAGAAGCTTTATTTAAAGTGATTAGGTTAATCTATCAAGAAGGACAGGAAATGCATTATTTCTATAAAAGTTTGACTTTAACAATACCCAAGAAAGGGAAAATGCAAAAAGTAGCTAAGAAAAGGGCATTAGAAGATTTTGGTAAGAATATAGAAGATAAATATCAGGATGGTGGCAAAATGTTCCTGAGGCTCTCGAAAAGCTTAGAAATAGAGGAAAGATAAATGGTGGAAAAATGAAACATGATAGAATGGTGTAAGAGAAAAATTCAAGAGGAATATTTTCATGAGTACATATCAATACTTGATGTAGAAAAAGCTATCACAATATCTTAAATGTGGAAAGGCAGCCAAAGTAGATGATATTCAACCAAAAAATACTCAACTTTTTTTAAAATTTTTTTTATAATAATAATTTTTTGCTGATTATAAAATGCTCAAATATGGAGATATAAAATTTTTATAATGGCTGTTCTGTATAATTCAGAAGACATGGTGAGAAAGTCAAATTCTGTATGTTTGGAGTTAATCTCTCATAGTACTCTTATGTAAACAGAGGGAAATAATGTAAGAAATAAGACGAATTTTCTTACAGTTTTCCAGGTAATGTTTATGCAAGCATACTTTAAAAGAAGCTAAGAAAAATTTTTTTAGAAAAATTCTAAAAAAAAAGGACTATAAAGATCGAATTTTCACTTTAAAACAAAACAGTTCAGAAATAATGGGATACAAGATGATAGCAGGTCTGTGGAATGAACCTTATGAGAATAGGTTGAAGATTTGTGGGTTGCAGAAATTAGTCGATAGGCGAAGGAGTGGTGATATGATTGAGACATTCAAATTACTGAAGAGTTTCTATAAGATTGATCCAGAAGATATTTTTGAAAATATGACTGGTGGTGGGAGGACTAGGGGCCTTGTCAACCACGCTCTTGGAAGCTGGGCAAGAGCGTGGTTGACAAGGGTGTTAGAGCTAGGTTTTTTACTTGGAGAGTAGTGAATGAGTGGAATAACCTTCCAGAGTCTGTTGTGGGTGCTCGACCGTGAATGAGTTCAAGGCAAGGTATGATAGATACTGTGTGAATGTCGAATAGTTGTTCTTGACATGATGTTAGGGCCTTCCTCGATGAGTCTGTCGACTCCTTGGAGTTGCCCGGAACAATAATAATAACAATAATAATACAAAGATTCTTCATATGGATTTAATAGATCTGAAAAGGGCACATGAAAACACGCTAAGAGGAAAAACTGTTCAAATTGCTACAGTTGTATGGTGTAAACGAAATGTTGTGTTGTGTGTTAATACAGTTAGAGCTAAAGAAGTTTAAGTTGCAGCCTCACGTATCCTGTGTTGTCACTCTTTATCCCCCCCCCACACACAACACACTTTTTTTTTTAAATATTAAATAGAGGGCTCTGGTAATAGTTTTGTCACTGCTCATTTTACTTTTGTATGAGCACATCATGAGTACTAACACATGACCAAGATTCTAACACTCTTAAATCTAAATACAAACTTTGATTACCATATATGGAAAACCTATCCTTTATGGGTATGATGGCATAATGTTTTTTTTTAATGCTTATATATGTGCTATTTGACTTCTGTTGAAAGTTTATTTTTCACTTGGTTAGACTATAATAAAATTAGTTTAATCCTTTATCCAAGTGTGAGCAAACAAAGTTTGCACCTGAAAATATCTTCAGGACTGAATATGGTCTTGCACAACCTTACTGGGGTAAGGTAGTACAACACCGGGCAACTCGTAGCAAAGGGGGACCAAGCTAACATCACTCCTATCCCAGTATCTCCCATAATGCAAAACACATCTCCTTGCAGATATGTATAATGTTATGCATTAAGGGATTGGCCACTACCCAGACTAGTTTTGACCTTTATTGAGGTCTCTTCAGTGGGAGCCAGGCCCAGTGGTGGAGATACCAGGCAGAAGCACTAGCAAGGGTAGTGCAACACCATATTCAGTCCTGAAGATATTTTCAGGTGCAAACTTTGTTTGCTCACACTTGGATAAAGGATTAAACTAAATTTATTATAGTCTAACAAAGTGAAAAATAAACTTTCAACATCTTTCTCTAAATCCAGAGTAATATAATAAAAAAAGGTGGCACACCTTTTGACAACTCCTATAGGTAAAGCTGTCCATGCGGTTAGCCTAGTGGCTGTGCGCTTCACAACCATATGACTGGGGAAGGAGTGTCCCAGGTTCAATTCCCATCGAAGATGGTGAGGAATTTGAGGATCTTCCTCAGCCATAGCCAAGTTAGTCGGTCTTGGGCATGGGCAGTACGGTTTTTCCGCCAATTTATCTGGCGTTTTTCATCCCGCAAGCAGGCAAATCGGCCCCATGAACACACATGGATCTACAGTCATAAATACTTAACTCCCCATGAGGGGGCTCAACTTGCCCCAATAGGGACGGAAGGTCGAAACTAGTCTGGGTAGTGGACAATCCCTTAATGCATAACATTATACATATCTGCAAGGAGATGTGTTTTGCATTATGGGAGATACTGGGATAGGAGTGATGTTAGCTTGGTTCCCCTTTGCTATGAGTTGCCTGGTGCTAAATGTCAACAAGTTTATATTGGGTGCTGTCACATTGGGAGAAGTTATTAAATTCACTAATAGTTTAATAATAGTTTTTCAACAAAAAGAAATCAGAAAACTGCTAAATAACTTGGATATTAAAAAATCATCTGTTTTTTCTGATGGCATCTCTCCAATTCTTCTCAAACATTGTGTTCCAGAGTTAATGCCTACATTGTCTCTAAAATCTATTGTACATATCTGGGACTTTCATTAAATCATCAACATTGTCTTCCTGTGTGAATATGGGCAAAAAAGTTATGCATTTATAGAAAATTATATATTAAAAACTTCTGTTTTATATAATAACTTGCCTATCACGTCAGTTCATACTTCATGCACACAAAACAGATGAAACCCAGAAAACAAAAACAGCAACTCATGACAAATGACAATGTTCGGTTGGATTAGTTGACACTCAAAAGCCATTGATTTCTAAGTGCTGTTGTCTGAGTGCTTACCCTGCTGTGCCTTCTGTGAGGGTTAAAAACCACTGGAACACTAAGAATTTGATCCGCTGCACCAATATGTTCAAAGGTGTATGTATTTTGAACACACACACACACACACACACCTGGGCTATTAACACGAATGCGATGCCATGAAGCATAAACATTGTATCGCGGTAAACATTGAATATTTATCCTCTTCATGAAGCATTAGTATATTGTGTTTGAATTTTAGGAATCATGCAAAGCCAGGAAACAATTAGGGGAGTCTTTAATGGGAATAAATGAAAAAATGTAATATCGTTGATGTTAATGTTCTATGGATGTGCACACATGGAATATTCACCCCAATATATGTATATCAAAAATAATAAATAAAATAAAAGACAGTTATAATCACTGTTTGGAATTTTGAGTATTTTAAGTGCTTCAGTATATTGAGTTTTGAGGTTTTAAGTATCAGGATATCTTGTGCCTAATGATTGTTCTGTAGACTTCTAGTAATTCAGAAAGTTCTTTAAACTTTCAATGCAAACTTTTCTTTTTTTCTTTTTTTTTTTTTTTTAAGTGTATATTACATGGATATCTTTATTCTTCTCTTCATGTCTAATAATGACAACACTTCTAGACTACCCTTTTACTTCAAAGGCTAAAATAACAAATGTTTCATTTATATAATAATCAATCATATGATTTATGAAACACTGAAAGAGCAGTGTTAAGTGATTTATTACTGATTTCATTTATTTTTACTTACTACTCAGTTGGAATAGTAAGTAAAAATTTACTAAAAATTTTAAAATTTTACTAAATCCTCAATTGGAACAGGATCCTTTTTCCTAAAAGTAGTGAAACTGATTTCCACATGGGGAACCCTGCTCTGGTTGATAGTTTCACTGCTTTTATGAAAAAAAGTTTTACATACTTACTGCTTCTTTATCAACACTATCAGTCCCATATACTAGTGTTCATATTTCACTGTAATACTCTATTTCAGTGAATGTAATAATATTGTGTGTAATTATATACGTACAGACTATATTACCCTGATCAAGACTATCATCAAAGTATTTTAATTTTTCATAATTTGTTGTTAAACATTTTGTCAAATAATTAATCATAGTAGACAAGGAAGTTGGCCTGTGAGATGTTATGCATTTGTATATGGATCTATAGGTCGAATGAGTTAGGAAGTCTGTGAAATAAAGTATAATCATTTCAAACATTTTCAGCTCTCTGATCTTCTAGATTACATAAAATCCTACAGATGGGATCTAGCCATAGATCCCATCTGTAGGATTTTTTTAAGAGTATATATTTTTTAAGAGTATATATAGTTAAATAATTTTGTGGAATCACTGCTATACATGATAACTTGTTTCTCTATTTCCAGAGTGAATTAGTAGCTACATGCCATACTCACCTGAAATGTTTACAAGATATAAAAGATCATCTGTATGGTGACGTAGCAAACCTAAATGAAGAAAATATGCAAGAGTTAAAAGGTTGAGTATTGCTTTCAAAATATTGAATTACCATTAATATTTATTAATACCATGTAATGAATATTGTATACAGGTGACCCTCGTATAATGTGGATGTTAGGTTCCACATAAATGCCGCATTATATAAAATTGTGCTATGTGAGACTCAGATCACATAGAAAAAGTAGGATTATGTTCCGAAATCTTTTTTTTTTAATTTTTTAATTATATAACCAACAATGATATATCCAACAAAAATATATTTTTATTTAATACAAGTAATTCATGTAAGTTAAGAAAACATATAAATTATGAAATAAATACATAGTATAAAATTATAAAAATTACAAATTGTACGTAAACTTCATTGCACATAATGCATAAATTCTTGTAGAAAGGCTTATACGCTGGTTAAACATGATAACTAAATACTTAAGGAATTGACAGCATACACTAGAAATATAAATTAAATCAACTTTAATATATAATTTCCGATATTTTGGCAACGTCATGTTGCCATCTTCATGGGAACTTAAGATAAAGACACATGCACGCAAGTACTACATAACAGCAAATGAGAAATGAAGCGAGAACTATCGTTTTTCCTAAAGTTCTGATGTTAGCCCCTAACAGGCTATATTAGGTGTTCTTGGCCTTTGGGCTGAAGTTCTTCTGATATGTTTTCCCAAATTTGGGGCAGTCTCGTGCATCCAAATTTGTTGAGGTTTGGCATGTTCCTAAGGGCTGAGGCTGATTCCATGAATAGTCTTTCATATTTGAACTTGCTGCAGTGTATTGCTGTGGCGAGTATCCAGAACATGGTCTGCAAGCCCAGAGTGGCTGTAGTGGTGAAATCGGATGTAGTCCTTGTGTTCTGAAATTCTGATATTTGCTGTCCTGCCTGTTTAGCCAAAGTAGGACAATTTACAGCTGCAAGGGATCTAGTATACAACAGGTAGGTCTAGGAGAAGTGGTTGGTCTTTAGTGAAACAGATAAGGGATGCCAATTTTCTATATAGTCTGTAACAAGAGGTCAAGTCATGTTTTTTTAGGATTTTGTTGATTTTTTCTGAGATGCCTCGGATGTAAGGAATAGTGATGGATTTAGAGTAATCTTTTTTGTGAAGGGGGGGGGGGGTGGATAACTGGTTTCAGTATTTGGGGGGGGGGGGGTTGCTGTTGGCTGAGAAAGTGTTAAGGATGTGATTTAGTTCAGTGGTTAGGGCTTGGTCATTCGAACAGATTAGTTTTGCCCTGTTGAATAGTGTCTTAATAACTCCATATTGTTGTGAGGGGGAGATTGTTGGTGAATGTATCTGACTATATGGGTGGGTTTTCTATAAACTGAGAAAACCAAGGTTCCATCAGGTTGGCAGGTGACTAGTGTGTCTAGGAAGGGGAGGCTATTGTTTTTCTCTTTTTCCATGGCGAACTTGATTCTAGGGTGTTGGTTGTCTGAGTGTGTTAGGAAGGAGAGGAGTGTATCCGGGCCATGTGGCCAAATAGCAAACACATCATCAACGTAGCAAAGCCATATGGTAGGTTTTTGTGGGGCATAGTTTAAGGCTTTCTCATCAAAAGTCTCCATAAAGAAGTTGGTCAAGGGTGTGGAAAGTATTGAACCCATGGCTGTCCTCCCCTCTATCTGTTTGTAGAATTTTTCCTGCCAAACGAAATAGCCCAAGTTCATTGTGAACTGATATAGGGCTGAGATATTGGGAGGAAATTTAGCTTGGATTAGTTCTAAGGTTTCTTTGAGAGGGATATTTGTGAATAAGGAGGAGACGTCAAAACTGACCATTATGTCATTATGTTGGGTTATAAGGTTTTCTATACTGGCTTTGAAGTGGACTGAGTTTTTTTGTGTGTGATGGTATGTTGCCAGTATAGTGAGAGCACTTTGGGCTACATCAGATTTCACCAGTACAGCCACTCTGGACTTGCAGGACAATCCTTTCTGGACAATCCTTTCTTGCCAAGTCCAATCCTTCCGCTAATTCTTTAACGGATTTCACAATCAGAATCTTTGATAGAACTTTCCCTGCCATTTGGTTCGACGTCATCTATTATTGGTACGAGTTCCTCTTCATTTAAATCTGTTTCCCCAGCAATTAATTCACTAATTTCATTTTCAACCATATCGCAAAAGCCTTCTAAGTAGCCATTACTATAAAAATAATTTTTTTACATTGAAAAAAAAAAAAAACCATTACATATTGTATGTAACTCACCAGAAAATGAAGTGCTCGGCTTGTGATTTTTAATGTGCAGCAGAAAAACGAAGACAATTTTCAATAGTAAACACTTTATATGGTAACCAATTGACGAATATGCATGCTAAAGGATATTTCCCATAATATAAATTCGCTGCTTATAACTACATGCACGATACAGACAGACGCAAATTTAACAAAGATAAAATTTGATTTTTAAGTTGCGCGGTGAAAAATATATGAAAAGATAAAGGGTAACCGCAATTTGTAGACTGTGTTATATCAAAACCGCGTTGTATAAGTACTGCATTGTACAAGGGTTACCTGTATTTGGTAAATTTTTTTCTTTGCTTTTCACATAACTGTAAATTTGAAAATTAATTATATCTCAGGGATAATCTACTTTTAAATTCTACTTTTGTAGGAAAGTAATTAATTACTGAGTCTAAGGTGTGTTCTGGAAAGGAACACACCTTATATTTTGGATTATAATTGATCATTCATAATTATTAATATGTTAATTATTTATCACTATAAATATGTTTAAAAATGACAAGTTAAAAAAAAAACATTATGAAAGTGAAACCTTTGGTTGTCCTAGTTGCTGACTGGACAGCATCTAAACTTTCCACCTTACAAGCCATAGGTTCAAATCCTATGGGATCTTATAGGATGTGTGGAAATATTTTTACATAGTAGATATTTTTGTTACCCATGACCATAGCTCTGCTTGTTGGAGCCTTGAAAAACTACCATTTCCTTCATTATTATATGGTAATCATCACCATTCATTATGGCAAATTATGGAGATTACTACTATTGTTAGTGTAATAACTTAAAAGCTTTTTTGTCTGTTTTATTCCAACATGGTAGTATGGGTTTTCATAAGTTGCCATAATGAAAAAAAAAAAAATAATAATAAAATACTGTCATCATTGGTCTCTAAATGTGGAGTTCTCTAGATTGGTGTCTAGATTAATGTTTCACAATTATCCTTAGCCTGCTCACAGTATAACATGTACTAGATGCACATTAGTACTGTGAGTAGGCAAGCTCTGTGGATGGAATTCACATAAATGTGTCTGTGTGTTTTATTTTTTTTTTAATAGAAATAAAATTTTCTCTATTTTTCAAAAATTTAAGATCGCTTAACTTTTACATTTAAATTAATGAATTATGCCACCTGCCTTATCTGGAATATCATTAAAAAGTGAAAGTAACCATTTAAGGTTATTCTTATGTCTCAGATATTGCAGATGCAATGTATACTGATGACTATTTACATATTATATTGCTTTCACTAATCTAGTCATGATTTGCTATCAGTAGTGTAACTGAAGATTAGTTTTTGGTTGCATTTTTTACAGCAACCGAAAATCTAGTCTCTCAAGTGAAAATATTGAATAGGATAGTCAATTCAGAAAGTAAAGGTTGGTGGAGAAATAAAGGGATGTTGCTGTTTCTATATACTAATGCCAGAAGTATCAGGAACAAGAGGGAGGAGTTTTGGGCATTGGTTAGGCATTAGTAATACTTGGCTAACAGCGATTGAATGTGAAGAGTTTAGTATTTTCAGGGAAGATAGGATGGGGGAGGAGTACTACTGATGATAGCAGATAAATTACAACCAAAAAGAGTAGGAGACAGGTGGGAGGGTGGCTATTAATTTGAAGCAATCTGGTGTGTGATTAAGACCAATAAGACAAAATATATAGTTGGTTGTTGCTATAGGCCAGGGAGTTCCACAAATGATCCAGAAGACATGCATCACCAAATTAGTTACAGGTTGAGTGATTATTATAGGGGGCCAACTATGGAGTAAAGACTGGAAGGAAGAAAGATCACATGGCAGAAAGGAAATAGAATTTATACACCTGCTGAGAGAGATAATTACTTAAGGCAGCATGTGATGGAGGGGAGTAGGGGTGGGAGAGTATTGGACCTAGTCATAGAAACAGAACAACTATTCGTAGCCAAGGTGACAACATTGCCTCCAATTGGTGAAAGTGACCATGAGATCTTGACTTGGGAAATTGTAAAACACGAGAAATATTCTATCAAGAAGGGGTAGTTGTGGAATTACAAGGCAGGTGATTATGACATGCTTAGGAAAAAGCTTAAATCTGTACCATGGCATAAAACTCTGCAAGGTAAGGTATATTAGTAGTGCATGGGATATAGTTAAGGGTCATCTAGAGGAAGCAGAATTAAATTGTGTACCTAGGGTAAGGAGAGTTAATTGGGTGGAAGTTAGATGGATGAGTAATATCATTAAGCATGAGCTGCAGAAGAAGAAAATGCTGTGGATGTTATATAAAGAAAAAGGTGACCAGCAAACTCATAAACAGTAAAAGGCTCAGGAAAGAAAGGTGACCAGCATGGCAAGGAAGTCAAAATCAGATTATGTGAAGAATTTAGTCGAGTAAGCCAAAGAGTTCTTTTGTTATGTGTCAAGTAAGAGGAAGAATGACTATGGAAGATTAACCTAAATGAGTGATGATGGTCACGAGGAGACAGAAGCAGATAAAATAGTTGTATTATTGAGTGACCACTTTGCAAGCATATATCTTCCTAGTGAGGTTACTGCTTTAACCTATGTGACAAACACTAATGTGGGAACAGAGGTGGATGAATTGGAGATTCTTAGGATATTGCAGAATCTCAATGTAAATACAGCTGTGGGATTAGATGGGATATCAGCTAGGGGTTTTGCAAGAATGTGCAACAGAACTGGCAATACCTTTGACTAAGCTGTTTAATTTAAGTCTCAGCTCTGGTAGAGTTCCAAGGGGGGTGGAAAGTGGGCATATTATTCCTTTGCATAAGGGAGGTTCTAAGACTACAGTAGCAAATTATAGACCAATCAGTATCTCAGGCATGGTGGTAAAAGTACTAGAAAAATTGGTAAAAAAGAGAATTCAAGAATGGGTAGATAAAAATATGATACTGTATGAGGATCAACATGGCTTTGTGAAGGGTCGGTCATGCCTTAGTAATTGAGTAACAGCTAAGAGTTGGATAAAGGAAATGGCTACACGATGATTTTGCTGGTTTTTGCAAAGGCATTTGACAGAATACCACATGGAACACTGTTACAGATTAGAACAAATGGGGATGGAAATGACCCTGGTTAAGTGGATAAGAGGGTGGCTCCTGGGCAGATATCAAAAAGTGGTACATGGAGGGACAGAATCAAGGTGAAAAAACAGGTGACTAGTGGTGTGCCACAAGGTTCAGTGGTGGGACCATTGCTGTTTAATTTGTACCTAAATGATATAGGAAATAACCTGAAAGGAAATGTTCAGTTATTTGTTGATGTGAAATTTTGTAGAGTAATAGTTAATCAAGGCAATGTGGAGAGCTTGCAGGATGATTTAAATAGGCTGTCAGTATGGGCAAAAGTTAATGGGTGTCAGTTTAATGTTGAGAAATGTAAATTTATGCATTTTGGGATAAATAGATTAGAAGCTGTGAATCACATTATGGCACTGTAGATGAAGCTAGAGATTTAGGGGTGGTGGTGGTAGACAGATAGTCAAAGTTTAGAGGACATATTGCTAAGGTTATTAAGGTATCCCATAAGATTACTTAACTAGTGAAGAACACATTAACAAGTAGAGATAAGGAAGTTTCAATTCCTCTTTATAAGGCCTTGATCAAGAATCTGAATTATATTGCTCAAGTCTGGTTCCCTGGGTTTCTTGGGGATGAGGAAGAAGTGGAGAGGATTCAGAGGCAAGTACCATGATGGTGAGTGGCCTGTGGAATGTTCCCTATGAGGATAGATTGAAGATGTGTGGATTGCAGAAGTTGGTTGACAGGAGAAAAAGAGGGGGGGATATGATAGAAACATTTAAGTTGTTTAAAGGATTTTATAGAATAGATGCAGGGGGAAATGTTTCAGCACTTGGCTAGAGGGACCAGAACAAAGGGTTATCCCCAGAAGTTGAATAAAAGTGTGGTCAGTAAGGGTGTGAGGACTAGATTTTTTTACTTGGAGAGTGGTGAATGAGTGGGAATGGGTTGCCAGAGTCGGTTGTGAGTGCTTTTTCTGTTAATAGGTTAAAGGAGGGGTATGATAGATTGGGTCTCCTGTGATGAGTCTTCGGACTCCATGGAGGTGCCTGTATAATAATAATAATGTTCATTTGCAGCAGCATTTAAACATTACTGCAGAATATATCCAAGTTTTGTTTAATTTTTTTCTGAAATTAAGCTAAATACTATATTGTACTATATTTGTGAAAACACTGTTGTACATAGACAGATAGCTGGATGAATAGGTGAAATCCTAATATCTTTTGAATATTATATGATTTTAAGTTGTTTCTGAATGAAAGATATCTTCTAATGTATTTGAATAAAATATTCCCTTTGGATAATTGCATTTTGCAACTGGTAATAGTGTCATTATGAAAGGTTTCAAAGGATTTTTGCTTTGTACATCCAGTTTAATATAACCTAACAGAATAATAATAATTAGTATCATCAGGGACCTCTGAGGGAGTCAAGGACTCATTGAGGATGGACATACATCACCCTTACCAGATGTTAGATATTATACTTAAACTCATTCACACTGGATGCGTTCACTGTTTCAATAAGCAAATTGTTCCATTCACTGCTCTGTGAGAGAAAAATCTAGCTCTCAGCCTTTTTCTTAACCAGGCACAAAATAAATTTTCCATGGATGCCCCCCCCCCTTCTCTCTCCACTTTCCCAATAATGAAAAATTTCATTAATTGATGACCTATCACACCCATTCAAAAGTTTTAGACCTATATCATATCACTCCTCTTTCCAGTGTCTGCAGTCCACATGCTCTCAATCTGTCTTCGTAATCTATATTCCATAATCTCAATATCATCTTTGTTACTTTTATTTACACCCTTTCCACAGCTTCTTTATCCCCTCTGAACTCAGGAGACCAAATCTATACATAGTAATTTAGGTGCA
Organism: Typopeltis vanoorti; assembly: GCF_054136105.1. Taxonomy (NCBI): domain Eukaryota; kingdom Metazoa; phylum Arthropoda; class Arachnida; order Uropygi; family Thelyphonidae; genus Typopeltis; species Typopeltis vanoorti. The sequence continues at coordinate 66,790,111 of NC_143558.1, read as the reverse complement.
GTTATATCAAAGCCATGTTAAGTAGCAAAATAACTTTCATATCCTTACATGTCAATGTTTGTCTTCACATTGCAGTTATCTTCTGAGTTGTATATGCAATTTTGCAAAGTGACCTTTGAATTTCTGATCCACTCTCCAGCCAGAAGGCTGCGGGTTCAAATCCCGCCATGGGCATGGATGTTTGTGATTGTCTGTGAAAATGCTAGTGGTGGTTATCAGTTGTAGATGGTGGTGGTGTTTGAAGGTAGTTGCAGTTGGTGGAGATGGAGAGGTGTAGAATAGGTGCCCTCCCTCGATGAGTCTTTGGACTCCCTGGAGGTATTTCGTAATAATAATAATAACTGCAAGATCCCCAGTCTCATCAATTTCTTGTAACATAATCCCACTAATATAATGTGGCATTGGGAATCTCATCACGCTAAAGTGCATAACTTTACATTTACTGACATTGACTTGACAGCCATTATTATTTGCCCACTGTTCCAGGTTATTCAAATCACTCTGCAAATGCTGTATATCAGTAGCATTACTGATTGCCCTGCTATTTCTGCATCGTCAGCAAAATTGAACATCTATCAGATTCTTCCAAATATTAATATACAGATTGAACAATGGTAATCCAAGGACTGATCCCAGTCGAACACCACAGATCACCTTAAATCTGACAGATTCACACCCACTATATAGTACTTTCTGATACCTACACTGCTTGGAAAGAAGTCAATGGACACCATAATATCAGGAACAAACAGCCATGGTGCTCACCCTCCATAAGATGTAGGACCTCCTTTCACTGCAATAACCGTAACAATCCTACACGACACACTTTTCAGAAGTGTACAATAGCGATCAATGGGAAATTTTGGACAATTCTTCCTCTGGGCATGTAATGAGGTCCTGTGGAGTGGATGTCCCTTGATCTCCAGTTCATCCCACATATGTTATCTAAGAAATTACAATACACAGGTGAACGTCCTGTTGAAAATACCCTGCTGAGTGTATTATCAATGGAGGTTCATCAATGGCATAGGTCAGGACCGAACATATGCAAGTAGGATTCAAAATACACTGATGAGGTGTCAAAGTAAGATCCAATTACACCAGTGAAGATAACAATATGCCAGGCATTCACCTTTCGGGAGGTACCTTCCTGTTCACAAATTACTTGTGGATTTTCAGTACCCAAAAGATTGTGCTGTGTTAGTTCACATGACCACTAATGTGAAAAGTGGCTTCATCACTAAACTCCATCAGATACACAATATTTGTCATTTCTGCTAAAATCTGGCATCATTTTGCATGAAAATATTTTTGACTTGTCAATGCTTAGATGGCTTGGATATGGTATGGGTGCATTTGGAGGTCCTGCTTTAAACTTCTCTACACAGTTTTCCGTGAAATCCCTGTTTCCAAACTGCATCATTTGGTAGACTTTCCTGGACTATTCAGAATTGATTGCTGAATAACAGCAATGTTAATTTCACTTCTGTCTGTTATGGGACTTCCAGCATTACCTTTGTAGTTGTCCGCAACTGAAACAGTCCAAACAAGCTTTTCGTATCTACAATAAATTGTTAAATGGCTTGGTGGGTCTCATTGAAATTGTTCTTTTAACTTTTTGCAGATTATGGTTGGTAAACGAAACACTTCCATCAGGGGCACGGCAGTAGTGTCCAGCGGCTGTGTGCAAAACTTTAGTTGGCACCCCACCCCCACCAATAAAAAAAAATCATGTTTTTTTAAAAAAGTATTTCCTCCTCTTTGGCACCTCTGTGCTTCGCACACCTTGCACATATGGTCGGCGCGCCCCCGACTTCCATCAAGCTTGCCACCACTCTTCTTTCTTCTAGCATTAACCTCCCCATTATATCTGAGAAAGAAAAGAAAATTAAAATGTTCATTCCATATAAATGTCAACATAATTTTGTCATTACCCTATGTATATCCTGTTGAAGTCAAAGTAATTTTTATAAAAAGATGAGATTTGCAACATTTATGGTGAGCTATACTTGTAGGATTTTTTTTTTTTTTTTTTTTTTTTTGGGGGAGAGGGATATATAAGGCAGTAAATTCTGGAAGAGTAGGTTAGCTTGCTTAACAGCATTTAATACCAGAATTTGGTTAACCCTAGAGTTGTATGGTTAAGTCATGACTTTTTTCTATATGTAATTGCCAGATGGAACATCTCTTCCTGGGAAATTACTGCCCTACAGACCTTAACAGGAATGTTATGGTGATATTCTATCTGTTAATTGTGGAATGCCTCTGTGATATAGTCACAAGAAAAACATCATGACATTTGTCCTTTAAAAGACCTGGATTCAAATGTCAGAATGCAAGGAAACTTTACCCGTGCTTTCCAGCTGAAGATAAGTTAGCTGGCCTCATATGGATGTCAACAGAGTTTTTTTCCCTTGTAGAAAATCAGATTCTTCATCACACATTCACATGCAAAAAAAAAAACAAAAAAGCCAGAGAATGAACACACACACTTAATACAATTAACAAACTAACTAGATTCCTTGGCTTTAGTTAGTTTGGCCATAATTCCAAACAAAAGCCTCGGTTATTGGCTTCCTTTTTTCACAGGCACTCCTGTTATTTGAAGTTATGGAACATTCCAGGTTTGGAATGTTCCATAATTCCAGGTTTGGAATTAATAATATAAACTGGTGTACAGACAGTAGGAAGCAGTATTTCTTCGTAGCAATTGAATACAGTTGGTATGGCAACACGATGTGACCTCAGTGACTGAAAGAGAGAGGTGTCATCGTGGGCTGTCACATTGGTGTCATGTCCATACATGCAGTTGGCGATGTGATCAACAAATGGAGACATTCTTGCATCACTAGTGCAGGAGAATACCCTGGGTGGCTGCCAAAAATGACCAACAGAGACAGGATAAAATGGATGGCACGCAAAAACTGGCAACAATCGGCACAGACCATCCGTGATGAGTTCCTCCAGAGCACTAGTAACAGCATGGTGGGCACTAATATTGTATGAAAAGAACTCTATTTACTGGATTTACACAGAAGAGCAGTGGCACACAAAGTCAAACATCACAATAATGATCAAGGCGGCCCATCTGGCCTAATGCAAAGAGCTTGTGAACTGGGTAATTGACCAGTGGAAAACGGTACTATGGAGTGATGAATCAAGGTTCACCTGTTTCTAGTCTGGCAAGGTGTGGAGGCAGTCTGGTGAATGCTTGTTACCACATTGTGTTGTATACACATTAAAGTTTGTGGTAAAGGAGTGCATTCAGCTGGTTTGGGACCACTAATTGTTGTCTGAGGTTCCATGAAGGCAACTCAGTATCTTGATATTCTGGATAATCTGGTGATTCATACACTGTGGAGTTTTTATGGAATGGACCTGTGTTACTGTCAAAATGACAATGCCCCAAGGCCACAAAGCTGTTATGGAATGGTATGAAGAGATGGGTGTTAAACGACTGCCCTGGCCTGCACAGAGTCCTGACTTCAATCCCATTGAACACCTATGGGGTGAATTGGAGTGGTGATTGAACAGCATGTCTTCGATCTGTCACTGAACTCAGTGCTGCTTTGGAGGAATGGGGACAAATTCCAATAACTAACACTTGCTAGTATCAATTGTAAATTGTTGAAGTATCCAAACTTAAAATCAGGATCATCCAAATATATGCTCCCACCTTATCCCACACTGATGAAGAGATAGAAGCATTTTATGACTCACTGCAGCACACTCTAAACAAAAAAAGAAATAGCAATCAAAACTTTACTATAGTAATGGATGATTTTAATGCCAAAGTAGGTCATCTCACTCACCAAATAGACACAGAGCCATTCCAGAGTTGCTGCTTGTACCATATACATATGGTACAAGCAACAATGGCTCTTACAGAATTCTCTATCAGTAACAAGCTTTATTATTATTATTATTATTATTATTCCTGATACCTCCAAGGAGTCCGAAGACTCATCGTGGGAGGACATCTACAATTCTCTCTACACCTAACCTCTACTACGAATCATCTCCATCAACGCCATCTACCGCCCACTTCCAACACCACCACAACTAGTAATTTTTGTCTGTAAATTGCGTGTGTTCTGATGGGCCGATTCGTATGTATGCGGGATGAAAAACCCGAGTTTCCGGGAGAAAAAACCCTGCTACCTCCATATGAGATCGGCTAACTCACCTTCGATTGAAATCGACCAGATAAAGATTCCTCCCGTCGCGACGAGAATCGAACTTAGGCCTATTCCAATCGAAGGGCGCAATGTACCGTCGTTCTTCCAATTGCGCTACGGAGGCGCCTATTTATATTATGAATACATTTTTTTAGAAAGCCCTCAAAAGAAGATGGACATGTAGAAGTCCAAACGGAGAAATAAAAAATGAAATAGATTATATACTGTATAATAATAAAGAAATAGTCCAAGATAACTCAGTACTAAATTGAGTAAAAACAGGAAGTGACCACTGACTGGTGAGAACCAAAATTAAAATAAACCCCAAATTGGATGTTTAGTGATCCAAAATTTTAACAGAGAACAAACCTAACATCCAACGAATTCAAAAGCAACAGAAAGAACCATAAACTTTCAGAGGAAACTTTACAACTACTAAAAAAAGAGGTGAAATATGAAACAAGACAAAAACTTAACTTCTAAAATAGAATATGCAGAAATATGCAAAACAATAAGGAAAAAGATGAGAAATGAAATAAGATCTTATAACACTAAAAAGAAACAATTGAAAATAATAAAAATATTAAAATACTAAGAAAACAACATTTATCATTTGGTAAAAGTCAAATAACTGCAATAAAAGATAAGAATGGAACTACAATAAGGAACCAAGAACAAATCTTAAGTAGGCTAGAAGAATTTTATAAAGAACTCTATAGTGATCTTTTAATAGATAAATCAAATATAAATAACTCTTCTCCATCGCATATAGAATTCACCCCTCCCCCCATTCACTTCAAGTGAAATAAAACCAGCATTAAAGCAAATGAAAAATGTCCTGGTGAAGACCTAATTCACATAGAATTAATTAATTAAATGGAGAGGAAACAACCTAATTTATGCCTAGAAGGGGGAAGATACTGGAAAAATGCTACTCACTGTTATTTAAAAAAGGGGACAAAGAACTATAGACCAATTAGTATTCATGCTAATCTGTACAAAATTCTCACAAAAGTAATAACAAACAGGTTAACTCCTCTTCTAGACTCAAATCAACCAGTAGAACACGCAGGATTCCATAAAGGCGTTAACACAATTGATCATATTGATCATATTCATGCAGTAAAACAAATAATAGAAAAAGCAGAAGAAAACTCTAATTGCCTCTCTGTTTAGCCTTTATTGATTATGACAAAGTCTTTGATTTCATCAAAAATAATGCAATAATCAAAGCACTCCAGCATCACTGAAATCATAGAGAATATATGAACCTCCTCCAGGAAATATACCACACTACAACAGCAACAATCCAACTTCACACGAGTAGCAATAAAATATCAATTGAAAAAGGTGTCTGACAAGGAGACTCTCTATCATCCAAAATCTTTACAGCAGTCCTTCAAGAAATATTTAATAATATAAACTGGGAAAATCTTGGTATAAAAATTAATAACAGAAACTTAACACACCTTAAGATATGCAGATGATATAATTTTTGCAAACACTCCAGAAGACCTTAATATAATGATAGAAGACCTATATCATGAAATCAGAAAAGTCGTTCTAAAAATAAACAGAGAAAAACTAAAATCATGTTTAATCATTTTGTAACACCAAAAAACAATAATAGAAAACAATTTCTTGGAAAAAGTCTCTTCATATACATACTTAGGTCATCTCATTGATCTAAACTGTGGACTCCAAAAGGAAATAAATAGGAGAGTTCAACTTGCCTGGAGTGCATTCAGAAAATTGAAAAGCATTTTTCAAAACAATGATGTCTCACTCTGTTTAAAAAGGAAGACATTTAACCAGTGTATACTTCCAGTCATCACATATGGTTGTGAAACTTGGTCTCTAACTAAAGCACTGGCAAATAAACTAGCAACAACTTAAAGAAAAAATGGAGAAGTTGATGCTAGGCATCACATTAAAAGATAAGAAGCCAGACTCATATTACTGACATCATTCTTCACCATAAATGACTAAAATGGAAATGGGTCAGGGCCATCACTCATCTTCTCTTATATCCAGAAGAGAAGATGAGTGATGGACCATTCTAACGAACTGGATTCCAAAAGAAGGGAAACGAGGCCGAGGACGTCCTAAAAGAAGGCGGAGTGATGAATTGTCAAATTTTAGTGGGGAAAATTGGTCAACCATTGCCAAGAACAGAGAAATGTGGAAAGAACTTGGGGGGGGGGGGGAACCTTTATCCAGCAGTGGACTGAAAATGGCTGAAAAGAAAAAAAAAGTGTATATACAGCTATTTTCTGAAAACTTTTTTTTTAACAAGAATGCAGATTACCATGATCCTTGGAAAAGATTATGGTAATCTGCATTCTTGTTAGAAGAGATCTCTATGTGACATCAACTTTTGGGAGAAAAATCTAAAAGACAATCTCTGATGTTGTAGGATAGTAGTTACAATATATCTTCTTTAAACTTAGCTGGCAGATCTGCAAACAGAAGATTTGCCATCCTAATTTGCTGAATGGCTAGTGTCATCTTTCAACACTACTGGTATCAATTTGAATCTCCATGTGGCATGGATGATCAGATGCATTTTTAGGTAGTGGATGATTTTCATTACCAAGTGTGAGACCACTATCATCCTTCTGCTTGCTTGGAGGCCTGTAGTAACTTGAGAAAATATTATGTTTGATCTCTAGAGTGCTATTTTTAGATTTTCTGATTCTTAGCCCACCCACAGTATTAATATTGTCTAAGTTGCAAGCAAATGTCTTTTAAAGGCTGGATTTCTGTAGTTACTTCATGACCTTAAAAATAAGTACACGAGATTCATGATCTAGACTTCGCTTCACCTTAAATAGTCTAAACCACTCGTTGCCTTCTGATGCTAATCATCTAAGTTTACCACAGGACTCTTACAGTGGTCATAGTGTTTTCTTGTGCTCGGACTTGTCTTTTAGTTTCTCCAAAAGTTGGTATCTCATAGGACTCTAGTCAAGAAGAGTGGCCCTACCCTCAGATTATGGTGATCTTGCATTCTTGTTAACAGTCTTCAGGACCTCAATGTAGACATTTAATTTTAGTCACTTTGCTCATATCAGGCATTGCTATAAGGCTCTGATTTCATAATCATAATCTTCCCCCTCAGAGCACCTACATAAGAAACATCATAGGATTTCAGGATTAACCAGTGCTGCAGTTAAAAGGTTGTGATGATCTAGGCTTTAACATGCTTAAGTCCTATTTAATTGCAGCATTAGTTAATCCTGAAGTTTTATGATAAAAATCATGATGTTTCTTACGTAGGTGCTCTGAGTTTTATTATATTTTCTTATGTATATATACCTATAGTGGACTATTTACATTACACATATAATTCTCATGCCTAATAGTGAAAAATTTTAAGAATAGTCTTCTTCCTTTGCAAGCAGCTTACTTCAGCTTTATAACTTGATTTCAACATGGTCATGACCATACTTCATTAATACAGTCAATTGTTCCTTGTATATAACTGGAAATACTGACAACCTCTGTAGTCAATTCGTATTGACAGTGCCCTTCATTGTAAAGACTCAAGCTCAAATCCTATCTAGGACATGAAGACATAAGGACTTTCAGTTGAAGGTGAGTTAGCTAATCTCAATGGAAATGATAGGATTTTTCATCTCGTAAAGCAGGCTGACTGACCTGAAGGAACACACACACACATTGTAATGCACAGCCTGATAGTTGGATTGCCATCATTTAAAGTGGTTCAACTAAAATGATCATGATACTGATATAAGTGTCAGAACATGAAAATTATTAATAGCCAATAAATGATTTTATTTTTTTAAAGAAAAAAAGTTCTTGTAAATTATTACAAATCTCAACATGAAGAAAGCAATTTTGGGCATAATATAATATGCAGTAACAAAAATCAGAAGTGTGTTATTATGCTCCTTTGACATTCCCACAGTGTAGGAATACGTAACAACACACCACTTATTAAGAAGAGTCTAATATTGTCAGAAAGCAAGATGTAGATTTATCAAACTCAAAACCCTGAGGTTGAAATGTTAAATAAATAAATTTAATGAGTTTCTATTATTAAATAGTTTTCTGACTGTTCAGTATGATTTAACAACTTATTAAACATCTTATTAAATTATTTCTTGGGTCACTTTGCTACCTTTACCCCTCTCCTAGTTCTGATTACCTAATACTGAATAATCGTCATAATTCTCCCAACTGGTGTTGGGAGAATTATGAAGTTTTTATTTAATAATAAAAACTCATTAATTTAAATTTATTTACTTAACATTTCAACCTCAGGGTTTTGAGTTTGATAAATCTACAACCTTTTCATAACTAGCTTTTCTCTCCAAATACACTGTATGTGTTATTTCTCCTCTTTCCAACTCCAAAAATTAACCTCATCTACATTTTTTTTTTTCCCTACAGATTTTCTCCCAACCAGTCTCAACCTTGTATTGTGGTACTATAACAATGCTAGTTGGGATGATCTCTAGTTTCTATGTCTACTTTCTTTGGTCTGATTGCTGTTTCTGTAATAAAAGGCAAAGTTCCTGGAAAAAGAGGAAGGGATAGATCCTCAGTGTGATGCATAATTGGTGTCTGGAGTGAATGATGATGATCATTAGTTGAGTTGAAGCCTCCAGAAAAAGCACAAAAACAGAATCACCTGGCAAGAACTAGTGTGGCACATCACTGAGCAATAGAATGACCATACGGCATCTGATGATGCAATGATGCATAGTGGATAGATGGATGGACCAAGAAAGAAGTGTTGTGACAAAAACTAAAAAATTCATACTTGAGGAGATGCCCATCAGTTTAAATACATAGGTAATATCTGTAATAAAGGCAGAAGATCAAGACAAGATATTAGAACAAAAAATTGCAAAAGCAACAACAGTGTAAAGACTAAAACCACTGTGGACAGATAAGCTTACAATTACCAACAGATTGCATCTTATTGACACACTGGTTAATTCAGTTTTGTACAGAAGTGAAACTTGAATTTTCTTAAAAGAGGTTATTGACATTTTGCAGTGAGGTGCTATAGACAACTTCTAAAGATCATGTCCCAAATTTGAAAGTAAGGTAAAGAATCAATTCCTTTGCTAGTCCAAGAGATAACATCATAACAAAGATTTGAAGGAAACATTTTCATCTCACTTGGTTGTATTGGCAGATCTAATAGCATCTCAGTGCAATTTCTTGAAAAACTTATTCCAGGAACTTGATGAAGAGGTAGACCTGTAATAAACTGGATAGATAATATAAAGAATGGGCAGATGATTCACTTACAGAACTAAAAGCTAAGTGTCAATCAAAGAACTGAATGGAAGATTTTTATGAGGAATATTTCCTGATATCTACTCAATGGTCATATTGTAGACCAGGGTTTCTCAAACTTTTTCTATGATGGAACACTTCACAAATCCTGAAATTTTCATGGAACACCTTGGTTATTTTGTAATGTATTAATTAATAATTAATTGTTAATTTAGCTGATTTTTATTATTAATTAATAATTAATTAAACCAATTAAGCATAAACATCATTAAATTAATTTGTGCTGATTTTCATTGACTTTTCAATATGGTGATCAGAATGGGATATTTTCAATATCCCATTCTGATCACCAAAAATTTATAATATTATTATAAGTACTTACGAGTGAATGCAGACTTTTTTCTTGTATGATGGTGGTTTTTTCCCTTCTTTTGTACATCCTGGAGATCGCTTTGTAGACTGGTAGTGGATGACTCGCTATCTGTTGCGTCATAAACACCTTCAATAAGAGATTTCTTAATACCAAAATTAAACAAAGGCCTTGTCTCTTATTCATATTAAAATTTAAATCTGCTGGCTTATTACTTTTAAAAAATCACGGCACTATGGTTTCGAAACTTTCACCCTACAATATGAACTTGCGAAGAAAGTATTCAGTATTATTAGATTTGAGAACTGGATACAGACTACCTTGATCTTCAATTTTAGTGGAAAATTTTTCTTTATCTTTTCCTACGGCAGAACACTTTGCAAATCCTGAAATTTTAACAGAACATCTTGGTTATTTTGTAGGATAGGTAAATATAAATAATAAATAAAATAAATGAGTAAATCTATGCGTTATGAAAATACAAACATTTATTGTCAAATGTTAATTATTAAAACAAAACACATAAAAATAATAAAATAAAGTAGGGTATATACACGTGTATTGCAAATTAAGTTCTTAATGACTCCAATGTTTTTGGGTCTTTGAATTACAAATTCTTTTGATATCAGGCACAGTATTAGAAAGTTGAAATCTCATATTTGGTGTAGCATCGAGTCTGTTCCTGGACTTTGATTTGGTTGCAGCATAATATGAAAATCCTGCCTCGCATAGATATGTCGTTGTAAAAAAGGAAGTAAAATAAGAATAGCTAGTTTTGACACGCTGGGGTATTCTTCTGTTAAATTTGTCCAGAAATCATTTATTGGCAGTTCCTTGTATTTTTGTTTTAAATCACAGTCAATAATTAAGTCAATTAGATTTTCATAATCACTTACGCTGAAGCCTGCTAGCTTAGCTGTCACTGTAAATGGATTCAGAACCCAGGAATTGTCCTCACCGGATTTTGGAAAATATTGCAAAAGGGTTGATTCTAAGTCATGCAGGTGTTCTAAAATTACGTTAGAAATTTCTTCATTTACTTTAGAATTTATTTCAGTCAAAAATTCATGCAATGTGGTAAAACAATCAAAATTATTCTGTTCAACTGTAGAAATCCAGAATTGCAACTTCCTATCAAAAGATGCAATTTTATCTCTTGTATTAAAAATTGTAATATTCTTTCCTTGTAATGATAAGTTAATTTCATTGCACTTTGTAAAAATATCTGCCAGATATGCAAGACTCATCAACCATAAAGAATTTCTTAATAATTCAATAAAATTTTGTCCTAAATTATGTGACATCAAGAAGACCATTAACTCACTACAAAGTTTAAAAAGCCTCAATAATGTTTTTCCTCTGGATAGCCATCTCACTTCAGTATGTAATAAAGTTGTGTTATATACACTACCCATTTCATCGTACAAAAGTTTAAATAATCTGGATTGAAGTGGTCGAGATTTTACATAGTTGATCATTTTTACGGCTTCATCCAAAATAGTTTTTAAATATGTAGGAATTCTTTTTGTTACTAGTGCTTGTTTTACTATGCAAAACACAATCACTTTTGGTGGCTCTTGTAGCTACTTGCAGGATAACATGTTACAACTCCCTTCATCTTTCCTACCATTGCTTGAGCACCATTTATACAAATATCAATACACTTCTCCCAACCGATTTCCTGTTTTGTAATATAATTATTAATACAGTTGAATATATCTTCTCCGGTAGTTTTTTCTTGGAGATATTCGCATGAGTAAATCTTCTTCAATACTTTTATGAAATATGTAATGAACAAACACTAGTAATACAGCGAGTCCTGCAACATCTGTAGATTCATCCATTTGCAATGAATATTCACTGCAAAGTCAATGAATTATTTCTTTCTATATGTCAGCAGAAAGAACTTTGATGCAGCGTGAAACAGTATCATTTGATAATTGTACTGCATCTATTTTTTTAGCAACCTGCTCGTTTAATAGGCATGATACAATGTCTTTCACACAAGGCTTAATGAGCATCTCACCAATTGTATGAGCTTCACCATGAAGTGCAATGCGGTAACTCACACGAAAAGATGCCTCTGTTGCATTTTCAGTTGTAGAAATTGTAGCCATTTGAAGTTTAGATTTTTCTAGCGAGTCGCGTCATCTCTTAAAAAATGTATATCTTTTCCTTTGTAATCAGTGCGTTTCGTTTCAAAGTGCCTACGAAGTTTAGCTGGAGCCAAAGAACTGTTTACTAGCATTTTATTACATAAAACGCACATTGCATCAGGAGCATGTGTATTGCCAATACACGTAAATCCATAATTTAAATAACTTTCATGGTACTTCCATTTTGGTCTATTTTTAGATGACTCTTGTTCTTTAATATTAGCTTTTGAAGAAACCACAGTTTGTAATTCCATATCTTCTCTAATCATACGAGTAGATGTGTCAACAGAAGCACTTGCTCCTCCTTGTGTTAAAGTTCTTGTCTTTAAACAAGAATCCATGGGTAATTTTTGAATAATATTCAAATTCCAATATTTGTCAGAGCTATAATAAAAACAAATATAATTGTGTTATAAAGGTAACTTTAGTATGAAAAACAATAAGATTATAAATAAGAAATGTTGAATAATATAAAAGTAAATGAATAATGCAAAATAGTAAAAAAAAAGACTGCAAGACACAAAAGTAAATGTGAATTGTAGCAATACTTGTAAGAAAAGTACTACTGTGTAAAATAATGCAAATGCAATTGTAATAAGAATGATTTGATAAAATGTTCAGCAACAAAAATTAAACAGTTTGAAATAAATCAGATATATTAATTATAAAATTAGTTAAAAGAGTAAGAAGAATTCTATTTTTAAAAGATGAGGACCCAGTCCCAACAAATTTACTCGTAAATACCTTTCCAAAATTTTTTAAAGTTCATACATTAACATAAGTATTAATAATTAATTTATTGCATAATCATAAAGAGTATTAGTACACTTATGTATACGGTGTGGCATGTTGACAAATATAAAATTCTATTTAAATTAGTTATCAATCACTGGACTAATGAAATTTTGTAGCATGTTGTAGTTTCCTCAGGCAAACATCATTAAATTAATTTGTGCTGATTTTCATTGACATATCCCGTTCAGATCACCAAATATAATTTATAATATTATTATAAGTATTTACGAGTGAATGCAGACTTTTTCTTCTGTGCGCCGGTAGTTTTCCCCTCCTTTTGTACATCCTTGAGATCTTTGTAGCTTGAAGTGGATGACTCACTATCTGTTGCACATCACGAACACCTTCAATAAGAGATTTCTTAATACCAAAATTAAACAAAGTGCCTTGTCTCTTATTCGTATTAGAATTTAAATCTGTATTCCTATTACTTTTAAAAAAATCACGACACTCCGGTTTCAGAACAAGCACTTGCACACTGCCATACGAACTTGCGAAGAAAGTATTCAGTATTACTAGATTTGAGAACCGGATACAAACTACCTTGGTCTTCCATTTCAGTGGAAAAATTTTCTGTATACTTCTTTGCTGATTGGTCACTTGCAACACAGATGTTATTTCGTTCAGTTTTGAGAACCCCCCCCCCCCCCATTGTTGTAATCAGCTTGCAGACAATTTTTATGATCGGTCATAAACGGGGGTATTCTCTTTCCCGATTGTTGAAAGATTTCGATGTGTGAAAATTAACGATAATTCATGAATATTTCCATGTTTAAAAATATGCCATTTGGTCACTGACATTTGCTACACAGATGTCATTTCCTTCAGTTTTGAGAACAGCCACCATTGTTATAATCTGCTAGCAGGCAATTTTTATGACGCGTCATAAACAGCGGTATTCCCTTTTCCAAATGTTGAAAGGTTTCGATGTGTGAAAATTGACGATACACAGATGTTATTAGGCGTTCTGGGTCTGAGCTTTTCGACATATTCACGAATATTATTCTCCTCAGAATATTTCTACTATAAAATATTTATTCATGAAAAATGCTTAGAAAACTAAAACGACAAATTCCAGTACTTCTCGCAGAACACCTATTCACCTTCCGCGGAACACAGTTTGAGAAACCCTGTTGTAGACCATGGGAAGAAGAAGAAGAAACAGCAGTAATAACTTATATCACCAACAGACTCATAAGGGCCAAATGCCTCTTGCTTAAATGGCAGTATAGCCTTCTAGTTTTTTTCAAGGCTGTTAGATACAACTTTTGCCCTTCCTTGTTTTCACCCTCTTTCTCACATCCAGTTCATACTACCATCACCTAAAGGCAGGTAGGTCTCTTGGTATCAATTTTTTACTCCAAGTATTGTGTAGACAACTAAGACAAATCTCCTCCCATCATTGTATTCACTCGAATATAACCCACCCTCACATATATCTTGCATCTCTGATTTTACTTTACGAAAAAAGAAATTAAAAAGTTTTCATAGCTGCGCTATTTCTACTGGCCTACCACTGCTGTCTGCTTCATGCTTAGCTTTCACTTCTCAGTAGTCATTTGTTAATTTGAATCTTTGGGGACAGTGATAATTGTCGCGAAAGATTTGCATATATTGCATGATGAAGGTGAGCGGTTGATCACGTAAATAACGTTGATAATTAAAATTTAAATGTATCTAATTTATAATTTATAATTAGCACATTATTTTATAAATAATGTGCTAATTATGATAAATTCTGTTCAATTTATTTTTACCTAAAAAGCTTTAGTTTCTGAAAATCCCTGCATATATCTCACCATGATTTTTTAACTTTACTTTTTTTTTGGTGGGGAGGGAAGCACGAGTTATATTTGAGTAAATATGGTATACCACAAACAGCTCACAGCATGCCCTCTCTTAGGTTATGTCAGAATATCAGAAAAATCCTTAGTACTCTTGATACAAATGAGCCCTTGGTCCTGGTTGTATGCCTCCAGTTGTGCTAGAAATGAGTGAGCTAGCATTACCATCCATCCTGTATTCCCTATACCAGCTATCACATTTATCTAACATTTATTCAATAGCATTCAAGCAAGCATTTATCAATCCTATGCTTAAAAATGAAATAATAATAATAATTAATTAATAAAGAGGAGTTGTCTCAGTAAAACGCATGTAGTGCTCAAATGATGATTCAAGTTTTAAGACCTTCTATAACCAGTGCCTTAACACTGATCTCCTCACCATACTCAAGTCTAGTGAATTTCAATGCTACCAAACACAGGTCTGTCCTTTTCAGAAAAAAAAAAGATTTTATTCACACCCCTCTTATCCTTGATTATGTTTTGATCTCCAGCCAAAGTTAATTTTCTCTTCTCAAACTGATTTTTATATTTAGCCTATCCTGCAGAGCTTTTAAGGTTGTTGTGGTTCGTAAGCTGTAGATTTTAAGAGGCCCCTCTACTGGGTAAAAGGTCCAAGGTCCTAGGTTGAAGGACCTTGAAATGTAAGGCCCTAAGCTGGTCTGGTTGATGCATAAATCAGGTCCTGGTATCTATCCTTTTCTCATTCAGAATGATACTTCACAACTTCCAGCACTTTATAAATTCAAAATCTGCCCAACCTTAAAATGTGGTTTTTACATAATGCTGGATTATATTCAGAAGACAGTCTGCTTAACAATGTTTCTCCTATTTCTGTATTATGTCTTCTTTTATATAGTTATTTTCATGAACATTGCTCCACATAAATTATCATAACATTCATCTGCTTTCCTCAAATCATGTGAAAACAAATGCTTCTGGTCATTATCTATACATAGCTCATTTTTGAACTTCTCACTCTCTTTTTTCAATCTATTTGTCTTATTTCTTCCTCATACCACTTTTCCCAATGAATATACAACCTCCAACTCTTCAAGAAATAGATTGAGATTCTTCTTTTCTTCCTAAACATTGCCCACACAAGGCACTGTTGTTTTAGATTTCGTCACTGCTTGTTTATGGATTGATTTAAAATAAATAAATAAAATGCATCTTGGAGTAAATTTTAATTACTGCTGTATTATTTTAGATTTGATTACTCAGTGGGAGTCTCTACATTCTGATGTCATCAGTTTGAAACAGAGAGAAGCTTGTCCTTCAGATAAAGATCATAGTGAGCTGGAAAATGTTGTTGCTTCACTAAAAGATAAACTTGGCAGCTTAGCAGCATTAGCCACTAAACCATTGGAATCTTTTGTGAGTCATGAAGAAGTTTCTAAAAACATCAAAGATATTGAGGTATGTTTTATTTGTCACGTGAATATTTTATAGTGCCATACAGTGATCTCTCATTTTACTAATCTTCAAATAATGAAACTTTCAATTAACCATACTTTCAGTTAACTAACCAGAAAATAGATCAGAAATTCAACATTACTGGATAATTAAGCGATATTACTGTGTGTGTGTGTGCGCGTGCATTATTCTTTTACTTCTGTCTATATCGGTGAATTTAAAGTAAAATGGTTTAAATTTTAAAGTTTCATTTAAAATTTCTGAAATAGACTTCAAAAAGAGAAGAGTAGCTGTAGTATTCAGCATTGAACGTGAAGATAAACTTCTTGAATGGTAGCCTGTTTAAGTAGGTTGATGTGGACAAATTTCAAAATGGAGAATTAGACAGTAAGACTTGTCTTTGCACCCACAGAGGATGCTACTAAGAACCCTCATGGTCTCAAAAAAAAAAAAAAAAAAAGTGGAGACGTGTGTCGTTGCACCCACAGAGGATGCTACTAAAAACCCTCTGTGGTCTCAAAAAAAAAAAAAGGAGCCATTTTTTGTGTCATTAGAGAATGCAACTGACATAAAAAATGAAAAGCTGGTCCTTTTTTAAGATGTCATTAAACCTGCCATTCAATTCACTCTTTTCTTCTTACATATGATATCATACATATAAATAATCTAGTACAAGTCTTATGGACTTCTTAATTAAATTGCATAACAGCTGTAACAAATTTGTTATGAAAATCAGCAATAAAAAGGCAAAAACTTTGAAAATAGGCAGAAGTAGAAAACCATGGCATCCTCACTGGAAAAATATAGAACAAATAAAATACTTAAACAATTTAAGCACAATTTTTGGTTAAGATGGAAAGTTAAATTTGGATATAGATAATAGAATAAGCAATGTTAGTATGGTGGGGAGCCAATTCATCGGCATCGTTGAATCTCTTAAGAGGGCGTCCTGGTTTTCTTTTTCCTAATGGTTTGTAATTTCAGGCTTGTTTTGGTAATCTTCCTGTTTTCATTCATTCAACATGTTCCATCCATTTGTGTTATATATATTTTAATTTTTTCTATTACTAATTCCTGGTTTAATTCTTTCATAATTTCGTTTCTTTTGTGATTAAATAGAGTATACTTTGCAGTTTTACTCATAAACTTCATTTTAGCTGTTATTAATCTTTATTTGTCTTTTTGTTTTATTGTCCAGATTTCACTTCCATTCAATAGGATTGGTAGGGCTAATGTATTGTATACTTTTAGTTTGGTTTGTTTTTGTACTAGGTTTGGTTTAAATATAGAGTTAATTAAACCTGTTATTTTTAAATATTTTGCAAGTTTTAGGTTTATATCTTTTTCTAAGTGATTTTCTCTTATGTAATCATACATCCTAGGTAGTTAAATGAATTCACCTGTTCTAAAATTTTGTTATCTATTAGTTCTTACTGGATCTTTTCCTTTAAAGGCCATTGTTTTTGATTTTTCTGTTGATATTCCATAATCTTTGGCTATCTCATTGAAATTTAAAATACCTTTCTCTAAGTTATCTTCAGAATTTATAATTATTATTTGGTCATTGGCAAAATGGAGAGTGTTTAAGTTCACAGTAGGAGAAAGTTTAATACCTTGATGTAAATTTTTATTCCATTTTATTATTATTTCATTTAGATAAATATTAAAAAGAGTTGCTGAAAGGGGACATCCCTGTCGGACTCCTTGGTTTATCTCTCTCGTATATGATAGCACACGATTTAATCTTATTTGTATTTGATTATTTTCATATATACTTATGATAGCTTTTAGAATATTGTTTGGTACTTCTCTTTCTTTTAATATATTAAATAAAATGGAGAACATTATTCTACTTTTAAGCCAACAGAGAAAAGTAATTAGAATGAATCTATGGAAAACCACCCTGGAATGGGGAGCCAATTGAA
Source organism: Typopeltis vanoorti (assembly GCF_054136105.1). Classification (NCBI taxonomy): domain Eukaryota; kingdom Metazoa; phylum Arthropoda; class Arachnida; order Uropygi; family Thelyphonidae; genus Typopeltis; species Typopeltis vanoorti. The sequence continues at coordinate 66,772,153 of NC_143558.1, read as the reverse complement.
TCAGTTTATATGGAATCGGAGATAAATTAGCCAGAACACTAAATCAGCAACAGTCAAGTGTCAAGCTATTTGCAATCAAGATTAATTTGCTAACAGATCTGCAGTTCTCCAAAAAAAAAAAAAGTAATATAATGGTCATAGAAAGACAGCTGCAGCAAGCCATTGACCAACTTTCAAAACAGATTTGCTAATCTGTTTTGAAAGTTGGTCAATGGCTATCACCTCCTTATCCATACATATCTATGTTCTTCACATTATAGCAGCAATTTTCTGGGTAACTCCAGGATTTTCTGATATTGCTTTTTCTAATTTAGCATCATTAACAAACAACTGAATATTTCTCACATCCTGAACTATATCATTGATATATAAATTAAGCAGCAGTGGTGAAAGAACAGAACCCTCTGGTAACACCACTCATCTTTTTTTAAGGGACACAATACACAACTTGCTGGCTCCTGTTATTCAACTGTGAATTCCTGTAATCAAGCTACCAAATGGCTATCCATCACCATCTTACTGAGTTTTAACAGTAACTTATCATGTGATACACCATGAAATCATTTAGCCAAATCCAGATAAATCACTATATAAGCTTCTCTGACAAATACACAGTCATTCTATTATAAAGTGTAACTAGATGACTAAAGCATGACCTCCCCTTAACAGGTCTGTACTATTCCCTCAAAAGATTTCCATTCTCATCAGTCCAGGATTGTGTTTTGTCTCTGATGCAATTGCCTCTTAATTGCATCAGAGACAAAATTTATGACTACACCTGATATATACACTGGCTTATAGTTTGATACTACTGACTTGGATTCTCCCTTATGCAGTGGCATTATTTTTTCTTTTTTCACCCTTCTGGAATCTTCTGCTAAACAACCAAATTAAGGACACTGCCATCTCATTTGCATATTCCCATAATATACATGCTGTTATCCATCCAGTCCAACAGCCTTATTAAAATCAAGGTTACTTAATATTCTGAACACTTCCCATTCTTGAAATGTCAGACTTCTGTCCTCTTTCCTATTGTTACAGAACATTACTCCTTACCCCCCCCCCCACATGAAATACTCATTGAACGTTTCCACGATATTTTCAGCAGATCTAGTGTTCTATCTCCAGCAACTAAATATATGAATCATTTACATGAAAACGCAAGACAAAGGTAATATTTATTTGATTTTAACGGCATGCATTTCAGTCTGAAACTTATAGACCGAATTCGGTGGCAAAAGCAGTTGATCCAATGCTACCTTGTATGAGGGCTACCTTGCAGCCCCCCCCCCAAAAAAAAAGAAAGAAAAAGGAAAAAGACCAGAAAATTCTCCAAAAATCTTTTCCTAATTTTAAAATTCTTTTATTTTTTTTTTAAATTTATGTTGTGTCTTGTCTTCTATTTCTATACTACTTATGAATTAGCAGTCACATAAGGTGGGAATATCCTCTGGCTCTCGGGGATCATGGCTGTTGTGAATGCAAGGCGAACGAAGTAGTGCTCGGGTGATACTTTGTTTGCCCGAGCCAGGCCAGAGATCGTGGGTATCATGTATTGGCGATCACTGCAGATGCTCAGTCATAGGTCATATGCATTGTGTAGTGTGTATTCTCAAATCGTATACCCAATTCGCCCCCCCCCCCCCAAATAAAAAAAATTTAAATCTTGAGTACTCAGCCCCCTCCAAGATTAAATCCTGAGTGCTTCACTGCAAGGTAGAATGCAAATAATGGGTTTATTCGAAATAGAATGAGCCGAAAGATGTCATATTTCCATTAACTTTACATTATAACTGAGGAAAAGGTTAATCATTACTGGAAATATAACATCATGTGGCTCATTCTATTTCAAATAAATCCATTGTTCATTCTACCTTGTATCAACTGGTTTTTTCCCACCAAAGATGGTCTGTAAGTTTCAGACTGAAATACATGGCCTTGTGATCAAATACATATTACTTTGCCTTGTGTTTTCGTGTAAATAATTCATATATTTAGTTGCTGGAGATAGAACACTAGATCTGCTGAAGATGTGGAAACATTCAATGAGTATTTCAGTGGTGGGGGGTAAGGAGTAATGTTAAATAACAAGAAATTGGACAGAAGTCTGAATTTCAAGAATGGGAAGTGTTCAGAATATTAACCTTGATTTTAATAAGGCTGTTGGACTGGATAGATAACAGCATGTATATTACAGGAATATGTGAAAGAGCTGGCAGTCCTTAATTTGGTTGTTTAACAGAAGATTCCAGAAGAGTGAAAAGAAAAAAAAATAGTGGCACCAACTAAACAGAACTGCTACCATCATCATCACACAATACTATCTATTGTCCATCACCACCATTTATTACTAAAAATAAAGAGCCAAAAGGCTTCATTTCAGCGATGCAAAATTATATAAATTAAGTGGATATTAAATCCGACATTTCAAGGCTGAATACAGAAACTATAAAAGTTTCGTGTGAAAATTGACCAGAGAGCTTGCGGGAATACACTGCCGCACTACGAGTTGCCCTAGCTGAACTTAATAGGAAAGCACAAATGCTAAAAGTGCCTGTATATTGCCTTCTATTGGTCCATTTATATACGATTTCACTAGTCTGACTCATTGTTTTCGTCAGAGACTAGAAAGAAACCTAAGAGAGCAAAATCTCTCAGCAGTAAGGAACTTGAAATGTCAGAGATGTGTATTTTCCATAAATGAATTCTCGGTCAGTGCGTAAAGTATTAATATTTATACCACCACCACCACCATTAATATTTTTTTGTCTGTAAATTTCATTTGTTCTCAAGGCCAGTTCTCCATGCAAGGGAAAACAACCTGCTACCACTGTATAAGATCAGCTAATTTATCTGCAATTAAAAATACCCATATAGAGATTCCTCTCATCAAGAAGAGAATTGAACTTAGGCCTTTTGCAACATAAGGGCGCAATGTACTGCTATTCTTCTTATTATTAATCTCCTTACTCACACATTATTTCTTGTTTCTAATTAATTCTTTCATGGTTAAATCAGCCTAGGCTACTTATCTAAAATATCTAGTTATCTCACTAAATATCTAAAATTTGTGGTTATGATTATGAAATTATGTTGTTCGTTGTTCATAGGACTTAAAGCATGCACAAAATACCAATGAACAAATAATATCTAGAAAGCCGAAAAATTTTCATCCAAAGCCAAATAATGCTCATCATTATCAAATTCCTGACATGTACCCTCAAGGGGTGTACAGGATATGATAGTACTACATAAAAAATTTACATCATTACTAACTTCCTATCTACAATTTTCCTCCAAATCAGTCTGTTGCTTGTCAAGACTCCAACATTATCAGATCTTATATTTCTATCATCTAAGGCACTTTGTACCATATCAATCCACCTATATCTTGGTCTTCCTCTGGGTTATTTTCTTGCTAACCTGTCAGAGAACACTTGTTTTGCTAATCTTTCCTCACCCATTTTGTTTAAGTGACTATGCCACCTGAGATTAGCTCTGCTAACGCATTCCTGGATGCTGACAATGTCTAGTTCTTTCCTAATATCCTCATTTTTAATATGATATTGCCATTGATGCCATCTGTTCACGCTTATAATCTTTCTCAGGACTCTTATATCTGCACTCTCTAGTCTTTGGTCAAGTGTTTTATTTCTGATCCAGCTCTCAGATCCATAAGTTAAAACTGGTTTGTATAGTGTTCTGACTAATTTCTCTCTTATTCCATGTGAATTTATTCAATTGACTTCCTACCATACCAGCTTTGTTGATTCTGTTGTCTACTTCCATATTTAATTTACTATCTTCACGAAATATCGTGCCCAAGTAGCTGAAATGTTTTACTTGTTCCACAGGTTCTCCATTCACAGTTGATATTTTCAACGATCTACCTATTTTCATCATCTTTGTCTTTTTATTGCTGACCTTCATACCATATCTATTACAACAATTATTCAATTTAGTCAGGGAATCTTGCAGCAGATTTATTTAGAAGTATAACATTTATTTATTTAGAAGTATAACATTGTCAGCATAAAGCAAAGACCATATATTAACATCTCCAATTCTGATATCATGTTTAATACCGTTTTTCTTCATAATGTGATCCATATAGATAATGAATAATAGAGGGGATAATGTACTTCCTTGTCTCACACCAGATTTAACATTAAACCATCTTCCTGTACTTCCTTCAATTCTAACTGCTGACTCACAACTCAAATAAAGACTACGCATTGCTTGATATAATGCCCCATTGGCACCATATAACTGTAGCGCATTGAATAGCTTCTCTCTTGGCACCTTGTCATATGCCTTTACCAAATCAACAAAACTTAAATACAGATCTTTATTATATTCCCATGCTTTCTCGACTATTTGTCATAAAGTGAAGATCTGATCCTGACAGCCTCTATTTGGCCTCAATCCAGCTTGTTCTTCACCAAGCTTTTCTTCCACAATTCTTCTCAACTGTTTCTCAAGTATACTTGCATAAATCTTGCCAGAAACACTCAGTAGGAAAATATCTCTGCAATTCTCGCATTCAGTTTTATTTCCCTTTTTATATATGGGTACTATGAGAGCTCTACTCCAATCATCGGGAATTCGTCCCTCTATCCACGCCTTTTGAACTATGCAGTGCAGCCACTGTAGGACTTTTATACCACCATACTTCAGTATTTCTGGTTGAATATCATCTACTTCTGCTACCTTTCCACATTTCAAGCTTTTGATGGCTTTTTCTACTTCAAGTATGGATATGTATTCCTGACTGTATGCCTGTTGAGTGTTTTTTACCACTGTGCTATCACTGCTTGTTTCATTTAGCAATTTTTCGAAGTAATTACTCCATACTTCAAGGATATCTTTTTCTCCTTTTACAGCACTCTTTCCTCCATTTAAGCTTCTTCAACAACCTCCAGAATATCTTACCACCTTCTTGATATTTATTTTCTATGTTCTTGCCAAAGTCCTCCCATGACTTTTTTTTTTTAGCTTTCTTACATTTGTCTCTGTATTCTCTAAGAGCACAAGCTGACTTATTTGCCAGAAACTTTTGATATGCTTTTTTCTTTTCCATCACTGCCTCTTTAACTTCCTGTGTCCACCATGGAGTCCTGAGTTTTCTATCCTTCAGACAACCTCACCACATGCCTCTCTGGCTGAATCAATCAGGGTTTTCTTCAAGGCTTGCCACTGAATCTCCAAGGTATGGTACCTGTTCTCAAACTCTTTCATTTTTTCTTCAATAATCTTTGTGTATTTTAGTCTACAGTTCACATCTGAGAGCTGCTCAACTTTTATTCGCTTTAAAACTTTCTTACATGTTATTCTTTTCAATATGAAATTCAATTTTATCCTGCTCAAGACTAAATAGTGATCACTTCCAATTTTAAATCCTCTGTATACTCTGGTGTCCTGCACCAGGGAGAAAAAATCACTATCAACAATACCATAGTCAATGAGACTTTTCTTATTCCTTGCCACCTCCCTCCATGTGAATTTGTGCACATTTTTATGTTGGAACATGGTGTTAGTAATAATTAGTCAATGTCCTGAGCAGAAATCCAAACAGTTATTTGCCATTATTATTAGTTTTGCTCTTTTCTCCAAATTTTCCCAAAATATTTTTGTGTCTGACAATCATTTCCTACTCTGCTATTTAGATCCCCAACAAGGACCAACTTTTCCTTTTTCATTGTGTCAGTTGCTTTCTCTAAAGCATTAAATGCTTTGTTACATATACATTGAAAAAATAAGGGATAGCATGTTCATAAAATACAATACTCTTGATATTCGAAAGAAAAACAGTACCATAATAAGCATTTAGAGAAACAGTTTTTTTTGTTATAGGAATCATTTCAGAATTAAATTTTTCTCTTTTCCCAAGGCTGCTAAGTGGCAACATCAAAAAAGTTGTTCTTGGGTTAGTATCCAATATTCCCTCTAACCTATGCACACCAATTTTTGCTTTCAAAATTTGTTATTTGCAGTCAGTTTTTTATGAACATACCATGAAACAAATTATATAAATCATACTTGTCACTTACTTTATTTGGTAATTTCTACAATGTCTCCATTCTTAGTTACTTTTAGTTTGTGCCATATATGAGAACTGACAGCAAGTTGCAGAGGCATATTTGTTAAGTCTACTGTCTAGACAGTACTCATGCAAATGGTGATGGATTTTTTGTAGCTACACAGATTTACAGATTGAAATAATTTAGTGCTTGCAATTTACTGGTTACAGCTAGACAAAAATGCAATATGAGAAATATTGCACAACCCTTTTTTAGTGCATTGAACCGTCAAAATGTTAATGTTGAAATTAAAGCAGGAAAAGAACTGGAAATTCCTTTGCATTTAATGTCCATGTTTCACAGCCAATATAGGTAGAATCCATTGGTTAAAAATTCCTTTTCAGGCATAATGATAATTGATTTTTTGAATATTGACAGTAATTTTCCAAATGCTTTCAACCCAAGCATTGTATGTTTTTAAAATATTTATACAAAATTTCAAAGCATCCGTATAGGTAACATTCCTGGTGGTTACATTCCAATAAAATCTGGTGTAGTGCAGAACCACGTTGTATGGGACTAACAACCAAAAAAAAAAACAAGGAAGGGGGTTTCATCAGAAGCCAAGAAAAATATACAATTTTGTTTTTATACTATCAGAAACTTGATTTTTATTAAAAATAGGGAATTTACAACGTACACTAGAATATAAATTTAAATTAAACTTTAATATATATTTCCAATATTTCGGCAACGCCACGTTGCCATCTTCAAAGGAACTTAAAATAAAGACACGTGCACTCAGGCACTACACACAGTAAATGAGAACAAAGCAAGGAAGCTGTTGTTTCTTCTAAAAGTCCTGATGGTGCCCCCTAGAGGGCTATGTAGGTATTCTTGGCCGTTGGGCTGATGTACTTCTCTCAAATTTGGGCAGTCTCATGCAACCAAATTTATTGAGGTTTGGCATGTTTCTTAGGGCTGAGGCTGATTCCATGAAAAGTCTTTCAAATATGAACTTGCTACAGTGTATTATTGTGGCTTTCTTCCACCATATTGTGTGGCGTGTATCCAGAGCATGGTCTTGCAGTGTAGTGCCCGCGTACGGGTGTCTTTATTTTAAGTTCCTTTGAAGATGGGAACATGACGTTGCCGAAATATTGGAAATATATATTAAAGTTTAATTTAATTTATAATCATGTGTAATCAACATATAAGCCTTTCTACGAGAATTTATTAAAAATAGTAATAACTGATAATTAGAAACCATTCTTTAAATAAATCAGCAGTTAGCCTTTTTTTTATAATTTTTTTCTAGTATGTAGTAGGGCGTTTTTATTTATATCTTTCATTGCACAAAGATTAGTGATGCAAAAACTAGCATAAGACAAAATAACATGTAGTTATTTTAAGTTATTAAAGTTTAATAGCCAGACATTTCATCCTGAAAATTGCAGGTCATCGTCAGTGGCATAAAGTTAATGTGGAGTACAAGTTAGAATGCAAATAATGGATTATTAACGATAGTAAGGTTTTGACCCTCCATTGCCAGAATCAGAATGACTGCCTCTCCTAACCAAATATATATATGAAAAAGTCTCATTCTAATCAGAGATCATTAATATATATATATATATATATATATAATGCTCCTTCTGTTAACCATTCGCATTGTTCTATTTGTACAAACATGCTGCTCTTGCAATTTCAGATAATCCATTGTTCAATTTCCATTTTGTGCCAGCCTGGCTGGCCGAGTGGTTAGCATATCCGCTCTCCAGCCAAAAGGCTGCAGTTTCGGATCCTGCCGTGGGCATGGTGGATGTTTGCGAGTGTCTGTGGAAATACTAGTGGTGATGGTCGGCGGTAGATGGCGTTGATGTAGTTGCAGTCAGCTGGTGGATTGAGTAGTGGAGACAGTTGTAGAGCAGGTGCCCTCCCTCGATGAGTCCTTGGACTCCCTGGAGCCGTCAAATAATAATAAATTTTTATGGCATAAGTATCTCAAAAAATTCAAACTAGCATAGGGTTTGTGATGCAATTTCTTAATACATTACTGCACATAAGTAATGTTACATGATCTTTTGATGCATTAAAACCTGGTGCAGTTTTTTTTTTAATAAATATCTGTTGGGAATTTTTCCTCCCACCAAAGTCCTGTCTGATCAGCATTGAAAACTTGATACATGCTGTTCAATTAATTTTTAAAAATGAAGTTGAGTAATACACTCTGGGAAAATTAATAAATAATCAAGTAAAAATCAAAATGACCATGTAAAAACCCTCATGAAGCAAGCTTAGAAATCGCATTTTGTAATGTTCGCAACTTTCCAAGTTCAATAATACCAAACCTAACACAAATCTTCCCTTCTTCAAAAAAAAAAAAAAAAAAGAAATTTCCCAATATTGTAATACTGTCTCTGGCATTGGCAAGCAGGTTTTTTCGCCCCGTAAACTCAAGAAAATCGACCATAGAACCCACATTATTTCAGACATTAAATACGAGTGTTAGGGTTAGGGACCGCGAGATGGTGGCACTTGTTGAGCCATCTCTCTTCGCTGCGTGCTGCTTAATTAGTGATAGCCTTGGGCTAGCTCTCTCTGATTGGGTACCAGTGGAGATTGAACTGCCCACTCAGTCTCCGAAAGTTAGATAGAGGGCTAAACGGCCTTGCCTACTCCCTATATACAGGAATAAAAAGGCGGTAGCTTTTTTCATAACGTTTAGCGACTCAAAACTTGAGGATTCACAAAACAAACAAAAGAAGATTGTGTTGAGAAATTACAACCAACGTCAGAGTTTCCCCTCCCAAAACTCAAAAATGCCGTGTTATGCAAGGTTTGTCACAATTCTCACATCAATAATCATTATGTGAATCCACCAACTAAACCGAGCCGCCACTAATGGCACATCTACAACAGAGTCATCTATTGCCCACCACCACCACAAGTAATAGCGAGTTGTTATTATTATTATTATTACCACCGCCCCAAGACAGCATGGAGTCAAAGACTCATCTGGGAAGGCCTTTTATCACACACACAGATCATCATACCATGTTTTAAACACATTCAAACTCTTTGCAGACACCACATTCTCAGGCAAGGCATTCACAACTCTGCACGAAAAAAACCTGCCTCTCACTTCCCTACTCGCACCCTCTTTATGCAGTTTCCAGGGATGACCTCTGGTTCTCCCCTGATCTCCCACTATTCTCTGTAAAACTTCTACAGCATTGATCCTATAACAACCCCTTACCAACTTGTAGGTCTCTATCATATCTCCCTCTTCCTCCTGTCCACCAGACTCTGCAAATTACATCTTCTCAATCTAATCAAAGCCTTATACAACGGAACAAAAATCTCCCTACTTCTACATGTCAGTGTCCTCCACATCATTCCCAGAAGCCTTTGTGTTGTCTTCACAATTTTGGCGATGTGTCCCCAAAATTTTAGATCCTTATCCACTATCACCCCCAGATCTCTTATTTCCTCTACCTCCAACAATATATTTTCACCAAGCATAAATTCTGCATCCCATCTTTGTTTTCCAAATTTTAAAACCTTACATTTTGCAACATTAAACTCAGATCCCCATTTCCATGCCCAATCACTCAATCTATTCAAGTCTTCCTGTAAGGCCATAACTTCTTCACTACACTTCATGGTTCATCCCAACTTTGCATCATCTGCAAACAACTGAATATCTCCATTCAAATCTTCACCTATATCATTAATATACAATTTAAACAGCAATGGACCTAAAACAGACCCCTGAGGCACTCCACTAGCGACTTTCCTTTTCCTGGATATCGCTCCCCCATACACAACTTGTTGACACCTATCAGATAGCCAGTCTCCAATCCAATGCACCAATCTAATATCTAACCCCATGTGCTTTAGTTTGACCGTCAACTTATCATGAGGTACTTGATCAAAAGCCTTTGTAAAATCCAAGTATATTACTGTGTATCCTTTTCCTCTGTCCAAGGAAGCAGTCACTTTATTGTAATAAGTAAGTAGATTACTAAAACATGACCTCCCTTTAGCAAATCCATGCTTTCCATCAAAAATAATGCCATTGTTATCCACCCAACTCTGGATCCTAGTTCTCACAAGCTTCTCCAACAACTTGACCACAACACCTGCCACAGATAGGCCTATAGTTTGATGCTTGAGTTCGATCACCTCCTTTATGAAGTGGCACAATCTTGCCCTCCTTCCACTCCTTAGGAACTTGACCGAGTGCAAGACTCATATTAAAAAACTATGTCAAGGCAGGTGTCACTCTCTTGCACATTCCTTCAGAATACCCGGTGATATATTATCAAGTCACACAGCCTTATTTACATCTAGTTTACTCAACTCCCCAAACACCTCTTGCTCACTTACAGTCAGTCTCTCCTCCCCATCATCAACTGCTCTTAATCTCTCCATGAAGTCACATTCACAAGATTGAAAGATCTTTATGAACTGCTCATTAAGTATCTCCACCACACATTCTGCAACAGCTGTCTTTATACCATTTCCTCCAATCAATGTCATCCTTCCATAATCATTCTTTCTTTTGCTGGCTACATATCGAAAGAACTCCCTAGGATTCTTTTTAGCTTCATTAGCTAAGTTCATACCTCTCTTTAGCTACTCTCACCAACCAAGTCACTCTCCTTGCCTGGTCTTTGTAGAACTCATGAAATTGGTTACTTCCACTTCTCTTATGCTGCCTCCACAATGCCCTTTTTCTCTGTATTGCATGCTTAATCTCTTTATTCATCCATCTCACACCAAACTTATTTAACCTTCTTACCCTTGGAATACATTTAGACATTGCATCTACTAAACAGTTTTTGAAAATCCCCCAAGCTGCATTGATCTCTTTTCTAGCTAACTCCTCATTTCATGCTACACCCTCAACCTGTTTCCTGAGCTCTTCATAATCACCCCCCCCCCCGTAGTTCCACATATACGCTTTTCTCACAGAGGTCCTCGCACTGCTGGCAACCACCCAGGTAATCACCTCGTGGTCACTCACCAATTGGTGGATGATTTGACACCTCATTTACAATTACATCCTCTGATGAGTTGACCAAATCCAAGACCCTCAATCCTCATGTGCCCTCTGTTATATACTGTCTGAGATAGTTATCCCTCAAAAACTCAAGAAACTGATTTTCTTTACTTGTAGTTGCTATATCATCATTCAAGTCTATATTGCCATCAACCATAATGATCACCCTTTTCTTATTTACCTGGCTAATTTGATTATACATTTCATTATCACCACCATCCACATTACCTGGTCTATAACAACATCCCACCAGGTATTTGATTCCATTCACCTCTATCTCACACCATACTGCCTCAAAACTACTGGCCCTGTTTCCCTATATTCTAGAACTTTTTCGTTCTAGAATATAGTTCTAGAATATAACTCGTTATATTCTAGAACTTTTTTCGTTTTATTGCATTTTAGTTTTTTCACTTTAAGAAGTTTGATCTTCACAACTAATTTGGTACTGAATATACTGGTATCAACAAAACTGGATACCGTGTTGTACGAGGATTGTCGCCATTCTTCAACCGTATTAGAGTGAAATCGTGTTATATAGGAGGTTGCATGTATATCTATCCCCTTCTTCCCCCCCCCCCCCCCGAATCTAGGTTTCAAGGTTGTCCATCTGACAGAACAATGCTATTTGCAAATATAAGACATTCGTATTATCATTAATTGCCACTGTCGAACCTAAACATTTCTTAAAATGTTTTATTACTGACAGAGAGGTTGATAAAATAATTAAAGGCTTTCCATTTCAAAAATTGCACCAGTTGTTAGAAAACGCACAAATTTTTTAAGTACTTTAATAAAAAAAAAATACTGTTTTCCTGCCGAGTAAAAAAAAAAAAACAGCTAGTGCAATACACCGTGAATTTTATAGTTTATTTAAACTTGTTTGATGCAATGAATCAGTTTGTGTGCATTGTTAGAGATATTGGTCATCTATCGCGTTAAATATCGAATCCCCCCCTCACACACACACCACCCTGCTTTTCATCTTCTTAGGTCCAGTGTTGACAGCGGACCCTTGTGGGCTCGCATGGTGTGCTCTGTCACGTGTTAAAATGTAAATTGCCTTTACGAGACATGCAGAAGCCATCGGCAAATATTTGTCCAGGGTTGACAGCCTTTCTCTCGAACGTAACTGCTCCTACTGGCTATTGGTATGCTGCATTGGTGGCCGCGATAATTGGAGCATTGGCCGGGAGCAAGGGCGCCGTCTCTCGGTCTGTCTCTGGAGATGGTAGCGGTAAATTGAGTTAGGGCCAGTCGGCCACTGTTTGATCAGCTCAGACCCCTACTTTTGGTTTCTGGACCATGAATGTTACATAGGCAACCAACACCCCAGGTACTCCGACAAGTGGCCAGGGCCGTAGCGGTCTCCTTTCTTACAGCTGACAGAACTCGTAATCTTGATCGTTACACTAGAAGTATTTCCAACTACTGTAGATAGTGCAGTTCCGAACAGCATTTCTTCTTCACTTGTGAACAAAAATTCTGTTATTGACGGTATCTCTTATATATGTAAAATTGTTTAAAATAGCATAGTTGATAAACTTCCCACGAGCTAGTCTCGATTCGGTCACCTTGGGGCGGGAGGAAAACACTTTTACTCTTAAAAAGGATATGCACTATTCTTTGAAAGCCATAGTTAGATACTAAAATTGGTATTGCATTTAATAATGCTTGCTGTGGAAATGCAGGTATTGTAAACTTTACAATATTCATTAATTTGTATACTGCACGTGAGTAGTAAGACATTTTCGTAATAAAATAGCCACACCTGTCATTAAGTATAGAAGATTGACTGCTGAATATGTACGTTATTGGGATTGGGTCGAAATATGGGAACTTTGAATTGTTTTTCTTTTATTATTAGCCCGAGGAAATATAAATGAATAAATAAAAAGTTGGGGGAACAGTATAAAACAAAGAGCCACATTACTATGAATATCAAAATCTCATATTTGAGGTACTGGTTGTGGAAACGATTTAAACGTTGCAAACACATACTCAGACTGTGGTATGCTGCGGAATGATTAGCTAATCGGCACTTTTTTTGTGTGTCGTAAAACGAAAAAATAATTATGTACTAATAATTTCCATTAAAATTTAATAATATTCATTTCTGCCGTTTAATTTTAAAATGATCGATAATGATAAAAGCACCCATGAAAGAGGGTTCATGGAGTGTTCTCAAGTAATTTCACTGGCGTATTTTGGTAGTATGACACTAACACATAAATTATCATATTATGTGACACCTCCAAGGAGTCCAAAGACTCATCGAGGGAGGGCACCTACTCTACAACTCTCCCTCTCCACCACTCAGTACACCAACTACAACAAATCGCAACTACCATCAACCAATACGGTCCACTAGTCTTTACACACGGCGGGATTCGAACCCGCAACCTGGAGAGCGGATACACTAACCACTTGGTCAACCAAGCCGTAATAAATATGTAATATTTATTGCATTAAGACAATTTCTCACTCTTTTAGAATGTATTAGTTTTGAGACAGACCTCTTGCAGGATACTTGGGTTTGAAGATAAGGTAATGTGTATATTCTTTCTAAGCGCACTAATGCTGTTATGCTCAAATTAAATTTAATTGAAACCTGATAAAAGCATGACATGCAGTTTATAATTTTCAGTAGCCAAGCCAGTTTCACACCAGTCATCATTGACAGTATACACCACCTTGTCTAAATTAATTTTTTTTTCGTAATCTTCATGAAAATTGGGTAGTTTTGGATGAAACTTGAAAGAAATCATTTAGATTATCTTGTTTTGGACATGAGAAGTAATCACTTTGGCATTCACTATCTTTGCGTTCATCTGAGAATGAGGACAATAATGTGACAGAAACAAATAATCTGGATTTACAGATTATTTGTTTCTGAAAAATTCTAAATTTAACAGCGCTTCGAGTTTGAATATCAAAACATTCTGAAGTCGACGGAATGCCCCGACTAACGTCCAAGTATTCCATACTTGGACGTTAGGCGGGGCATTCCTCTTTAGCTTTAATACTGATTATCGTGACACAACTTTGTGGTGCATATTTATAGAATCAGATGATCACGTTTCTATAAAAATTGCGGAGAACCAACGACGTCTGCATCAACAGTGATAATGTAGTGCCGGTGGGTGGCAAGTCTGGTTAATCACATTCGTAATTGAAATATCACGTGATTGTGGTTTGTGAAAATATATCTTTTTTTAGATTCTTGTGATTAGATTTTTAACACATTTGCTTGCTTTAAACAGATTTGGTTTTAACTTCGCCCACTTTCCCTTCACATTTCTGGGTATATTATTAAATAATAACACTATATAATGTACAGGGCACTAACTGGCATACAAAAGTGGTTATTGCTATTATTTAGCAGACACAAATACATCTAGTTACTTTCATAGTAAACAAATTAATACCGTAAAATGGCATTTGCACAGAAGTGTGCCGCAATTCAAGCACGTTCATTACATTGTCGTATGTGTCAGTGGCGCACTCAGGATTTAATCTTGGAGGGGACCGAGCACTCAAGATTTAATCTTGGGGGGGGGGGGGTGCGCGCGAGTTGAGTAGATTATTTGAGAATACACACTACACGTTGAATACGACCTATGACCGATTATCTGCAGTGATCGCCAATACACGATACCCGTCCTCTGGCAAACTAGCGCTCGGTCTGCCAGAGCACTACTTCGTTCGCCTTGCGTTCACAGCGGCCGTGATTCCGAGAGCTATAGGGTATTCTCACCTTATGTGACTGCTAATTCATAAGTAGTATAGAAATAGAAAAACGACACAACGTAAATATAAAAATGAATTTTAATTAGGAAAAAAATTTTGGAAATTTTTCGAGTATATTTTTCTTTTTATTTTAGGGCCCCCTGGGTGCGCCACTGGTATGTGTATTTCCCGCTCGCTTTTGATAAGTATGTTTATTTCCGACTGTATTTGCTGAATAAAAAAGAAGCTTGAATGTGTTTTAAAAACACCACAACATTATTCTGGACAGCCCGCCCCTGATCCCTACTAGAAACCCTCCAGGTGATGCACCTGTTCCTGGTGGAGGGGAGCTCCCACTGGCTGTACTGTCTCTGTCATTCAATTTTTTTTTCTATGCTTTTATTCCCGTATTTTTTTCTTCACTCCACTTCTCCTGAGTCTTTTTGCTACCCTATCTTCATGACCACCACCATCATGGAGATCCAAGCAAACAGCCACTTGTTTGCTATTCAGTTTTGACCCGTAGGCGTCAGGAAAAGGGAATCCTGGTTGGTGTTGCATTGCTTTGGCCTTTGCTTCGATGGTGCGGGCAGTTCTGGATGGCCGCCTGGTCAGGATCAGTTGGCCTTGTGGGCTTGCCTACAAGTGTCAATCAATGGGATTGCAGTGTCTGCTTTACCCATGGTGGCCGGGGTAGCCCCGGCGTACCACTCCCAGACACCACCGTGAGCAAGGTGCATCGTGCTATGTAACGAGTCATGTTTGTAGCCAGTATAAGTTGGAGGAATATGATGCTCCCAAATCAGTGCAACTGTGTCTGGTGGAAATGACTGCAAGAAGGGAACTAACAGAGTTTGAAAGAGGTGTTGTGATAGAATGCCATGTTGCAGGTCTATCTTTTCGGCAAATTGTTGACAAATTGGGCAATCCCAGGTTAACAATCAGTGATATTATACTGATATGGAAGCGCAGGGAGTTAACTGCAAGTGCTGCCCACAGAACAATCCACCACACCCACCGAACTTGATAGGGTGCTACAAAGGATAATATGTAAAATCCGCCATTTGTTGACTAGCCTGTTGAATTCGAAGTGCCGGGCATGGATTTGAACACGAATCTGCACTAAAACATTCAGAACCCAGGCTCACACATGGGCCTGGGTTCTGAATGTTTTAGTGCATTTCTAAGCTTCCATGGTAGCTTAGAAAGCTGTATTATGGAGCGACGAATCACGCTACATTCTCTACAGAACAGATGGATGGGTGTTGCGGATCCCGGTGAACGTCTCTTACCAAAGTACCTAACCTCAACTATGAAATTTGGAGGTGGCAGTGTGATGGCATAGTCCTGTTTTGGACTCACACCTGTTTGTGATGCCACGAACATTGAACTACGAGAAAGATCTGAAAATTCTGGACAATACAATGCTTCCTACTTTGTGTCGTTTCTACGTAACTGACCATTGTCTCTTTCGGCAAGACAATGCACCGTGTCATAAGCCTGTTGCTGTAACTGCGTGGTTTGTGGACATGAACGTCACCACACTTGACTGGCCTCCACAAAGCCTTGATCTCAACCCTATTGAACATTTGTGGGATGGGCTCAAGGGATGTCCGCTCCACAACAGTTCAGGACCTCATTACATGGCTACAGGAAGAATTATCCAGAATGCCTATTAAACGCTATCGCTGTTGTGGAAAGTATTCCCCGTAGGATTGCTGCAGTTATCGCAGCTAAAGGAGGTCCTACACCTTATTAAGATGGGCGTCATGACTATTTGTTCCTCACACTATAGTGTCCGGCGACTTCTTTCCAAGCAGTGTACTTTCATGGTAGCTTAGAAAGCTGTATTATGGAGCGACGAATCACGCTACATTCTCTACAGAACAGATGGATGGGTGTTGCGGATCCCGGTGAACGTCTCTTACCAAAGTACCTAACCTCAACTACCTCGACTTCTTTCCAAGCAGTGTACTTTTATTCCCGTGACAGTCATCATGGAATAGAGACCAATGACAAGCTCCATCAAATCGAGTCTGAAATCAAACTGCGACATTCTAGTCTACGCAAGGACCGGAAAGAGGAAGTTGTTCTTGCTCGGTTCCGCACATGCCAGTCTCTTTACGTCCTCCTTCATATTGAAGGATAATGACATTATGTGTGAGTTCTGAAATACCGGATTAACTATCATTCACATTTTAAGGCACTATCCCCGTTTCGTCAGTGGTCACTATTTCAGTGCTATGCATTCATTTTATCGCGTACATATCCTATATATATTATTTTTATTTATAGAATGTAGCTAATTTATATAAGCTTTTAATACTTTTATATGTTTTTACAAACTTCTTTACACTTGTTTCTATACATGTTTTATGCTGTTCCTTTATTTGTTCATTAATTAATAATTAATGAACAAATACCTCGTGTATTTCCATGATTCGTATTATCGCAGTATGACTTAGCTCTCCTTGCGCCTCTAACCTTTAACCTAGGCATGCCAAACTCATTTTACCTCCAAGGGCCAAATTAAGAATTATACATCAAGCCGCGGGCCGCAACAGAAACATAATCTCAAAATAAAAAAGAAACAGATTTTTTAATATTAACATTAGAGTACATAAATACAAAATACAAACATGTTACAAAAAATACATATAACATATAAAGTTTACATATTTAAATAAAATTATACATATCATTTTTTTAAACAAACTTGACAACGTTTTTCATTAACGAAATCTTCAAATTTTGGTTGAATTTGTTGAGCTGTGGTTATTTTCAATATTGCTTGCACATACTGGTCTGTCAATCTTGATCTTTCCGCAGTTTTATTATTCTATAAAGTCGAAAATAGTTGTTCGCATAAATATGTGCTACCAAACATAGATAAAATACGACTAATTGCACATAACATATTGGGGTATCGATCGGGCGATAAATAATTAAAGAACTTTGGAATTCCAACATCCATATACTTTTGTTTCAATACGGAATCACACTGAATTTCGATTAATTCCAACTGTAAATTGTCATTAACAGTTTCAACATCAATCGATAGAGGAGAAGTAAATATGTGAAACTGATTTTCATATTTCTTAAAATCTAAAAATCTTCTTTCGAATTCATTTTCTAATCACTTAATTTGATTGGCATATTCTGAAAATTTCAGAATATGCTAATCAAATTTTTCAGTGATTTTCGTAATAATGATTGACAACATTCAAAATGGGATAAATTTTCTTTTTGAATTTGTTTTTGCCAAAGTAATAATTTCTGTTTGAAAATGTTAATATCGTCCAATAACATGGTAACTACATGTTTGCCCTGTAGCTTCAGATTAAGTTGACTAAGGTGACTTGTAATATCAACTGAAAAAGCCAGGTCCATTATCCACTGATCATTTTTTAATATTTCACATTCATAATTTGTCGATTCTAAAAAAAATGCTAATTTCGTCCAGCAATTTGAAGAATCCCTTTAAACTTTATGACTGAAAAGCCATCTAATTTCTGTATAATAAGGTAGATCGCTATATTCACTTTCTATATCTTCTAGAAAGTTACTAAATTGGCGATGATTAAGCCCATGTGCACGAATATAATTTACAATTTTACTGACATTTTTAGGACATGTCCAATATTTAAAACTTTGGAGCATAGTTTGCTGATGAATAATGCAATGCAAATGTTGAAAATTATTATTACCTTGTTCTTTACATTTTTCTTTTAAATTTGTAACAACTCCTTTAACAACACCGGTCAAGCAAGAGCTCCACCAGTTGCAAGACAAACTAGCTTTTTTAACGGTAAATGGTATTCATTCAAAACTTCCAGAAAGGCGTCAAAAATATCAACTCCAGTGGTTGTATCGTTCATAGGAATAATTTCTAGAAGTTCTTCACTTACTTTTAAGTTCATATCACATCCACGAATGAAAACAGCCAGCTGAGCGATATCCTGTACTTTCGTCAATTGCTGCAAGGGTTTCATATAGGTCTGAAATGTTGGAATTATTGATTTTAGTTGTTTCCTTAAGTTCCCGGCTATATCATCAATTCTGCTAGCAATGGTATCTCGAAAGCTTATATTTTTAAATTTCTTTAATTGATTAGGACAACACTTCAACTGCTTTAATAATACATTCGCGAATAAATTCCCCTTTAGTGAATGGTTTCGACTTGCTTGCAATTAAATGTGATAACAAATAACTGGTTTTTACTGTAGCTCTATTATCTTCAATAGGTTTGGTAAATACACTTTGTTGATTTTGAAATGTCAACTTTAATTCTGACAATTTATCTTCACGAAGTTTCGCAACATATTTTTCATAGTTTTCTTTATGATTTGTATCGTAATGCCTTTTAATACTATATTCTTTGCAAACTGCAATAGAGTTTCTACATATCAGGTATAATTTTTTTTTTTTCCTCTTGAATACAAAAATATTGTAACTCTCATTTTTCTTGAAAACTACGATGTTCTTCAATTAATCGTTTTTTACTCATACTGGATGAAAGTTTCGACATTATTTTTATAAATTCTTTATTAATTATAAAGAAAACACTACACTTTCTTACCACTTGAAAATTGCTAACAGCTAGCCTCCTATTGCTGTGGTCAGCTGATGTAGCCGCGTAAGTAGACTTGCTCGTTAAAATTCGATATTTATGCAGTTGTGTAACAAGATTTTTTGAAATGACAAATGGAACATTATTTCCTTTAGAAATTGCAGAGTAGTTTGGCATATTATAATCTATATATATATATATATATATATATATATCTTCTAGGCTAGACAATTGTGGACCAGATTTGTTTGTCTTTTTCTTCTGGCTTCTCTCTTAGCTAAAGTTATTCTTTTGTATTCTATTTCATCTTCTAATCTTTTACTGCTAAAGCATTTGTGGTATGTTTCGGTTTTTTTTTCTCTTTTCTATTATTTCATCATCCTATTTTTTTTTTTTTTTTTTTCATTTTTAAGAATTTTTGGTGTTTCCTGGACTTTCATTTGTTGCTATGCTTAGTGTTGCCTTTATGTTATACCATTCTGTTTCTATTCCCCCACCACCACCCAGCTTTAACAAGCAATTTAATTCTTTCCTGATATAGCTATTGTGTATTTCTGTCATTTAATAATCCTAATTTTGCAATGGGATTTTTTGCTTCATTAATTGTAGCCATTTAGGTTTTATATTAGTAAGGAAGTGATCATTGCCTATTTCATAGCCTCTATGCACTTTAGTAATTGTTTATTACATTATTATTTTTACGGCTATTTTGCCTGCTTTTGTTTAGGAGTGCCCCTTTTTTTAATGTCATTGGCTTTTTACTCAAGAATTCTCAGGCCATTGCAGATGTATTTTAGAAACAAATATATGTAGCATAGTAGAAGAAAATTCGCACATACCTTTTCTTGGATGTTGTTGCTTGTCTTCTTTCTGCGGTGTGCATACTTCTGCCTCTTATGGTGTTGAAAGGGGAGTGGGGAGGATTAGGCAATGTGGGAGGATTAATTCGAAAAAACCCGTTTATATATATATATATATATATATATATATTATTTTTAAGGGTGGGCGAAGCGCCTTTTTTGTTGTAGCATGGGAAAGAGATGAAAAAAGGGGACTAAAAATAGAAACTGTTTTTTTAAAAGAAAGGGAGGGTTTATGGGAAAAGGGGGCCGGGGAGAGGGTTTCCGATAAACCCTTCCTCTAAAAAAGTTTCTATTTTCAGCCCCTTTTGTCATCTATTTCCCACCCTACAAAAAAAATGTCCCGCCCACCCTTAAAAATAATATATGTATATGTTATATATATATAGAAAAACTTTTTTTTCAAATAAATCCTCCCACATCTCTTCTAAGCCCCACTCCCCTTTCAATACCATAACAGCAGAATTATGCACACCGCAGAAAGAAGACAGGCAACAACATCCAAGAAAAGGTATGTGCGAATTTTCTTCTATTATACTACATATATTTATCTCTAAAATACATCTCAATGCCCAAAGAATTCTTGAATAAAAAGCCAATGGCATTAAAAAAAAGGGGCACTCCTAAATAAAAGCAGGCAAAATAGCTGCGAAAATAATAGTTTTTAGGAGGAGTAACATGGGAGTTTTCCCCAGAAATAATACCTATGTATGTTTATTACATTTTATTTTGTATTTAAAATAGAGTAATCCATAATTAATTTCCATCCTTTTGCTGGTATAAAGTTTATGTATATCTTTATAGAAGGAATTCACTACAAAATCAAGTAAATTAGTCTGTTTATTGTTAATCGAACTTTCATTTCAATGTTTGTAGTAATTTATCTGTTTTGAAATAGGTTTATTAAGTAGGTTTTGTGCCTTTTGATCTCTGCTGACGCCACTGTATATCAAAGTTCTCAGTTTCCATGATTCTTTTAATTTCTTTCTTTTTTTTTCTTTCTTCAGTAATTATCAAAATTTTAACTCCTCCGGTAGTTAACATTGTGTCATTCTGCTTCTTACATCCCAAGTCGCAATAAGTATTATACATTCGAACCCCAACTTAGGAACATGCCTTCTTCGAAATGTTTTTCTAAGTTGAATATTCATAGATTGAATTCCCCCCCCCCCCCATAAGATCTATTATTAAATTTGTTAATGCTTTTCTGAATTACCCCTTAATACAAAGTTGGTAAAAACTAATCTTCTTCTTCTACGCGTTATTCCCGCTTCCTATGCAGGGTCCGCGTGTTACTTTTAGATGCGACTTCTTGTTAGTACTACTCCCAACCGACCCGTCGCCTGGTCTGCCGCTGGGGGGGGGGGAGATATTTTTGACTATAGAGGCGTATGTTCACGGGGCCTGTTTGCGGGATGAAAAACGCCAGATAAATTGGCGGAAAAAACCCTACTGACCGCGCCCAAGACCGGCTAACTTGGCTATGCCTGAGGAAGATCCTCAAATTCCTCACGTCTACAACGGGAATCGAACCTGGGACACTCCTTCCCGAGGCATATGGTTGCGAAGCGCAAAGCCACTAGGCTAACCGCGCAGTACAAAGTTGGTAAAAACGAATAAATGTAGATAATTCATTCTGATTGATTAAATGGAATGTCCTTACGCATACTGTAAGATGTACGGTATGCGTAATAGTTAGGACATGACCGATATAAAGTTATTTTCGTATTGATTAATTAATATCAAAATATTTTCATAATGCACGTTTATTATAAAAGTACATACAGTACATTGAAAGCAATTAAATTTTTTCAGGTTTTTTTTTTATATATTTTATTTTTTATTTCTTTGTATAGTTTTAATAGACTAACTTTCTGTTAATGCCTTTACAGAAAAATGAAACACTGGTTTTTTTATATTTTGATTAGGAATACAAATTATTAAACAGCGTTCGATTTCTAGACGTAGATTTCTGTGGTTTTTAATAACTTCACAACTGTTAAATAATTGAGAAACCAGAATATATTAATGTGGTGTCTCAATACCGAAAACTACCAATAACGTTCCATTCCTTCGACCGCCATACAGGAAATAATGCGCGCTAAGCGAAATTGCGTTAAGCGAATGCAATAAACAATAGGAATAATTATAATTCATCCATCAGTTAGCGTAAATTTGAAAAAAAAAAAGTATAATCTATATTAGAGGATAAAATCAACAAAGTTAATAAAACCCAATTGCTTAAATTTTTATTTAGTGTCTAGACATTTGATTGAGCTACTTTTTTTACAAAAAAAAATTAAGTAAAGATGTTTGAATCCTGCTCGACTTTTTCATCTTGTCATGCAATTTGCGATAGCTGGCGACCGCTTTATTAAGATTTCGGCGGACTTCGAAACTTCGTTCCATATCAGGATCAGCACCAAACAAAATTTCCTAATGGTCAATGTGATTGAACACTATCTCAAGTTCTTTTGCAGTTAGCTACTTAGTCGTAACGTTCTCTTCTTGTTCGCACTCCTTACCTTCTTCATGTGTACGCTGTTCTTCTAGTTCATGGAGATCATTCTTGCTTAAATTCTGAATTTAAATCGACAAGTTTTTCACATCTTAATTATCCAGTTCATTAAATCCAAGGTCTTTTCCAGTTGTGCTGATTTCTTCAATAATGTTAATCTTCGATTTTGCGCACGATAAACTGGCATCGGCTTGAGTTTAAAGTCACTTTCTGCATTGCCTCCTATAAAAGCATAAGACTATCTTTAGATACATTGTATCCTGGTTAAGATGCTTCAGTTTAAGCTTGGAAAGTTTTTGTTGGCATACGCTTCCGAAAGAGATCAATTTCGTCGACGTTGAATATTTGTCAATCGTCATAATCACCCTCCTGAATTATCCTTTGCAATTCTTCAGGAAACTTGGCTAGCACACTAGTAGATTCCCAAGTTAATATTACGTTATGCAGTGCAGTTTCGATTTTTAAAACGGTCAAACCATCCTAAACTCGCAGTATAGCTTTCACATTCCTCTTGAAACTGAGTCTCTTTCAATTATGTAAAAATATTGAGAGCTTTTCTTGAATACTCCCAGTACAAAGGGGTATTCCTTTTTGGTTATAATCCTCAATCCAGAGTGACAGAAGACCCTCCATCTCAATCATAAAATGTCTTCTATTTTGGGTGATCCGCATGCTTAAAGAAGCAGTAGCACCTTTTTCTTGTTCTTTGTATTCTTTGCTCTTATTTAATATTGTTCGAACTATAGACTCTCTGTAT
The DNA here is from genome assembly GCF_054136105.1 of Typopeltis vanoorti. NCBI lineage: Eukaryota > Metazoa > Arthropoda > Arachnida > Uropygi > Thelyphonidae > Typopeltis > Typopeltis vanoorti. The sequence continues at coordinate 66,748,628 of NC_143558.1, read as the reverse complement.
CCCAATTACTAATCCCACTATCCCAGTTTCACACAATCATTGTATTACTAGCGCCACTTTCATCTCTCTTAATGACTTCCAGCCAATCCACTTGCTGCAGATTGGCGACAAAAAATTTCACATAACTTAAAAACAATCAAGTTAACTGATTAATCACTCGCATAAAGCGGGATTTAGTATCATTTCACCCAGTCACGCTACTGATTATTGTGCATATTGAATTCACGTTAAGCGAGGTTTTCCTATATATTTCCTTTTTTACAAATAGCGATGTACTGAACAGAACTTGCATGTGAGTATAATCACATCATTTAAAATTGCTACAACTGTTTGCCGTTATAAACATGATCACTGCAAGAAAACAATTTTTTTTTTTTTAAATTTTTTTTTATCAGATTTAGTTTCTATTGACATAAATCGAATATTTTTCCACTTTTAGCACTACGTTGCTGCTTCTTGCCATATTTCAAAGGTAATAAAAATGATATATTTACATACTCGTATATGTGTATTATCCTTGAAATATGCATAAACTATTAATGCTGAAGCTGAAGAATATTCAATATGACAGAAAATGGGGGGGGGGGGGGACTACAGGACTAATTTTCCATTGTGCATCATAAAATGTAAGCATGGGATTCTGTATTCATTAGGTGAATTTGGAGTCGCAGTTTATTACCTCCCTCTTTTTTTTTTTTTGCTATGTTTAAAACATAGCAACACGTTTTTCATTTCTTCAGAAAAGGACCATGGAATGGTCCTTTTCTGAAGTCAGTGTTCTTTTGTAGCTTAAAAGTAAAGTAAAATTCGCCATGTCACGTTACTAACCTGCCGATGAGTAGTTCTGTGGTAGTGGGGAGGTGGCTACCTTAAAGGCCTCTGGATGTGCCTTCTTCCAGCTTAAGATGTTATGCGTATACCGACAGTACACAGTTGCTGGTGCCATCTTTTGTGACAACAAATCAACTATACGAAGGCAGGATTGGTAGATGATCGAGAGAGGCAATCTTTTGCTCATCATCTGGTATTCTGGTATATGAAAGAGTTACTTTCAAAACACATCTCTCCAGTTTTATTAGATGTGTCATTGAATTCCCTTCCAGTTACTTCTTTCCAATTTTTTGAACTCATGAACATCAAGATCAATTCTAAAAGTTTTTATAGATAGATTCAGTGGTGAGCTATGAAAATTTTAACAAAGGGCTAGCATCATCGAGCAAAAAAAAAAAGCCATATTTCACACAAAAACTTTTATTAATACAGCTTGTGTACAAATGCCAATCAAAAAGTATGAGGGGACAATCAACCTGTAAAGGCTATCATTTTTAAACAAATATTTCATGATCTAAACATGAAATATTTGCACGCAATCATCTGTGTTAATTTATCTTACATAAGAAAAACATTATTGAACTATCAAAATATAATAAGAATAAAATCTTTTATAATCACACATAAAATAGTCTGCATTTTTTATAAAGAAAATAAATTTGTTTTGTTTGCGATAGAAGTTTTTATGACAAACAATCAATAAATAATAAATAAATATTATCTAAACACAAAACAATATTGATATACATTATGTTTCTCTTTTGTTTTTATACTTCAAGTGATAATCAACAGTACCAATCAAGGGACGTTATTTTATAGTCCTATTTATTTATATGCGATTACCAAAAGGGAATTCTTATTTGCAAAATGGTGGTAACAGTAACTATAATATTTTATTTAATAAAATCACTTTGTTAGGTTACCATATGAGTTTTTTGCTTATTATATTTCAAAAAATTATGTTTTTGTTTTTTTGAAAAAATAAAAATAAACAAGAAGAACAAGGGGCTCACAAATTTGAGAAAAATTCGACAAAGGGCTCGGGTGAGCCCCTTATAGCTCACCACTGGATATATATTAATAAGAGTAAGTCACAAATAGAATGGAAGTTAGTGTAATGAGGGTTGCTGGAGCAGAAGTGGAGTTAATTACTTCTCCAATGTATTCAGAGAAACAAGCAGGATTGAAGAAGGGATGATAAAGTAGAAAAGGTATACTTATAGATCTGTATCAGAAAAAGAAACTTTGCTGATATTTTAAAATGTTTGGCAATTGATAGAGCTGGGGATATGGATGACATATCACACTTGGTAGTGGGTATATGTCATATTTCATTAAACCACTTAATATTTTTTAGCAAATCAATGAGAATAGGAATCATATCCACTGACTGGAAATTTGCAAGGATAATAATAATTATTCTTGCAGTAATAATAATAACAATTCACAAGGGGATAGGGACATACTGCATAAAATGGAGAATTATAGGTCATTCAATCAATCTTTATAGGAGGTATCAATAAATCACTGTAATCAAAAACTGTTTCCAGTACTTTTACAGAGATGACTCATTGATCTTAATAAATTAATGTTTTATGAAGTCACTGCAATAGCTATGGTGTAATTTATTTAGATTTTGGCAAAGCCTTTGATAATGTTATTATCAACCTGCTATTTAAGCTGCATCAGTTGAATATCAATGATTATTTAGTTAAATGGATGTCATCGATTGTCAGCTAGTTATGAACAGAGATTAGCAGGGTTACCATTTGGAAACTTTGTTATTCAACATATTTATCAGTGATCTCCGTGGAGTTTTTTGCTTGGTTACAATGTAAATTATAATAGAACCAAATTATATTCTTGTTTTGATCCTTTATCCAAGACTAAGCAAAGAAATATGGGTGAGAAGTATCTTCATGACTGGACTGTTTGTATATTGCTAGCGGCAGATGACTTCACATTAAATTGCCCTAGTACCCCATAATGCACAGCACACTTTCTCTCAGATGTGTATATTGCCATTGCTATAGGGAAGGTCACTAGACCGATTTCAATCTTCACCAGCACAATTTTTTGTGAAGTCATCTGCACACAAGTACAGTGGTGTAGCTAGAGCTTTTGCTGCCCCTCTCAATACACACCAAAAATACTACAAAAAGTCAAAACAACATATAGGGAAATAAATTAAAACACTATGTTTATTTTTGAAGTAAAACTTTAATTTCAACATTCTAAAATGTTATTTTTTTCTTGCTTTTCTGTTAGCAAAATCATCGATGACATTGGCGAATTCTATTTCATGTAATGTATAATTCTTAATCAATTTTATTAAAAAAACTCCTCTCACAACTAGCAACACTTACAGCAATTGCGAGGAAAATTTGCAGTAGTATTACAATATTTGGAACTGAGTTCTTGAGACTGTATTTTAGAATTAACTGCAAAAGTTCAAAAAGATTCAAAGTGCCGCCCGGGGTGGACCACCTCCTCTTCCCTTCCCTAGCTATGCCTCTGCACAAGTAGCCCCTAGTTATGGCACTTGATGTGCAATCTTTTGTTTGCTTACTCTTGGATAAAAGATCAAAACAAGAATATCATTTCTTTCTATTATAATTTAGTAATACACGCTTAGGTATTAATTGTTAACTTTCTCTCTTTGCAGATGATGTAAACTTGTATACAGAGTATTATTCTGATAAAGATTTGATATCTTAACCTTGCCTTAAAAGATAAGGTTAAGATATCAGAAAAACGTGGGCAGGAAAGTTGAGTTTAAAATTCAATTTGGAGAAATGTGTGTATATTTGATTTGTATTAAATTAGGATCAGACGGTTGCAAATTGAATGGAAATTATTTGGAAGAAGTTACTGAATATAAGGATTTCAATATTATCATGGATGAGCAATTGCATAATAATTGTCTAATGCCTTTTAATTTTCCGAAATTGGTGGAGTGTTTTAGTCCTTACTTTTGGAAATTAGTGGGCAGTCCATCTCTATCCTTTGCTGTCACCAGTAGTTAAGGCTCTTTATCTGACGGATTTTAGAGGCATTGCAGCAAGTGACAGCAGACAGTTGTGGCCATTTTGTGATCCTAAATTAAGAAATTTAACTTCAGGATTTATGGGGGTGTGCTGAAAAGTTGTAATAATTACCATTAAGGAATTGAGGTGTTTAAAAAAATTTTTGATTGAACAACCTCAGTTGTTGATATCCCTGCACCCCCTTTGTATGTTTTAAAGACAGCTACTAAAGCATAGATTATCACTGGTATTCATTTTTAAAAGAAGTTTCACTTGCAGAAGTGAAACTTCTTTTAAAATTTTTTTTAGAAATCCAGATTTCTAATAGACATTAAAACTGAAAGTATAAAGTGTTCAGTAAGTAAATTTGAGGGATTATCATAAAGTTCAAAATTAATTATATCATGTATAATGTAGAACTCGATCTCTACTGCAACTGGCTGATCAAGACCTGCTAGGACAGTGTTTCCCAAACTTTCATTGCATGCATATCCCTTGTAAAATTTATTGCATATCCCTAGCAATACAGACATACCCCTTCTTAGGCAGAGACAATTTGGAAGAAATTGTAATAATATTTCATTCACGCTCGAATAATTATAAATTTTATTTTTTATCATTGTCATTATAATAAATGACATGTGAAACAATTTTTTAAAATTATTAACTACATTTTAGTTTCATGACTCCAATAAACACACAGTTGATTTAGCAGAGAGATTTAAGTTTCAACTCATGGTTCAAAGTATCTGAATTTAAACTTTTAATACAAACATTTCGAACCGTGCAGTTGGAACACAATCATACCCTTCAACCATATGTGGCTCTAATGGTAGTCAGTCATTACATGCAAGAGTCATATTTTATTTAAAACTTCCTTTAGATTTTTTAAGTAAATTGATTTCAATAAATTGAGGACACAATTTATTGAAAAATTAATTGTAGAATGGAGCTGCACTTTATTATTGTTATTCATGACACCTCCAAGGAGTCTGAAGACTCATCACAGGAGGACATCTACTATACAACTGTCTCCACCACTACATCGAACTTCTACTACCAATCGACGCCACCCACCACCACCACAACTAGTATTTTTTTGTCTGTAAATTGCATGTGTTCTGAAGGGCCAATATGTCTGTATGCGGGATGAAAAACCAGAGTTTCCGGGAGAAAAAACCTTGCTACTTCCATATGAGATCGGCTAACTCACCTTCGATTGAAAAAGTCCACATAAAGTCCACTTATCTACAATAATACAGAGACAAAAAGTAATAAATTAAAAAAAGCTGTGTCTCATGCTTTGGGGAAACACTGTATTAGGGTATAGAAGAAAGAAGTAATATCAGGAACTAATTTTTACTTTTCTGATGGGAAATTATGGAATGGTCATCCTCAAAGTGTTGTGAATACGGATAGTGTTGAATTGCTAAGAATGAATCAGTCAAAATGTTATGGGTGAAAGGCAAGTTAAGAAGTGTGTGTGTGTGTGTGGTCATGTTGTGGATATGATTGTTTACTGTCATAATTACCGTTCATATAAATTTTGAATGCCATTTATTTTATATTAACTGTTAAAATAATGTCATTTTATAATATGTAGTAGATTACATTGACATATAAGGAAGTCTTTTTACAAAGCTTTGATATGACTTCATATGAGTGCAAAGGAGAGTGTTAATTATGATATCTGGACTATGAAACATACATTGAGGACAGAGTAAGAATTAAGACTACAGACATTAACAAACAGGAGAAAGAGGGGTTTATGATTGAGTCTTATTTTCTGAAAGCGTTATGCAGGATACTGCTAGATGGAATTTTCATTTTTATGCAAGGTGGGAAGATGAGAAAGTCCCCGTGGAAGTTTAGAATGAATGCAGTCAAGAAAGGGTATATGTCAAATTATTTTTTCATGGAGCAGTGACTAATTGGAATGGAGTCTTTGGAGGCTGTGAGTGCAGATAATGTGAATGAATTCAAGAATAGGCATAACAAATTCAAGAAATACAAGTTTAGTGATCAGGACATTTGATCATAAGTAATTGGCACTGTTGAATATGTTTAATAGTGTTGCTGTATATACGATGAATAGGAACATGAAAACAAAAGACATTATGAATGTGTGGAAGTGCATGCTATTCTGTTCAAGGCTGAGAATAGCTGAATTATGTGTTTTGGTTGCCACAGTGGAAATAGTTAGTATGAGCATGTGGCCAAGCTGTTGATATTTGATTGGTCTGGCCTAGAAAACTTAAGCAATTGAGTTAATGCTATTGCCACTTTTGATGGGCATAAGTTGCCTGGTGGAGGGCTGAAATAATCCTTAAGACTTTGTAACACCTAATAGTGCAGTTGTATACATTTTGTCTGCATCATTTATTTTAATTATGTACAATATTAGCTTGGGGATCCACATTTATCATTCTCGGCAGGACATATTATAAGTTACCATTAGACTTGAGAACAAATTCGAGTGCCTCTATAGCATAATCGGAAGAACAATGGAACAGTGTACCCTTCAGTTGGAAAAGAACTGGGTTAAATTTTTATCATGATGAGCAGAATCTTTATATGGACTTTATTAATTGAAGGCGAATTAGCCAATCTCATCTAGAGGTTGTAAGATTTTTTTTATCCCACATACAAATCAGCCATGATAACATGCAATTTACAGACAAAAATACTGTTAGTGGTGGAGCAGTAGATGGCTTTCTGTGCTGATAGTGGTAGTGTTATTGTGTATTTGGAGGATTAAGGTAGCATAGAGTGGAGTAGTGTGCCCTCCCACAATGAGTCCTTGGAGATGTCATGTGATACTGTATATTTATAAATTCATATTTTTGAATATATATCTGTGAGCTCTTGCTCCTTAAATATCACAAAACAATTTTTTTTTAATGTAAGACTCATGGATGTCTTCAGAAATTCATATTTTTAAGGGGATTGTATTCAGCACCAATACCATTATATTCTTTAAATACAGCAGCAGTTTGCATCGGAAACCTCATTTTCAATTCATAAACTTAAAAAGAAAAACAGTGTTTGTTCTACCTTGCAAAGCAGTTTTATTTTTATAGATTAAGACATTTCCATTAACAAAAATTTTGGTGTAATAGCAAACACACAGATGATCATGAACCATAATACCAGTATAGAATATTGAAACTGAATGGCTGCTCCTTTGATGGATGATTGGCTTTGTTTGTTTAGCTCTGCTCAAAATTTCATTCTTCTTTTCAGTAGCATGAAACTGTATTTTAAACATTGTTTTCAAATTCCAGATCAGTAGTTCCTAAACTTCACTGTAAGCATCATCCTTCACAATAATGCCAAATATTATGAATCCCCTAATTCTAATTGTATTTGTTGAATCCATTCAATTATTCACTCCTTGTATTGTGTCTTAACACTCCCCATCTTCAGCAAGCTATTTATTATTGTATTAGGTCCCAAATAGAGTAAGTAAAAATAACAATAATATAGATAACACTAATGAAAGCAGATTAACAGATATTGTCACTGCTTATTAATCTAACCTAATCCATGTGTCTAATGCAAAGCAAGTATGACGACATGTACATGACTCTCCTTAGTGCAAAACAACTGCTTAGGTGCATTGGCTTTATTTTTTCCATTTTTATCTTGCTTATTCTTAATTCATCATCATCATCATCAGCCATTATTGATCTACTGCTGGATGAAGGCCTTTCCAAGATTACTCCAATACTCTCTGTCCACGGTTCTCCTTTTCCATGTCACTCCTGCAAATCTGATGATATCATCAATCCACCGTGATTTCAGTCAGTGTCGTAGTGGTCGTTTTCCTCTCGTGGAATCCAGTCCGATACTTCTTTTGCCCATCGCTGATCTTGTCTTCGGGCAATATGCCCAGCCCATTGCCACTTCAGATGTTTCACTCTTCCTATGATGTCAGAGACTTTGGTTTGATTTCTTATCCATGTATTCCTTTTGTGATCCAATCTCGTGATACCAAGCATACTTCTTTCCATACTAAATTGTGTTGTTCTTAATTTTTGAATTTCCTTTGCATTCAGTGTCCATGTTTCACAGCCATATGTCAGTATAGGAAGAATGCACTGGTTAAAACCCTTTCTCTTTAGGCATAATGGTAGTTGGATATTGAATATTGAATTTTGAATATTGAATGTAATTTTCCAAATGCTTTCCACCTAAGTATCCTAATATCTGTTGTCCTAACATATACATATACTTAGGAAATGAATTGTCCTAAGTATATGTAATGACCTACTTGCTTAATTTCCTCATTATTGATTTTTATTATCTCTGGTTGGACATAGTTATTGAACATAACTTGGGTCTTCTTTAGGTTTATCTTTAGACCTGCTGTTCTGCTAGCAATTTGGAGCTCATGGATACGAGTCTGTAATTCATGTGCAGTTGAAGTAAAGATAACCATGTCATCTACAAAGCATAAATGGCTTAAATATCTTCCATTTATCTTCAAACCTTTCCCTTCCCAATCAAGAAGTTTGAATATTTCTTCTAGGCACGCTGTGAATAATTTTGGAGATATTGTGTCTCCCTGTCTATATTCCCACAGTAGAGATGTTTCCATTGAAATGAATTGCTGCTGTGGCATTGGTGTATGCTAATTTGATGGTTCTGATGTAGGGCTCCTCCACTTGTTGGTTTCGTAATGCTTTAAGTATTGCACAAGTTTTAAGTGAATCAAAGGCTTTCTCATAGTCAAGAAAACCAAGACATAGTGGTAATTGATATTCATTACACCATTCAATAATCTGCTGCACAACTTGAATATGGGTCCATTGTACTAAAGCCCCTTCGAAAGCCTGCCTGTTCTTTTGGTTGCACTAAGTCCAGAGTTGCACAAAGTCTATTAGCTAAGACTTTTGTAAACACTTTGTAGACCACTGATAGTAGACTGATAGGTCAGTAGTTTGTCAAGTCCTTCTATCTCACCATTTTTATGTATCAGAATTAGGGTAGCCTTCTTCCATATTGTTGGTACATCATTTTTCTTTAGGCATAAAGTAAATTCTTAATTATGCTTGATTAATTAATTCTGTCGTTATGAATTGTTCTTCACTGAAACCACATTTGGAGAACTACTGCCCCCCCCCCCCCCAGCCTCTTTGCCATCTGCATTAGAAAATAAGTAACTGCTGTAGTTAATATTTCAGTGCATTTTAATTTCATTTTATTACTTATTATTGAATAATTTACAGACATTATTTAACTTGCATTCATTGTAAATGTAAACATCAACTGAGAGAAAAAATGCACTTCTTTTCAACATTATTGATTTTTGAAGGTTATTGTTGAACTGAACTTTTGTGACACTATTTTTTTAAATAATGTGAGGTAATGAGCAGGAAAAGTTTAGGCAGAGTAGATTGACAAGTGCAAAAGTGAATGATAATTATGAGAGATTTTAACTAGCAGTGTAACTTGGGCAGAGGAAACAGCATACAGTTGTAAGGGAATGAAATTTCTGGAATTCTTGTGGGACAATGTCATTGCAACTTATGGCACATGGGACACAAGAAGCAGGAGTTTGGGATTTGGTTTTAGCATCAGAGGACCTAATTGTAACTCAGGTTTATCCTTGCCTGTGGTTGGTGAAATGAGTGTACAATCTTAACTTGAAACACCTGTGAAAGTATCAAAGAGAAAGGAATTTATCTGGAATTATAAGGCAGATTATTGTAATAATAGTGTTAGAAATCAGCTTGAGTCATTTCCATGAGGGAGGGGGATATCAGCAGTGACAAATTGCATACCTCATATGAAAAAGATAACACAATTTGGTGTTGAATTTGAATGACTAATGAAATCTAACAGTAAGTGCAAATGAAAAAAGAGTGGATGAAAAAAAAGTATAAAGAGAGAAGGGATGAGAGCAGTTTCATGAGGAATATGACTCAACCCAGGGAAGTGATTAGTAAGGAAGACAAAATTGGAATATGAGAAGAAATTAGAACTAAGATCCAACGAAAATCCTAAGGAATTCTTTTATTATGTGACAGTAAGAGGAGAAATAAACGTGGACCAGTTGACCTTATTATGTTGAAATGAGGTCAAGTGATAAGTGTGAATGACATAATGAAGTTGTTTAATGATCATTTTAAAAATTTTATGGAATTTACAACTGTGTTAAAAAAAAACTTTTTTTATTATCCCGACGTTTCGATCTTCACATCAAGATCATCATCTCGAGCGTACATAAGTATACAGAACAAGCTGAGTTACAACAAGCTAGCATTAAACATAAAGAAGACCATCTAAAAGAATGTTTATTCCTGTCATTGCAAAAATAGAATTTAGCTTGATGTAAAAATTTATTTTATTTTATTTTATGTTTTATTTTTTATTTTTTTCACCAGAGGTCACGCCAGTAGAATAACATGTGATCAAATCATTGTTTCTCTAGCTTACAGTTAATGATGTAACTCAGCTTGTTCTGTATACTTATGTATACGCTCCAGATGATGATCTTGATGTGAAGATCGAAACATCGGGATAATAAAAAAAGTTTTTTAACACGGTTGTAAATTCCATAAAATTTTTAAAATGAATGCTGATCACCGTGTAACCCTAAAAGAAAGGATTGTTTAATGATCACTTTATTGGGGTATTTCATTCTGGAAAAGCAGGATTTATTCCTAGAGGAATGGAGACGGTAAAAAGTTTAGAAGTGTATAAAAAAGAAATTATCAGCTGATTATTGAAGTTGCATAATTTTTAATTTTGATAAAGGCAAGTTATTTGGTTACCCCGTCCTTTAGATGGAAGATTTTTTTTTTCTTTCTTTTTTTTTTTTTTCTGGCAGCCATTTTTAATTGGTAGATCCAGATAATTTTCACAATTTTGTAAAATTTTAAAAGGAATCACAGCTTATTCCAGACTGTCCAATTTCTGATTTTGTTTTGTACTGTTTTAATGCTCAAGGTGTCTTTTTTTTTTTTTTATTTGTTGTTTGCATTCTTAGACATTCTAATTTTTTCCAAGAAGGTAGCCACCTGCTTTAGTCATTTTGTATGCTCTTTAGACTCTAAGTTGAATCCGCAAGTCTTTTTTTTTTTTTTTTTTTTTTGTGAGCTTTATGTATGCTCAAAATCTATTAAAAAAATTCCTTCAAAGTTTGCAAAACAAATTATAACCTTGGAGCTCAGAAAAGTTATGTGAGAGGACCAAATAACAATTTGAAACTTTTAGAAAGGATACTCTTGATAAATGGCTATAAAGCAAGATTGGTTCCATTACTTTTTCTTCCTTTCAGCCTAAACTGCCTTTTGAAAATGAAGAAATATGCTCAAAGAATGCATTTTTGATACATTCTTTCAGCATTCTAATTTTGCATATTGAGTATATCTACTTATGGCATAAATTTTTAGAAACTCCTGAGTAGTGTGAAGTAAGCAAATTACATGTTGAGAGCTTTTAAATGCTCCCTGATAATTTTTTATCAGCATTAATATAAAAGTAGAATAAAAGATTTTAAAAAAATGCCATGTAGAGTGAATAGCATGTGATCCTGTAAAGTCTAGACATGAATAAGTGAATTTATGATGGTATAATTAAAAAAAAAATTTACAAGGAGAGGGAAAGAGATTTGTTTGCGAAGTATACTAGTAATTTAGCTAGGCAGGCAATGTAATATCAGATCACTGAAGTTCACACTGTAGTTCGAAGTGTTTCTAAAATTTTAATCTATTTTAACCAATTTTGCTTTGCTAGGTAATAAAAATAATTGGTACTCAAGACTTAAATGCAATTTATTTCTCCAAGGAATGTAATGATCTTGTTAATTTTAATAGATGTTCTGTAGTAAGTTAGACATAGCTCTTACTTCTTATGTTGTTTACTTTTCTCTGATTTTCTAAATCTTCTCTTTATGCAGCTTTCCTTTATGTTGTCTTCACTGGATATGAGAAAGAATTTTATGCTGGCAGTGTTGCTACTTTTTTGTTTTTCAGACAGTCACTGATAACACAAAATGTTTCATATTTTAAACATTCTTATTTTTTATTTTTTTTTTCCAATATGTATCTGATAAAAAATGATGATACCCCAGCAATTAAGGAATGGGGGAAACCGAAGCAACCATTAAAAGAATAAAGGATAGGAAAATTCCAGGAGTGGATGATATTCAAGGAGAGCTGCTGAAGTCATTAGGAAAGGAAGGAATAAAACTTCTATCCATAATCTTTAATAGAAGTCTGGAGACTTTGGTCTCCAGGTACCTAAAGACTTTGTAAGATCTATTTTTATTCCTATTCCCAAGACTACAGGAATGATGGATTGCAATAAGCACAGAACTATCAGTTTGATTAGCCACATTGCAAAAGTCCTAATCAACATAATAAATGAAGAATGGAACAGATGATAGAGAGAGAGAGAGAGAGAGAGAGTTAAATGAAGCACAGTTTGGTTTCAGGGGAACAGGGGAAGCTATTACTATGGATATTGGGGGAAAGAATGATTGAGTGCAATAAAGATTTATATCTATGCTTTGTGGATTACAAAAAACCTTTCAATAATGTTAATCACTTATTTCATTTGATATTTTGCATAAAATAGGAATAGATGAAAAAATTATCAGACTATTGTTCAGAATATATAAAATTCAAGAATCCAGGATTAGATTTGAAGGAGAGGATACTGAATGGATCCCCCATAAGAAAGGGTGTGGGATGTCCCACTCCTTTTTAATGCCTATAGTGAATGGATGATGATGGGAGGCCTTGGAAGATCTAAAGGATGGAATAAAGATAAATGGACATCTGATAAATAATATAAGATATACAGATAATATTGTACTTATGAGTGAAACAGAGGAAGGTTTGCAAAGAATTTTGAATTGACTGAACAGAGTTGGAAATGAGAGAGATAAAATGAAAATAAACGTTCAAAAGACAAAAGTGATGAAGATTTCAAGGAAAGGAAAGGATGAGGTGGAAATCACTTTGAACAGACAAGGAATAGAGAATGTAAAAAGTTTTGAATACCATGGGAGTTGGATAACAGATGACAATAGAACTGATTATGAAATTAAGAAAACAGAATTAAAAAAGCAAAAGCAGCATTTTTCCAAATATACCACATATTAGGAAACAGAAAAACAGTTAAAAGTAAGAATCCTCAAGACAATGAACTGGAGCATGGGGACATATGGATGTGAGTCCTGGACAATCAATAAAGAAATGAGTGACTGATTGAATGCGCTTGAAATGTGGTGCTTGAGAAAAATGGATTGTATCAACTGGACTGAAAGAGTGAGCAATGAAGAACTTATTAAAAGATTCAAGATGAAAAGAGACTATATGGCTATCCAAAAGAAGAAAAATAGCATTCACAGGACATTGATGAGGGGTTCTTCTGGAGAGCTCTCCAGAATCATATTGCAGGATGGTGGAGGGAAGGAGAGGAAGACCACGACTGCAATGGGAAGACAACATCAAAGACTGGACGGGAAAGAGATAGAGAACATGGAAGCAGACTGTTCATCAGCTGCAACCCTCTTAATAGAGAAGGCCATGGGATTAGATTAGAATATGTGGCCAGTAGAAGGAAGAATGATTATTGGAGGATGATGTTGGTCAGTGATAATGGGAGAATGATAAACACAGAGGAGAATAGAGGTGTTTAATGAACAGTTCATTAAAGTATTCCATCATTGTGATTGTAACATAATGCAGAATTTGAGATCAATGGTATTATGTGGGATGGTGTGTGTGTGTGTGTGTGTGAACAAGAGGTATATGAGGAATTGAGTAAACTTGATGTCAGCAAGGCCATGGGATTTGATGGTATCATGCATATCTTGAGAGAATGTTCCAGGGAGTTAACAACAGCTTCAGTGTACATTTTTAACACGAGTCTTAAATTATTTTAGGTTCCAAAGGAGTGGAAAGATGGCAAAATTGTTCATAAAGGGGGTGATAAGACTAAGGCTTCAAATTATAGGCCAATGTGCTTGTCTGGAATTGTAGTCAAGGTGTTTAGAGAAGCTAGTGAAGACAAGGATTTAGAACTGGATGGACAGCAGTAGAATTCTCTTTAATGGACAGCATGGGTTTGCGAAAGGAAGATCGTGTTTTAATAATCTACTGAACAAAGTGATGAATACATTGGACAAGGGAAATGCATATACAATAGTATATTTAGATTTTGCTGATGCTTTGATAGATTGCCACATGACAAACTAGTAGTTAAACTGGAAGATGGGGTTGGATAGTGCATTAGATTTGGAGACTGGCTATGTAATTGATATCAGTAATTTGTGATATCCCAGAAAAGGAAAGTCATTAGTAGCATGTGTCCCCCCTCCCCAACTGTCTGTTTTTGGGACATTGTTGTTTAATTTGTATGTAAATGACATTGGAAAGGACTTAAATGTGATATACAGTTGTTTGTAGATGTGCAAAGTTGAGGAAAGTTATGAGAAGTAGAGCAGGTGTTGTAGCCTTGCAAGAGGACCTAAATAGACTGTCTGAATGGGTGAGTGCATGGGGATGTCAGTATAATGTTACAAGGTGTGAGGTTTTAAAATTTGGGAATCAAAGGTGGGATGCAGAGTATAGGATTGGTGGGGATATTGTGGAGGAGATGAAGGATTTGGAGGTTGTGGTGGATAGGAACTTGAAATTTTGTGGACATTTTTACTAAAATTGTGAGGACAACAGCAGATTATGCGAATGGTGCAGAGAACATTGATGTGTAGAAATAAGGATGTTTTGATTCTATCGTGCAAGACTGATCAGGCTGCATATGGTTTACTGTGCACAGATTTGGTTGCCAGGTTTTCGAAAGGATGAGGAGATGTTGGAGAGCGGTAGAGATGATTGACCGAGTTGGTTTCTAGTTCTCTGGAATGTGGAATATGAGAACAGACTGATATAATACAAATTACAGAGCCTAGTGGATAGAAGGAAGAATGGAGACATGATCGAGATGTACAAGTTGGTAAGGGGTAATTACCAGATTGACATGGGTGAGATGTTTCATAGAATATCTGGAGGGGGTGGGTGAGAATGAGAGACCATCTCTGGAAGTTTTATATGGTTATGTGTAAGCAAGGATTTGAGGAGTAGATTTTTTGTGCTGGGAGTGGTGGGTGATTGAGATGCATTGCCTGAGAGTGTGGTGAGTACAGGAACAGTGAATGCATTTAAGGTACGATAAGCTGTGCATGTGAAAGTGGGACCTCCCACAACGAGTCTCATGATTACATGGAAGTCTGTTGATGATAATAATAATAACAACAATATCAAAAAAGACCAACAGAGCACTCCATTATCACATTCACACCAAGAATCAGCCAACATGGGGCTGAACAGAACCTGGGTGAGGAGTGAAAGAGATGGGATGATGAATAATATGTTGAATTCTATCTCAACCTGCATCAGCGTTTTGTGTGATGAGTCACAGATACTCATGGTCATCAAACTTTCAGGTTTAGAGACAAGAATTTTAATGCTTTATGTAATTTCTGTTAATATCCTACTCTTTCCTGGATTAAATTATAAATATATCTAATTTTAAAACCAGAACAAGGACCGTATAAACATCAATGACCATATTATTTTATCACTTTAGTTATCAAAATGTTATTCTCTTGAAAATAAAATGGAGTGAATTGTAAAAAAAAAAAATAATAAAAATAAATTACAGATTAGAGTTCTTCAAATTAAATTCAACTTTTTTTAATTCAATTATTTTTTTACTCTCCCATTTGTTGTTGCCACATGGCTCACCTCCCACTCATGATCCTAAAAGGAAAAAATCTGTCTTGATAGGTGGATGTACTAAATACTCTGAAAGAATTATCAAAAAAATTGCAGTTTTCTTCCTTTTCAAAATTGTTTAGGCTGAAGAGAAGAAAAAATATAACAGGACCAATGTTGCTTTATACTCGCCTATCAAGAGTATCTTTCTTAAATATTTCAAAAGTTATGTAGGGGAACCAAATTTTTATTTGGTCCCCACATAACTTGTTTGAGCTTCAAGGTTAGCTGGTTTAAACATGTTTTTTTTTTTTTTATTTAATTTTATTTATGTTCTTCTATGAAAAAAATTGAGACAATTTTTTTTATAGAAGAACTTAATCATGATGATTTTGGGCATATAAAGCACACAAAAAATAAGACTCGTGGACCTAGGGCCTATGTGATAGAGTACAAAATGAGGGGGAAAAGCATTTGAAACACCCAAAGAAGTGGGTGGTTGGAAAAAATTAGAATGCCATCTTGGAAAAAATTAGAATGCTGGAAAATGCAAAAAGAAAAAAAAAACACTTGGAGCATTAGAATGACAAAATAAATCAGAAATTAAACAGTCTGGGAATGAGCTGTAATTAATTTTAAAACTCTCCAAAACTTTAAAAATTCTGTGGATCTGTTAAATAATAATTGCTTCTATAATTAACAGGATTACGTGCCTTCGTAGCACAATTGGAAGAACGATAGTACATTGCACCCTTCAATTGGAATAGGCCTAAGTTCAATTCTCGTCATGATGGCAGGAATCTTTATATGGACTTTTTCAATCAAAGGCGAGTTAGCCGATCTCATATGGAGGTAGCAGGGTTTTTCCTCCTGGCAACTCAGGTTTTTCATCCCACATACAGACAAATGCCCTTCAGAACGCATGCAATTTACAGACAAAAAATACTAGTGGTGGGCAGTAGATGGCGTTGATGGAGATGATTGGTAGTAGAGGTTCGGTGTAGTGATGGAGACAGTTGTATAGTAGGTGTCCTCCCTCAATGAGTCTTCAGACTCCTTGGAGGCATCACGAATAATAATAATAATAATTCCATGAGAAATGTAAAAAAAAAAGTCCCCCCCCCCTACCCTAAGGATAAGGTAACCAAGTAATTCACTTTTATCAAAATATGATAAAAGCTATGCACCTTAAATTTCATTTTCAATTTGGTGATTTCACATGTAATAACCCATGTTTTAAGAGAATGTGCTAAGGAACTGACAGCTCCATTGATCTGGCTGTTTGATAAAGTATAGCTACTGGAAAAACCAAGGAATGCAAGGAGAGTAAAATATTACTAATGCTTAAGGACATTGGTAGAATGGTGATGTCAGACTATAATAGATCAGTTTGTATTTCTTCTATAATTGTTAGGATTTTGAAAAAATTAATATGTGATTGTGTGCAAAATAGGGTAGTGAGGGTATTGTCTATGGGAGGCTGTTTTTACTATATACTGAATATAATATTGAAATGAATTTGAATGTTTAGGGTGTGATCCTCTCATCTTTGTCTTGTTTCTTAGCACTGCACAAGATTTCAGATTGAAATGCCTGCTGTAACTGAGTTTATATTTTTACTAAGATAATTGCATTTTTATATGACCACATTTCCTAATCCTAATATTGAGTTTCTTATCACTAGATGTCACTACCTACACTTCATGATTTGAAGAGAGAAATACTTGAAGCCAAAGTACAAATTCACCGATTCATGTCAACTGCAGGACTGTCAAGTTGCTATCTCAAGGCTGATATCACTGAAATATATCAACAGTGGGAGGATGTTTATGAACAGTTAGTATACATTTCTTTATTTAAATGAAAATAAATTATCCATGGGTACTTGTAAAATAATTTTGTTTTGACCAGAGAAATGATTTTCCCTTTTAAGGCCTAGAGGCACTTGAAATGTAATCTAAGGCTTTGAAATCTAGTTTGACCTGCTGAATTATAAAATTTGTGACCAAGATAAACAGTAAGTATAATACTTACTACAAATTTCCCACAAATTCTAGAAGCTATCTGGAAGAGATACTGGGCTAACTGAAGACTTTCTCACACTCGCTACAGTCCCTCTTGTCACAGATTATCTCAGAAAGAGATTATCTGTGATAAGAGGAATGGGAGCGAGTGTGAGAAGGTCATTAGTTAGCCAAGTTTTTTCCAGACAGCATCTAGAATTCATTGGAGGTGTGTAGCAGGTATTATACTTTGTTTATATTGATCACATTTACTTTCACGAGCCGTATTCTATAAAACTGGCATCCATCATTTCCACTTTGTAGTAATCCTAATACCTCCATGTATAGATGTAATATTTACTCTTTGATTAGAATGACTTGAATATGAATCATATCTAGGATGTGAGGGAACTCTTATAAAGGCCTTTTCATTTGAAGATGAGCGAGCCGTTCTCATGTTGAGGTAGAAAGAATTTTCAATCTGCCAGAGCATGCAGTTAACAGACATGATACCCTGGCCTAATAGCATTAGTTACTCGGCCCTTAGATTCTGATAAAATCAATCTTTGTTATCAGTGATTTAATAACAAGGTAGAGCTCTCTCCCTTCTCCCTGCCCTCACTCCACCTATCCTTTCCCTTTCCCTTCCTTCCCACAATAAATTACTAAAAATAAGCATATAATAAGCACAAACAGCAGCTGCTCAAAATCCATTCACAGTCCAACTGTGAATACACTGAATGTACTTCTCTCTCTTTAGCCTGTCTCTATTCTCTGGAGCAGCCTTTCTCACTAAGTGTTTCTCAGGGATTACAATTTCAGATTTTCAAAAAGAACATAATTAGATTCCTTCCCACACATAACCCCCCTGTCCACACATAATATTAATATGCTACAGGTTTATCAATCTCATGCCCGTTGTGCATGAGATTGATATATGTGAAAACATACTGGCACAAAGTTCAGTAAGTTTTCTTTTTTGTGTTCCAAATAAATGACTCCATTAACTAAACACTTCAATCAGGTGAAAATTCCTTATACCAATAAACTGATGTATACATAATTGTTTTTGTAGCCATTTACCTCAAATATATTTAAAAGGAATGATTTAAGGAGGATATCCAGTTACTCGCTGATGATACACAACTGGAGGTGGCAGTAGTTAATAATGATGATATAGATCCTATGGAATGATTTAAATAGATTGGCAGTGTTTGCCAATTTCAGAAGTTTGTGGACAAAAGATAGTAGTTAGTTTAATTTCAGCGAAGTATAAAATAATTCACTTTGAGATTAAAAGATTATAATCTGTGTAATCTTTTCATTGCCATGACTAGGGTGTGATGTTGGACAGGGAGTTGAAGTTTATGGAGCATATTGCAAAAGTGGGTAAAACAGCTCAAAAGATCACTTAGATGTTGAACACATTGACAAATAGTGATAGAGAGCATTATTATTTTTACTCTTCATAAGTCTTTGTACAGCCACATCTTGACTACTGTGTTCCGGTTTAGCCACCTGGGTTTCTTTGGGATGTGGAAGTGGTACAGGTGAGCCAGATACAAGTAATCAGGTTGGTGACAGGTGGGATCTCACAGATCTACCTTTCCAGGGAAGCACAAAGTTTAGTTGATAGACGGAAAAGAGGGAGACAAGATGGAAACAGAAGTTTCTAAAGGGATTTTATAAAATTAATTCAAAAGAAATTTTTATGTATATATGACTTAATTGACGTGATATTGTGTGAGTTTGGACTAGAGGACTAGATTTTTTGTTTGGAGAGTGGTAAATGCATGGAGTAGATTGCAATAAGCAGTCAGGAGTGCTTTGTTAGTGAATAAGTTTGAGAAGTATGATCGATATTGTGTAGGCCTCCTGTAATGAGTGTTTAGATTGCATGAAGTATCTATAAAAACAGGGTGTAGCCTTCACTATTGCAAGTGACCCTAATAAAATAATTACCATTGTCATGGAAGTTGAAGACATGAAAATGCTAATTTTTGTGCTAGGGAATGGACTTTCACATAAGCATCTCCCTGTGTATATATGTAAGTTTACTGTAAACCAAACACATCAACATGCCATTAGGATCCCCTCTCTGTAGTATGTTAGCTTTTCATCCATAAAGAAACATCTAAAGGACTTTAGTTCAACATCTGCTCTGCAGTTTTGGTGCATTGAGAATGACAATTTAAATACTTAACAGAACTTTATATAAGTTTTCATTTCATTTTTATGAAATGAAAACTCAGGTAAAGTAAAAGTGATGTAAGATCATTGTACATTTAGAGCTCCGGTCAGCCTCTTTCAATAGTTTGTGAGCAAGTTTGCTATAGTGAAAGTTGACTGTAATAGCTTTCCTATCTGTCAAAAATAGGATAATTGGGGTGAACATGACATATATACTCTTGGCTGTGCTCAAGGATGGACTCTACCCTTGATGTCAAAAATAAGTAAAGCAAATATTGTCTGCAGTACAGATGCCACAAATGACTCTTAGTTCAATTATTATAATAATAAATGTTGTCACTATGGAAGAATGTTGTTCTGAATACCAGCTTTTCATGGTTGTCCCCTTCCCCACCCAAAAAAAAAAAAAAAAAACAGACAAATTAGCCAGATAATGTATACAGTTAACAGATATAACACTAGCCTTGCAGCTTTCGTTGCTTCTGTTGTAATTCCATCAACTAAGTCTTAAACTTGTAATAATGAATGCTACCACTATGCAAGAATATTGTTCTGAATACTAGAGCAACATTCTTGCATAGTGACAGAATGAATGAATGTCGTTCTGAATACCAGCTCTTATTGATAAGCCAGATAGCCCAATACAGTTAACAGGTTTTATTTATTTATAGTGTATGATGATATAACAGCTGTGAGGTCCCTTTTACAGGGAAGTACAGCACCATCTCAATCCCCCCAAATTTTATCTGGGCTCAGGACTGGCATAGCTGACGAATCAGGCCTATGGCTGGGACTTAAGTATTCCTGACTGTAATCTGTGTGTGTTCATGGGCCAGTTTGCCTGCTTGCAGGAAGAAAAACCCTGCTGTCCATGCCCAAGACCAGCTAACTTGGCTATGTCTGAGAAAGATCCTTAAGCTCTTCACGTCAGTGAACAAGAATTGAATCCAGGACACTCCTTTCCCAGGCATATGGTTGCGAAGTGCATGTCTACTCGGCTAACCAGGTGGATATAGTTAACAGGTATAATGATACTATGCACTGTAGACATAATGTTGCTTTGCCTGATTATGCCACTACAAGTAATTCAACTGAAACCACAATTGAAATGAGCTTGACATTTTAATAGTGATCCAAAATACTAAATTCCATTGAATTCTATCCAGCTAGTGCCAAATTATTAATATTAGTTCGAATGATCATTTTGTTAGTAAAAATATGCCAACTCAAATCAAAATTTAATCTTATGTGCATCCTGAATTCCATCTTTTCTTAAATTCCTTTCAGGCAGGGTGGAATTACTGCAGTATATCATTTTGATATATTTTCTTCTTTGTATATTTAATAATGGTTTGATTGATACAAAAACTGTAATGGCTTGAAAAATCTTTGTAATATTTCCATAATATCACGTTCCAGTTAAATTGATCATACTAGAGTCAGGGAATAACTTGTACAGACAGAACTTACTCTGCAGTTATAGGAAGTTTTTTCACATGGTTAAAAGTAATTTCTTGTCAAGTTTAATTTGCTTTATAACTAAGTGAAAAAACTTTCTGCAGCTATCTCTGATTAAGAGTATTTTAATAAAGTGATAATATATATAGGACTTCTGCATTAATTCAACTTTGGTATCTTTCTGCATTTGTCTCCCACTAATTAGACCTCAGTAAAGGTCAAAACTGGTAATGCTTAGTATTATGCACATTTGAAAGAAAGTGTGCTTCATGTGCAAACTTTGTTTGCTTACACTTGGGTATATAGGATTAAAGAAGAATATAATTTTGTTTCAAGTTTAATTTACTTTAATATAGAATATTTTGAACAGATGTTTTTGTAGCTGTCGTTTGATCGTTATGCATGTCAGAACTGGTATATTGAAAAGAGAGAGGGAACCAAAAGCTCACAGCAGAATTCACTGAACAGCTATATGATTTTTTGGTTCCCAGCAATAAGTTTTCATTTTTTGTCCTTGAAATTTTCATATGGCCTCCTTAGGTCTTGTTGGGCTTGCTAAGCTTGCAAATTTCTCTCTCTCCTTACACTGTGGGTTATGGCATGACAATTATGCCATTCCTGGTTTTCAGGGCATTGGCATTTAATCTTAATGAGTCTTACATAATCATACTGCAGAAGGCCAGGAGAGATAGAATAATAGTTCCACCATTGGCCGCAAATTTGAATGAGAGAGAGACATGGGGAGATGCTCTTTTAAGCCTTTTTTTTAGACAGACTGAATTGTCTGGTGTTTGAGGAGAAAGGTTTCCCTTTCAAATATGTGCCTGACAAACTAACATCGTGGTAAATCAAAACTAATTCTATGATGGTGAAATTTTAATCAGTTTATGGGTGTTGGTTTATAACAGATTATCATCAGAGACCTCCAGGAGTCAATGATCCATGAAGAGGCCATAGATCACCTTGCCAGCTTTATGCCTTTTCTTAATCATTCACACTCACCACTTCAACAAGCAAATTGTTCCACTCTGCTCTGTGAGAGTAAAAAATCTAGCTCTCTTTGCTTTGTGAGCTATTAAACTTCTCCTGTTGGGTATTTCCCAATGTCATTAATGTATAGATTGCACAACAACCAAGGACTGATCCCTATGATCTCCCCCCCCCTCGTGTATATATATATATATATATATATATATATATATATATATATATATATATATATATATATATATATATATATATATATATATATATATATCAGTTTCTGATACTGTTTGTCGGCAATTTGCTTACTATTATTATTTGACACCTCCAGGGAGTCCATAGACTCATCGAGGGAGAGCACCTGCTCTACAACTCTGTCTCCACCAACTGACCGCAAATACACCAACGCCATCTACCACCGACCATCACCACTGGTATTTCTACAATCACAAACATCCATGCCCACGTCAGGATTCGAAAACCTGCAGCCTTTTGGCTGGAGAGCAGATACGCTAACCACTCGGCTAGCCAGGCTGGCATAATTTTATGAGTCAGAATTGTATAATCCAATACTGTACATTCAACAGCCTTTTGTGTGCTATGCTATCATGTATTTTAACAAAGTCCAACAGTATCACAGTGCATCCGTTCCCCTCAGCCATAACATTACTATAAAATGTAAGCAAATTAATCACACATGACCTTCCTTTAGTAAATCCATGCCATTTCTTGCAAAGTATAGCCTTGTCTGTCCACTCATTTCTGTATGCAGGTTCTTACCAACTTCTCTAAAAATATTTGCCACCACCACTCCAGAGATACTGATAGGCCAGTAGTTAGACCCATTGGTTTTTGCACCACCCTTGTGGAACAGAACTATCATAGATTCTTTCCATTCCTGTAGAATCTTTCCTGTGCTGACACTCAAATTATACAACCAGATGAAGTGCCTAACCAGAACATTAGCATACCTGCTGATAATTTGAACAATCACATATGATTCTCATTCAAGCGAATTGTCTGCAGTCAATAAAGTTATTCTTTCTTTTACTTGCAGCATAACAGTAAAATTCTTTTCTGGTTATGAAAAGAAATCGGCACAACCAATTTCTCTTCGTACTCCAACTTTGCTTGCTGTATGAGACTCGTGACTTTTCTGGCCAATTCTCTATATTTCATAACTCCTCTTATCCTTATTCTCATGGATGATAGTTACAGTATTTGGATTGTTATTAATGAACAGGCTGATCTCTCCTTGTGTGATGGATAAAGATAATTTTAAAATTATTACAAACGAAAAAATAGTATTTTTTTAAACCATGCAGAGCACATTTGTTTAGGAAAACTATTTTGAATTGAAATGTACATTATTCATTATATATATATATATATATATATATATATATTTACACGAATCTCCCCTTAGTGTACATTTTAGTACCATGGATGGGTTGAGGCTAGATAATTAGTCTCCTACTCTGGAGACGAAACGTGGTGTTTTTAATCCAATTCAGGCCTGCAAGAAGCGGAGTAGCGATCTCACATCGTGCGTTGAAATTCGAACTTGCAGACTTTTGGCTAGAGAGAGGGAGATGATTCTCTTTCCACTCGGCCACTGATAGTCTGGGTTTGTATTTGTATTTTAGGAGGATATTAGCAATTCGAGATATATGGTCTTTTGTTGCTGACGGAATGTGGGGCGTTAATGCCGAACAATGCAGACTGTTATCGCGAGATTAAGCTCTCTGATTATACCCTCCCCGTCATAGACGCGAAACATAAAACACTGAAGTAGGCAAAAAAGTGCGATTCTGGTCTGTTAATGAACGCTTCGGGATAAAATTCTTGAGATCCGAGCTTAAAAAAAATTTATGCCATACCTGGCCTAGTGACGGAAGGATGAGGGCAAGACAGGGGCATCGCCCGCCTTTGTTCGACTGGTTCTAACAGTTTGGTCCTTGTCTTAGTCAATAAATTGTCCTTCTCGTAAACGTCACAGTTGGAACAGACAGCTGATGGAACGTCAGATTAGCGGGGAGGACAGAGAAGGGGTGACCGGTACTCTCTACCCGAGAAAGCCCATTTACCAACCGCTATTTTCCAGATAGTTGTTACTTTAGTGAGGGTGGTTCCCTGTCAGACCCTGTGATAGCATACCGTTTAAAATATGGTGCCGATAAGGAGCTTACACATGAAGGATAGCAGCTATTCTGTAAGTCACCGTGAGATATCAGGGCAGAAGTACTTGATCTGGCCTCCACCTTTCTCTTTATGTTTTCTTTCTCCTTCTTTTATTGGATGAGGAAATACGGCTTGCTTATTATGCGCGCGCATTTCTCCAATCTTCAGATCGTTTTAAAATGATAATTTCCAAAAGAGAATTTGGAAGGTTAAAAGGCGACTTGTCTTCATAACATTCATTCGACTTGCCTGGCATTAATTACATTTATAACTCCAACGTTTGAATTTGTTTGTGATAAATTCTTGTGGTGCTCCATTTTGTGATACAAAATGATAAAATTATATTCAATAGAATAGCAACCATACTCTATACAGCATGCCTCAAAGGGATATAATCATTTTCATAGCAGCGTTACACTGCTGGCTGGCATGATTCGTAATAATTTTTTGTTCCGGAAACTAATTTTCTCCCTCGTTGGGAAACCTTGATGTAAATTAATGTTGCTTGTATCCGAACTATATTTGTGATGGTTCATTAATTGTGTAAGGGATGAAATCTTTAAGATGCTATTTTACGAGTAGCTTAAAATATTCTGTTAAGCAGCTTTTGTAATGGTATGTTTTGCGATGCATTTTCTAAGAACGTGGAGTAAAGACACACACTTACTTAAAAGCTACGTGGTCAAAATGTTATTATTAACTTTTTCATAGTTTTATTTTTGCAAAGCAGAAAGGGGGATACTAGTTAAATTAGGAGCGGGGGGAGAAATGTGCTTTTGCTAACGACTTTTTATTAGTTTATGTGGCTGTTTCAGATAGAGGAGAAAGCACGTGTGAAGCATATTCCAGCTCGGATGTTCGCTCCGCTGATTCTTTTAGCTTTGCAGCTGTTACTACAGGTTTGGCGATCACGATCCCAGATAGCCTATTACAGAGTACGACGTGTGAAGGGTGTGTTTTTTGTTGGCTTTGAACTTGTGGTTAGAAGTGCTGAAGATGGCTAGTTTGGTTATTTTCCATTACATTGATCTCGGATAAATGGAACGTTTTGGATGCTGTTTTTCTAGCTGTGCTTAAGAATAAAGAATGACTGATACGGATGCTATGAGTTGACAGCCCCCTCCACACCTCTTACCCAAATACATGAAATCACACGCCATCCATTTCCAAAATAATTTAATATCTAAATGATTTTATTAATTTCAACAAACTCGTAGAAAATACACACTAATCCAGAATAATAGCTGTTTATAATTCATATCCTAGAAATATTGCAGCTTATCGTCATCGTGCTTTTTGCTAGAAAAATCCTCAATCAGTTAATTTTTCAGTCACTTTCTATCTCTATTAACCGACACCAGTTCTCACATTTCTTTGATATACTTGATAGTAATCTATAATTAAAAATTAAATATTTTTAAATTATTTGTAACCTTTAAACTTATTTCTTGCCGCTTGCTGCGCACACACACACAGATAATAGTATATCATCACTATAGTCTACATCAGCGCTTCCCAAACTGTGGGCCGCGGCCCCCTTGGGGGCCGTACGTTTTGTTGAGGGGGACCGTGAAATAATGAAAACAAATTGAAAATCTTTTAAGACTAATAGGTTTTTTTTTTTATCTTAAAAGAAACGTATTTAATTTTTATTATTTCTTGGTGCGGCTTCACAAATTTTGCTTCCTGCGTATTTCGGCGCTTAATGAATATTAGTAAATATATGCTTTATTCATATAAGTTTAGTTTCAAAGCAGAAATCTAAGAATTGCAGTTTCAAATATTTCACTTGATATTGACCTTTTGTGTAGCAGTACTGAAACACATCCATCACATTAAATTGTTATTAAACTTCTTTGAGGTTTTTAATTCTTTCTTTATTACTACTCGTTTTACGTTTCATGTGCTTGCTGCAAATGTACAATAACAGTACAGTATATCTACAGTATATCTATGTATATAAAAATATGAAATAATGTGGCATGTCAAATGAGTATGTAAGATGCTAAAAATGTAATATTTGTATTTGATTTTTGCAATATTCGCTGTGTGTGTTTTGTATTGAATATAAATATTATAATAATATATGTCTATATTACGATTGTTTTTCGAGGGGGGTCGTGAAATATTTTAATTTTTCCAAAGGGGGCCCTGACATCCAGAAGTTTGGGAAGCACTGGTCTACATCACAGGTGGTGATGTTATGTTAAGGCGATTTGGAGTTAGTTATGATCAGATTTAATAACAGCTGTTATTATTTATTAAAAAAAACATGAGACGTTTTAACTTGAAATCATTATAGCTTGTTATCCAACACACCTTGCAGACATGCTTGGCTCCTTACAAGAGGAGGATGTAACTCTAGATCCATTAATATGATGGGATGATACCTCTGCTTTCTCTGCCTCCTTCTCATAGAAGAAAATAAAATCATTAAAATTTCTAGTGTCTTGGGTGGAGTAAAATTTGACATCTTGCATATCGTTCCTGGGGAGGAAGAGATACTGTCGTCCACAGTTAACTAAAGAGGAAGCAATCCAAAAGCGGAAGTCTCATGCGTTCACCAAACAGACATAACTCAACAATTTCCCATAGTGCAATTGTCGCTTATTCCTCCTGAACATGAGCCAGTGTGCTTCTGTCTACAAGAGACCTATTTGAAATTTAGTGAGGATCCTCAATTGCGGTATACCTCTACTAATACTTAATACTGACATAGAGGCAGTTCACATTCAGCTCTCAGTAGGATCTCTTATTACAGAATGACCTTGATAAGCTCATGTTGCAGATACCCTTAATGGATGATTTTCAACAGTCAGCTCCTCCTGTTAATGAAGAAGTGACTCACTGAGGGTATAATCACAGTACAGAGTACATCACGCGTCCACGCAGCAGCAAATATCCAAAAAATCAAGCGGTTTCCATCGTTCCCCAAACCATGGTGGAATTTAGTATGTACGGCAGCCAAGAAAGCCCTAAAACAAAGCTCTTGGAGTATCGTCTGCCGATACCCCATTACACGAAACAGTTGTTCTCAAATTTGCTCGTGCCTAAGCAAAAAAAAAAAAAAAAACCTGAATTCAATCCACATCTTCTATCATGAAATCAATACACTAAAGAGGTCTAGGAGAAAAGTTTTTTTATCAGTTTTTGTTGCTGCTCACTGATAATATAAACATTAACGGAAATAAAAGTCAGTTGCTATTAGTTCATCTTCTTGTACTCCTCAACACTTAGCTGGTTGATAGTTATTACTCTTAAAGTTAATTTTAATTGAAAGGCATTGCAAATGGATTGTAAGTCATTTTGCAGCATTCACATTTAAAAGTATTTGTCTATACTTAGTCTAAAACCACGTAATCCATAAGAATTTTTCTATACAGGTTTTATTTAAACTCTCTTGATCGAGAAGTAAATAAAAATTTGTACATAAAGGAAGCAAGAAAAGTATTTACTTTTAGAAAGCCTAGAAACCAGGTGTGTGAGCTATTTGTAGCAAATTTTCAGTGTTGAGGGGGACGGTTAAGTACCAACAAACGTTATTACAGCAACAGAATTATTTCCGATTATATTGTATGAGCTATCACGTTGTACATCATAACTATTCAGCATCTGACCGATGTACATCCGAAGGTTTGTTAATCTGAAAAATTGCTATAAGATCCTGAAGTTATGCACATTCCTCCTGATTTATATTTTATTGAATACTACCGGTAGTTCAATGCAGTACCTAATCTGACAACGTTACCCTGGTTAGAATTGCCAAATTAATTGAGAACAGAAAGTTATAACATACAGAAAGGTTCAGAAGATAAGCCGGAATTGAAAAACCGAATTTCCCAAAAGGGGAGGGTTTCTCCACTTTGACTAACTCGGGGACGGGAAAAATTAAGTGGGAAATCCCCTTTACAACCCCTCTCTCACTAATACACTTCACTCACTCACTTTCACACAGGAACCTAGTTTCCACTGCTTGCATCTTCTACAAATACTTATACGACCACTGTTCATCAGAACATCAATAATATCTCAACTCTGTCAAATCCGTTCAAGCGCGTATAGCAGCCGATCAAAAGTCCCTCATATTGCATGTCCAAACTCCCAGGCAAAAAATTCTCCTCTTCGTTCATCCCTTCCATGCTACCCCTCTAGAACATCTACCATCTTATGTTTCCCAAGGAATAAAATGCGCAACTCTTCAAGGTAAATATGAACAAACTGTGAAGATCTTTTCTTTTACCGATCTAGTATTAAGGAAATTACCAGAAGACTAAACAGGCGCTTCTTGTAGTTTGATTATATTTGCCACAATGAAATTCTTTTTTGAAGTCCATCATGCCTTTATTTTCTGATGAGATATGGGCTGCCACATGTTAAGAATTGTCAATAAAACTCTTCATGTGGCACACTAGATTCACAGAGAAAAACACGAAAAATATTTAGATATCTGCTAAAAAGGTCATTGAAATTAGCTACAACTAAGAAATTACATAAATGTTATTATAATAATTTGACTGAATGGTTAAGATATCCCTTTTCCAACTAACAGGCTGTGGGTTGAATCCCGCCTTTAGCATGGATGTTTATAATTGTTTTTAGGTGGGAGAAAGAATTTCAATGCAATGAAAACGAAATGTTTTCGAGTCAGGCCTCCAAATAAGTGAAGCCGTGGTCTGACACCAGGCATTGAAATTCCTTCTCCCACCTAAAAACAATTATAATTGTTTTTAGGTGGGAGAAGGAATTTCAATGCCTGGTGTCAGACCACGGCTTCACTTATTTGGAGGCCTGACTCGAAAACATTTCGTGTTTGGCAGGGATGGATTAAGCCAACTTTGAGGTCCATGGCAGTAAAATTTACGGGACCTCCTAAAAAGCGTTTATATATGTATGTGCTACAAATATTTTATGGAAAAAAAAAAAAAAAGAAAGAAATATATTTAAGTTAGAGTAAAAAGTGAAATCTTTTCTTCGATTTTTCTCTAGCAAATTCATCAATTATTTTCGAATAATCGATGTTATTTAATACGGATCTTATTAAGTTTTTTTTTTTTTTTTTTTTGTCTCCTGAGCAAGGTCTTCAGATTATGTAAAAAAAAAAAAAAAAAAAAACGTAAAATTAATAGAAAAAATTCCTTAACTCACCCATACCAATGTACTATAGGTTTCTAACCGTCTGTGGGTGGAATTCACCTAAAAATATCTCATTATAAAAATATTTTATTAAAGAAACGTTTCATGGAACATTATTCCAAGTCATTATCCCCATTCGGCCATTTCCTCGGATCTAGACATTTCGGATTCTCAATAGGTGTTAGTGAACTAGTTTTCCTTCAAACATCATTTGGTAATGTAAAAAAAAACTGAAGATCTGGAATGATACAATCAAAGAAATAATTTAAAATAAAAAAGAAGCCTATCACAAATGGTTAAGCAGTAAAAGATTAGAAGATGAAATAGAATATAAAAGAATAAGAGCCATAGCTAAAAGAGAAGTCAGAAAAAGACATAGAGAATCATGGAATAAATTTGTTTCTAATTTAGAACATGATTTATATAAAATAAGACCCAATATATATAAGATTTTGAAACACCTAAATGCAGATACCAAAGAAAACATAAAATTAAACACTGAATTAAAATTAGAAGAATTTCGAAATTACTACACAGAACTGTGGACAGACAAATATTTTAAAAAAGACAACTGGCAAACAATTAACGAAAATGAAAAGGAAATAACTGAAGAAGAATTAGAAATCAGCCTGAAAGAAACAAGAAACGGAAAATCACCTGGAGAAGATAAGCTAGGTTCAGAACTATATAAACACTCAGGAACAAGATTCAAAAAAAGACTCTTATTATTTTTAAATAAAATTTACTCAACTGGTATCCCCCCAATAGAATGGAAAAAAGCAATTGTGATTCCTATCTTTAAGAAAGGTAATAGAGATGACCCTAAAAACTATAGAGGTATCAGTATACTAAATTCCTGTTACAAAATATATAGCAGAATCTTAAATAACAAACTAATGAAATATTCTGAAAACTTTATTCTAGATGTACAGAATGGATTTAGAAAAGGACGATCATGTATAGACCCACCCTTTTGCCTAAAATTAATAGTAGAGAAAAGAAGAGAATATAATTTGGAAACACATATTGCATTTATTGACTTTGAAAAAGCATTTGACAAAGTTAAAAGAAACATATTATTTAACATACTAAAAGAAAGACAAATACCAAATAATACCCTAAAAGCTGTCACAAGTATATATGAAAATAATCAAATACAAATAAGATTAAATCACAGCTATCATATACAAGAGATATAAACCAAGGGGTCCGACAGGGATGTCCCCTCTCAGCAACTCTTTTTAATATCTACTTAAATGAAATAATAATAAAATGGAGTAAAAATTTACACCAAGGAATTAAACTTTCACCTACAATTAACTTAAACACTCTCCTCTTTGCAGACGACCAAATAATAATTACAAATTCTGAAGATAACTTACAGAAAGCTATTTTAAATCTAAATGAGATATCCAAAGTTATGGTATGATAATATCAACGGAAAAATCAAAAACTATGGCCTTTAAAGGACAAGATCCAGCAAGAACTAAAATAGTATTAGATAACAAGATCTTAGAACAGGTGAATTCATTTAACTACCTAAGATGTATGATCACATATGAAAATGAAAAAGATATAAACGTAAAAATTGCAAAATATTTAAAAATAACAGGTGTAATTAACTCTATATTTAAACCAAACCTAGTTCAAAAAAAAACAAACCAGGCTAAAAGTATACAATACATTAGCCCTACCGGTCTTAATGTATGGAAGCGAAATCTGGACAATAAAACAAAAAGACAAACAAAGATTAACAACAGCAGAAATGAAGTTTATGAGAAAAACTGCAAAGTATACCCTATTTGATCACAAAAGAAACGAAGATATTATGAAAGAATTAAACCAAGAACCAGTAATAGAAAAAAAATTAAAAAATATAAACATAAATGGATGGAACACGTTCAAATAATGAAAACAAAGATTACCAAAACAAGCCTTAAAGTACAAGCCATTAGGAAAAAGAAAACCAGGACGTCCTCGTAAACGATTCAACGATGACTTCTAAGGCCGGAACAGGCCATGCTAGGCCTAAATCCTTGATACGTATGATGATGATCATTTGGTAATTTGTACTGGCAGTATTGATTCTCCTTTTAACCTAATTGTCAGAGCAGTTCTTAATACTTAAACGGTTAGGTAGTTTGGACTTATAATATTTATATGGCTAAAAACTCTGTATTTGAATAAAATAAAGTTAAAACGGTTATTGGTAATTATGGTAGATTTTGGAGATAATGTTCTCATGCGGAATGCTATATGAATGCAGTTTCAGTCCAAAGAAATTGCGTTTTGAAACCTAAGCAGTGAATTATGGAGATTTTTTCTGTTGAAAGCCAATGCAAATCAGGCTGTTCCTTATTATTCCTTATAAACTTTTTTTGCCAGTTCTAAAATGTCTGGTTTCATTGGCTTTAGTCATTCAGCTGCACTGAAATATAGATGTATATTATTGATTGAAGCACAGAAATGATCTGAAAGACGCTGCCTTATTTGCTGTATAAGTTCGACAGAATTTTTGCAGCGCACGTCAATATTTTTCTCTTCAGGTGCAGAAAAATTGCCTTCTAATACATCTTTTTTCAAATTCATAAACCAATATTTGGTTTAGGAATTATGTAATCTTGAACTGAATTACTTTAAGTTTTATTTAATATAATTTTTTTTAGAAATTATGCTATGCAGTGTATTCATTTTTCACTTCTGCAGTTAACCTTCTGTGTGGCTTATTTCCTGTTATATATACGGGCTCCACAAAATTGCAGTTCGAAAATCGATACGAAGTGTACAGGATGGTGAAAAACATCTCGAAGAATATTGTTTTGGCCATCAGTAAGTTTCGCAAACCACAGCGCAAGTGACAACGTGATGACAAGTTGAAAGATTATGAATCTTTATCATTTACCCTTTCTGTTATCTAATAAATATTTGCGCATTTTTACGACTCCGTTATAAACAAATTCCTTTCTCTATAAATAGATAGATCTTACTGTACTAGGTGTTGTGGGTACGCCCTGTCATTTATGAAGTTGGGTGGTATAGTTTCTCTTCCGTTTTCAGCTTTAATGAACTTCGTATTAATGATATTCAGGGATGTGAAAGCAAGATTCACATTGCAGGTGTCATCAGTGCATATTAATAGCTAAATTATGTTCGGCTGTTACTTTACGAGGTCGTTAAAGGCAGGTGAAAAGGATTAATGGTCACAGCGGATGGATTGATTTTAGCACTTGGTGTAAATGTGGCATCCGCGATGAGAATTATGAACAGAATAGAAATTGGAACGTCGTGCGGAATATAAACAAGCGAAGGTAGCTAAAACAATATCTTCTATAAAAGATGCTGTTAAGAGCGGAAACCCACGTTATCTCCCCCCCCCCCACACACACACATCGCAAAATGTCGCAGGAAATCTTTGGCTGAACATTTCATAATTTTCTGGTGTGAAAGTATCTCCTCCATGGGTGTACCAGGCATTATGACCGAACATTCGACGCATGTAATTAATCGCCTGTCAATTACACCTTTCACTAAATAATCAGATATGCTTTAGTGTTTAGTATTTTTGCTGGATTCTGGAGTGAAACTAAGCCTAATCTCCAATTTCACTGAAATTCATACTTCTAATTTCAGTATATGAAATAATACCAACAACCAGCTTAATTATGATCAAGGTCGTCCATGAGGTACATGCCAGCTACGGAATCCCCCTTCCCAGCTTCTCTTCTCCGCTTCTTTTCATTGATGGCTGTTAATTGGCATGCGTCTCTCCCTCCCACTAAACGTTCCATATGTATTTGTATGTTTCGAGGCATGGAGCAGCTATCTCATTTTTTCCCATCATAACTCATTCTCTTATCTTATTATAATGGTACCGATAAGATGGAATGCATCTCTACATCATGCCATATCTTTATGGCATGATGTAGAGATGCATTCCATCTTATCGGTATTATATTATATGCTTTTCTATGACAATCACAGTTAATGTATTTCATATTTATATTTTTTTATTTATAGGAGTTTTACCCAGTTGACAAAGTTGCAAGCTCTTCAGGTAAAATGGGATCAGTACACCGATAAGTACCAGCACACAGTAGATGCTCTCAAACAGCTACAGCAGGATATCGCACTTCCATCCTGGGTAAGAGATTTTTTTCGCCGTGTTATGATTTTAATGCAGATATCACTCTAAGCAAGCTCCGATTCTTGTAATGTAACTCAGCGGATAGATAATCTTATCATGTTTAAATAAAGTGTTTCGCATATTATCTCAGAACTTTGGAATACAGATGTCCCTTAGTAGATAACTTGTTTTTTGTGTTCTATATATTCCATCACACTCCTGCTTTCATTCTGTTGTTTATCAAGTTAATATCGGAAGTAAAGTGTTGCTATTTTGCTGGGTTTTAGAGTAAGTAGTCATTACTTGTTTGTCATGGGTTCACGATGTGAATTTTTTTTTCAGTACTTCGTTGAAATCAGGCAGCAATTAGTTACGATATTATTCAGGTAGAAGTACATGAAATTTATTCGAAATTCATTATCGAAAAAAAAAATTAGTATGATTATCGCTTATAGTTTCAGCTTGCGAAATGAAAAATTTTTCAAGGAATTTTAATATTATTTAAACTTACGTGTTTGTTAAACAGGATGATAAATATAGTGAATAATTTTATTATTCACTATATTTATCATCCTGTTTAACAGTATTTCGCTTAACAGTAAACAGTTGTTTCGTTTTATAAGACAGTTTAGTTACCAGAGTTCCAGTACAATAACCCGATATATAAATGTTAATTCATACCCTCATTCTGCGCAGATTTATGCCATAATAAAAATATTAGCATACAGAGGACATGTTCAAATGACATTTCACTTCAAAAAGAATTATAATACATTTTCAATAATTTCATTAATGATAGTTACAATCCTTATATAGTGCAGATTACATGTTGCATAAAAACCAATAAATATAGGTTGTTATATCCGTAGTTTGAGAGCCTCTGTAACTCAGTCGGTAGACAAATCCTTTAGTCAGAAAGACCTAGGTTCGCTTACCATCCAAAATGTGAGGAACCTTTCTCTGGTCGTTTTGACTAAAGGTGAGTTAGCCATCTCATACGGAGGTAGGGTTTTCCCCCCCATCGGAATCTCTGGTTTTTCTTCTTCCAGAACAGGCAAACCGGCCCCGTGAACACACATCTACAGTCATAACCCCCCCCCCCCCCTCCTTCCCTGAACAAAAAACCGCCTTTGCGACAAGCCTAGCGGACTCTGCATCAAGCGGGATAAAAGCCTTATAAAGAGGGCTTTTAAAGTTTCTACGGATATGAAACAAACTAATAGATCATTTCAAACTACTACTAGTAGTAGTTCCTTATATCAAAGGAGTATCTGAAAGGATTAAAAACGTTGCAAACTTCCTATTAACCAACATTAAAGCTAGCTTTTCTTATTCGTTCTCCATAAGATACGCCCATTATCAGTACTTGGAATATATTGTATATAGAATACATTGCCACTGTAAACTCATTATGGTAGACAGTCTGACAGATCTATAGCTAAAAGTAGAGACCAATCCTGAATTATATAGTTATGGACAAAGTGGATTAGCAGACCACTGCTCGACACACCTCATGCAATTGTATCGAGGAGGACTGTTACTTTAGAAAGACTACGATTCAAAGTGACAGATTACTATAGGCATTTCACTGACCTAAATAAGTATTGTTGCAAAAAAATTTCAAAACATCTGGGAGACGGGGGTCATTCTACGTTTAAATCAACTAACTTAATGGCCAGAGGCATAATCAATGTAATTGAATGAGATCTGTCTCAGTTACTGATAGGTGAAATATTGGAATGATTTTTTTTAACTTCTATATTGTGAATAACCATTGAATTTTTAAGGGATATTTTGGCATAAGAAGGTGACAGTGCACAAACCGGAAACATTAAAAAGTCCTATTTCAGCTCCTTGTTTAAGCTTGTGGAATATACGTCTGTAATAGTTTATGAACTGTTCGAGTAATAAGCCTGGAAACGAACCACAGAAATGAATTCTTAGTAGGCAGATGCATATTATTTTATTATTTAATATGTAAACATTAAATAATAAAATAATGTACATACATTATTACACTTTTTTTTTTTCGTAATTGGAGAGTTTGGCAAGATATATTTAACATTTAAAACAAATACTATTTGTAGACAGCCGAATTTTCCCATGTAATATTCATGCTTCGCAGTTAGCTTGCTGCTAAGCCCATATAAAAATTCAGAAATATTTGGGTTTGATTTGTTAGTCCTCTTCATCAAAATAATTCGCAGTTGATTTAAACTGATTACCTAAAGGTATGTTCCCATTAAAAATAGTATCCTCATTTTATAGTTTTGTTTTGTTTGTTATGACATCTTAAAAATCATAAAAAGGTGTACCAAGTACTGAAGAAACAGGACGTTGGCTGCAATTTAGAAGCGTCTATTTTACCAATATTTTTTTAATATTTTTTAATTTACATTCCCGACAATTAAGACACTAGTGTGAGTACTTCCTGATGCTTCGGTAGGTTTTTCCCACTTATAAATGATTTTTTTATTAATTTTTTTCTTCATCTTAAAAAAAAAAAGTAATCTGCTCCTCGACCATGTGGGGAAATATGCGGTTAAAGTCGGTTTAACGATATGACCTGTAGTGTGTGTGTGCGCGCGTGCGTCATTCGAGTTTCTTTTCCTTCTTTTACGATCCAATCCTCCATTTTGGTCGACCTCTGTCAGGGTATTATAAACAACTTATGATTTTGAACAACCAACTTTGATAAAATTATTAACTATGTGACCTGTAGAAGTGTTTGTAAAGGATCGGACTCAATTTAAATTTTTTTTTTTTTAATCGGATTGGCGAAATTCCTAGGAGTAAAATTAGTTGCAGTCGGTTGAATGATGCGATCTGGAGGTGTCTAGACGAAAGCCCATAACTCATCCCTTCTATTTTAACGTGATCAGGTGAATGACTGGGGATCTTCAGCAACTTGAAATCATTTGAGCGAAATTATCCGGAGAAGTGTCTGCTTAGGAAGAGAAAATATAGAAGAATGACGCTTTGGGTCATTCTTCTATATGGTCGAATTTCTGCACTAATAATTCTTAAGAGCAGTCAGTGACTCGTTACAGGACACTTGACTTATCTTCTCTGGCACTTTGATTTTACGCTCGTAATTAATAAAATGTCATTTAATTCGTGGCATCAGCAGAATGATCTTTTGTTAAGTACTGAACATGACCAAACCTCACTACATGTTTGAATGAGTGCTGTGTATCAAACAACGTTCCCTGTAAGCCAGGGAAACAAGGCATGTTGTCTTCCGGACAGCAAATGGACCTAAGGAACCCAGGGCAGAGGGAACAATTTTCGAAAAAAAGTTCATAACATGCTTTACATTTATAAGCTCCCAAAATGATATTTAAAAAGTCGAGTAGTTAAATATTTTTATTCAACTGAAAACATGATTGTGCATAAAATTGCACCGTGCGTTTTGATCCCCCTCAGCAGATCCAACTTAAAACTTGGAAAAATTACACACTATTCATACATTAATATTACGATAACAAAAACACATATCATTAGTCTTTGAAAGTGAGCGGAAGACAGTCTTGTGTGTGGATTTTCGACGTCCGTCGGTATCGCCCCGTCCTCAGGTTGCATCCCCCATCTTGGTGGTGTCTGTGGCCCAACTCCGAGTTTTTAACCACAAATTTTCCTAATATACTCTACATGATGTATCGAAAGATTATGTCAGACGATTTTCGTTTGTTGGTGTGAAACTGCTTTCCGTTTATGTGATTGTTGGATGCTACGTGGCTTGAAAAAAGTACCATTTGGTTTCTAATGAAGAGCTTTCGGATTCGCGTCGATCCACAATTTGCAGTCAGGAAGTAGGTATAAGCATTGTTGCTTGTTGGCTCAGAACTTTCGCCAGTAGTTTTTGAATCAGTTTGGAGCATGTCCGTATACTGGAATTGCAAAAAGTAAAAATAATATTGTGCAAAGCAAAAGCTGAAAAGGCGTAGCGCGCGCACGCACGCACGCAAATGGGGTCCGTTTATAAAAAGACCAAGTTAGCCTTTGGGTTACTTCAAAATTATTTTATCGCATTTATGATTTAATGAACTGAGCATTACCGGCTGCGCATTATATTTTACACCTGCATCGTGTCATCATATAGCCTGCATAGAGTGAAACGAATGTTTACTTCTGCCACCGCCACAAAAGTAATCGACAACACCAGTAAGCCGATTTTCTTATAAGTATAGTACTATATTTTTCTGCTGCAACAGAAGAGTAAATAATTTAAAAAAGTCCATGCCGTTTAAATAGCCGCATAACATTAAACTTTTAATTCTTATCACTGACAGCACGAAATATTAATCCTGAGCCTAATTTTTATATTTCAAGAAATTAATCAGTTGTACTTTTTTTCATTGCAATAAGCATACGACCCAATGAGAAATTGCTAATATTGTAAGCTCAGACCACTGTAGTGCTAACAATGTAAAAATTTTAACATCTGAAGGGACAAGCGTGAGCTAATGCTCATGTCTTTCCTGCATTGTCAGTGTGGCACGTGTATTTGTCGCCAATAAACTATGGGGATTAAAGCTTAACTGGATTAGGGTAATAAAGATAGGCGATAAAAATTGGCGTAATTTAGACCTACAGCTTCCCCACTCTGCCCTGCTTGCGATTTATTTCTGACGAACAATTGGAACGAGTCACGCTGCCGTTTGTCTATACTGCTTACAGGGGGAAGTGTTGTAAAGGGGGATGGGTTTAAAGCGGGTTTCAAGAGCTCCATTAATACCTCCCAAGTGGAGAGACCGTTAGCATGAATTATAGAGTGCAGTCTCCAGGATATGAGCAGTAGCTCGCCTCAATGAGTTCCCAGTAGGTGGCACTAATCGTGAGTAGAAAAACTTAAAGCTTCATGTACCACACGAAACAATTTATACCGCGTCACTTTATATATACTACTTGCAAAAAAAAAAAAGTGTCATTTATAATTGAACCTTTCACCTTCTTTGCCGCTATTGATCATCGGTTAAGGTCTCCTTTTTGTTGTCTTTCCATGGCCGAGCATTCCAAAGCATTTATGTCGTCGTGGCAAATAATAGCCCTTTCCATGCCCCCACGTGCAATCTAGAAATTCATGACTTTGAAAATATATTCGTAGTTCAGTTCTGTTCGCATAGATAGTATTGTTTCACCAAAGATGTATGTAATAATATTCTTTTATTTTTGCATGTGTTGTGCTTATTTAGAGTGTGCAATGTGAGAATGATAAACGGACTAATAGCAATTAAGTAAAAATGCCTACTTGTTATTGTTGCAGGAAACTAGGGAAACAGTCGCTAGTGCTGCTACTGCTAAAGTCCACCTAGTACACTTACAGCAGGTGGTCCAAGAGCTAGAAGAGCCACTGGCTAGCGGGCGGACTTGGCGTACCCTCTCACAGGACGTGATGCAGCTAGAAACTGAATTCCAGCAACATGCCAAGATCCTAAATATAGTCGACGATAGTGGAATGAAAAACAGAGATTTCGTTAATAGGCAAGTTTTTTTCGCTGTTTTTAAATGGCCAAACCGCTTAAGGTTAAATGCTACGCTACTATTAGCATTATATATATATATATATATATATATATATATATATATATATATATATATATATATATATACTGTGTGTGTGTAGAAAGTTTTTTACCTTGGGTATACTATGCGTTAAAGATACCAAGCAATTTTATAAACTTGGTTTTAATCCTGTTTCCCAAGTAAGCAAACAGACAAGTAAGTCAAGTTTGCGCCTGAACATAGTTCAAGTCTGAAGCAACTCGTGTAAAGGTGGAGTAAGCTACAATTAATTTCCTTAATATTTAACCTTAATGGAAAGCATTAAGGGTAAATATTTATGATGTATGCATGATGCTATGTATGATGCTATGCATTAAAGGCAAGGGCCACTGCCCAGACCGGTTTCAACCTTTATTGAGGTCTCGTCAGCGGGAGCCAGACCCCAAAATGCCAAGGTTGAAGTAATGCAGAGCTTATAAATTTTACCTAAACAAGTTGCCACGAGGTGCTTTGACCTTATTAAATAAAATTGCTTGGTATCTTTAACGCATAGTATACCCAAGGTAAAAAACTTTCTACGTCTTTCTCTCATCCTGGGATTTTTATTTAATAAGGTCAAAGCACCTTGTGGCAACTTGTTTAGGTAAAATTTATAAGCTCTGCATTACTTCAACCTTGGCATTTTTGGGTCTGGCTCCCACTGACGAGACCTCAATAAAGGTCGAAACCGGTCTGGGTAGTGGCCCTTGCCTTTAATGCATAGTATCACATCTCCGCAAGGGGATGTGCTTTGCATTAGGGGAAAAAACTAAGGAAAGTGATCGGAGCTTACCCCCACCTTTACCACGAGTCGCCTCAGGCTTGAACTATGTTCAGGCGCAATCTTGAGTTACTTGTCTGTTTGCTTACTTGGGAAATCGGATTAAAACCAAGTTTATAAAATTGCTTGGTATCTTTAACATATATATATATATATACATACATACATAATTGTGTTATATAAAGTTTTCTTCCGCTGAGTTACAAGTAACTCCCGTATAACACGGTCGTTGGGTTCCTAAAAGAATGCCGTGTTATACGAAACAAAGAACTAGTCCAAAAAAAAACCGGGTTAGGTTCCAAAAGTTAAAAAAAAAACTATACTATTTTATTTTTATAACTAAGAGAAATGTATGTTTATTAAAACAATAATTGATCAAAAGTATTACATATTAATATTATTACATAATGTTTTCTTCATCATCACTACTAAGCATAATTAAACGAGGGCGTTTTCTTTCTGGCAAAATATCCTCATCTTCTGAGCTTTTCTTCAGCTGAGAGATCTTTATAAATTTCGTTGTGTGGAGCTAAGCTTGCGAAAGTTCTCTCTTAAATTTTGTGCTTCTTTCAGTGGAAGGATCTTCATTTAGAAAATATAACTCCAATTGGTCGGTTAAGTCTAGGCCTTTCTTTATGCTTTTTAGGGAAAAAACTTCATTTTTTCCATCTGTGCTATCGTGCTCTGAATTAATTTGGTTTATCCCAGATGCCATTTCCACCAAATTTGCTTCATCAGTCTCTTCTTCCATCAGTAATTCTTGAATATCTTCGACATTCATACCGTCAAAACCTTCCCCTCCTAGAAACTTAGCAAGTTCTATTATTGCATCCATTATGTTTTCTGCTGGTTCAATTCGATTTTCGCTTTGAACTGACTCTGGCTATGTATTTTTCCAACAGGCATTTAACGTTGTCGGTTTTATTTCTTTGATGGATGAAGTTATGAGATTAATACAGTCCAAAATTGTAAAATGTTTCCATGACTTCGATAGATTCGTCGTCGACTTTATTCAAAACCCATCGCAACGATTTCCTGGTGTAATTAGTTTTAAATGTTGCTATAATTCTCTGATCTGACGGCTGAAGTAATGAACTTGTATATTTGGTAGTAAGAAAATGATGGCTAGGTGCATTATCCAATATCAGTAGAACTTTAAAATATAGATTTTTCTTGGTACAAAACAGTTTTGAAACCATCAGTAGTTACCCACGCTTTCTTATTTGCCGTCCAATATACCGGTAAAGCACTCTTATTTATTTAGGTTTTTCATTGCACGAGGATTGAGGGATTTATAAATTAGCATGGGTTTTACCATGTGATCGCCTGAAGCATTATTGCACATTTGTAATGTTACACGGTCATTTAATGCTTTAAAACCTGGTGCAACTTTTTTATTTTTTTTGAAATAAATGTTCTCTTGGGCATTTTTTTTCCACCAATGGCTCATCTCGTCGGCATTAAAAACCTGATGTGTTGTATATCCACCCTTTTCAATACTTTTTTGCAATTCCTTTGGATAAGTTTTGGCAGCTTCATTATCAGCTGATGCGCTTTCTCCTTGTATTTTTTTTTTTTTTGTTTGTTTGTTTTCTAAAACGGCTGAACCAACCTTTGCTAGCAAAAAAGTGGGGGTAAAAAATGGAAAAATCTCTTAGTATTTCGATTGATGACTGCTCAAATAAACGGATCCCACACACCAATGTTATTAAACATAAAACTTGAAAATTTTTTAAACTACTTAAAAGAAAATGGAGAATCTGTGTGGGATCCGTTTATTTGAGCAGTCATCAATCGAAATACTAAGAGATTTTTCCATTTTTTCAAGTGTTGGTGCTCTGGGACGAGCTGTCATATTTGCGGAGATAGAACAACCCGCAGTAACGGAAGCTCTAATTTTCTGTATGGTCCGGATTGTTGTTTCATTTAAATCCAAGGTTTTTTGCAACATATGATACTTTTCCTCCCTTTTTAAGACGATCCAAAATCTGTATTTTTAATTCTAGCGGATGAAATATCTTTTAAGAGGTACTTTTACATTGTTCAGGGCTACGAATTAATTCACAAAAAAGGAATATTTAATTCTTTAAAAAAAGTTCAATAATACACACAAGGAATAGTACAAAAGAAGAAAACAGTGAAAGTCTTAAAATATGTTTAATAGTCCACGAACAAAATGAATTTAAAATTCTAATAAATTCTAAAATTGTGTACGCAAATATGACACGACATACACGCTCGAATAAAAAATATCGAATGAGATAGTACTTGCTCTTAAAAGCTCTCATCACGTCCCGTGTTGTACGGAGATTTTCCCAGTCTCGAACCGCGTTAGAGCGAGAACATGTTGTAGGAATGCCGTGTTATACTGGGGTTACTTGTATTATACTTGACAAGAAATTATGTTATTGTACGCGTGAAGTATCTTCACGACTAGTCTACTTGTATATAGAGGGCTGTTACTTGTCATCAATTTCAAGTATCCTTTAATATAAAAACATTATGGGAGGTAGACAGTACCCAAGATTAAATTAATGCAGGAGTCATGTTTTCTACATACAAGTAGAAAAGTGTTATACCCTAATTATTAAATACTCCAAATCAGAGATAGTTGTAGAAAGTTTTCCCTGCTTATAAAGTGTATCTATCATTCTTATTTTAATTCTTTACTCAAATGGAAACAAAGTTAGTACTTGAAGGTATCTTCACGACGATTCAACCTGTCAAGTATAATATATGTATTGTATTATACTGTATATATAGCGCTTATTACTGCGTTTTCCTAAGTATGCCGTACTTTCGGAAAACGTAGGTTTTTCAAATGGTTTTTCAAATTTTAAAGGGATGCAGAGGCAAAACGAATGTTTTGCCTCTGCATCCCTTTAAAAGTTTATTAAGGTCGTCGGGTAAGCTGTAATGGCATCAATTTTATCATGATGAGAATAATTTATGTCAGAAAGTGCAACGAAAGTTTTTTAGCGATACAGAAACTGATATTTTTATTGGATCACACCTAATATATACGTATAATTACCAATATTCCTTACTTCCCTCTTCACGTGTCATTAATGAATTTACTTAGGCACAATTAGTAATATAT
This sequence comes from Typopeltis vanoorti, assembly GCF_054136105.1. Lineage (NCBI taxonomy): Eukaryota > Metazoa > Arthropoda > Arachnida > Uropygi > Thelyphonidae > Typopeltis > Typopeltis vanoorti. The sequence goes on along the minus strand of NC_143558.1, from coordinate 66,705,542 downwards.
GGACTAGTAGAAACGAAATAATATTGAAAGAATTAATTAATAGTTCTACCTGCTTAACGTGTTTATTTAACATAAAAAGTTTCTTGAAGTCAACTATAAACAGGTGAACACCAGCTGTCATAATATTGTGGAGTTGTGTAGTTGCAACAGGTAATTGATATCAGCTTACAAGAATTCGTCGTGGAGAGGGGGGGGGGGAAGAAGAGGGAACCGCTGCTCGATGAGTTAGCGGGAAAATGGAAGGCTTACTGAAAAATACCATATCATTGCTCCTCCCTCTTAACTAGATTTACAGAAAATGTTTTATTAATATTTGTAACATATCAGTACACACTTATAAAAAACGGAGAAATAATATTTACTATACTCGTACACTGAATTATACTCCAGAATTACACTTAATGTTTATGTAATGAAAACTGTTCTAAACAAACGCCGTTTCAAAATGATTTATTTTGCTGATATTCTTAACTTTGTGCTCAAGAATAGCTGGTGCCTTAGATAAGTTATGTTTGGAAACCTTAAATATCAAGTTAAAGAAAAAACAGAAGCTTTCTTTTTCGGGAACCTGAATTGCACGCCCTTTCACTATGTTACTCTCGTTATCCCTCCGCAAAATCAGAACAAGACAAAAAAAAAAAAGTGAGGAGAGTGCTAGTTATGTAAAAAAAAAATATATATATATATATAACTTTGTATTTTTAATTGTAATACAAATTTGAAATAAGTGAACATATACTGATAAAGCAAATATAATATTCGAAATATGTATCTGCTAGAGAAAGCCTTAATATATTTTGTAAGATTTTAAATTAATGCTGGCTAGAAACAGTTCCGAATTAATGGAACTGTAATATCTGAAATATCCTTTATTGATGATAATGCCCCCCCCCCTTTTTTTTTTTTTTTTTTTTTTTTTTTTTTTTTTTTTTTTTTTTTTTTTTTTTTGTGATGTGGATTTAAAATAGGTAACTGCATAATTTTGGAAATAGTCAATTTGAATTGAACAGTTTTAAAGCATTTAGTAAAGAGAGAATTGTAATAACGTGTCTGAAGCTCTTAATCACAATGAACTCGCCGATATAAAATTTTTGTAGTTTATGTAGAAAATGTAGGAAATATTTTATTATTATTATTATTATATCTCACGAATATGCTCAACATGGCATAAAGAAAGAACCCCTAGTGAGCATGGAACGTGATCGTCACTGTGAAAATTGAATAAAATATGCAATATAGTTGTAAGACATGAACGTCACGATTTTTTTAAGTGAATGATTCTTCCGGCGACTGTTCAGCAATATTCCTAAAAACTATCGCATAGTTAGATTCTCGGGCTTCGAAATGCTAACGAGTTCGTTTTTTCTGTTGTATTTTAAAATTGTGTCTATTTACCGTCTGTTATGATACATTTGCTTTGTTTATAGGGAAAAAAAAACTCAAAATACCTCAGTGCGGAATATTAGTATACTATAATATTAAGCTTGTCAGAAAGACAGCAAAATGTGAAAGTAACACATATATATATATAATGCTTTAAGCATATATTCTCATAAATGCGAAAATTTCTTATGAAATTTTCTCACATTTACTTCTTATTTATCTTTTTTCTCCAGTCTTCAGGACATCGAATCAACAGATTTGGAACCCCAGAATCGTTGATTTTGGGATTTCAGAATCAACGGTTATTATTATACAAAAACATCCTGTAATCAAGATTTGTCGACGGAGGCAATAGTCAGAAGCAGTTTAACGGACATAATGCCTATTATACCTCATCTTAAACTAGTTCAATTCTGTGCACTCTCAACCTAAAAAAAAAGCCAAGCCCCCCCCCGTTGTGTACTACATCTTTATACAATTCAGAGAATGACCTCTTCTCCCTATCCTCGTCATTTGAACCTTCAACCATTTGAAAAATATCCTGGGTATCTTCACAAATTAAAAACTGCGTAGTCGCACATGCCGGATCCAACTGAACGGATGTAGCCACGTCTTTTCATCATGTTTATTACAATAATGTGAATTCTTGGCCCAGTACTTGATTATCTAGCACTATTACCTCGGATTAAGCTACTGAATGAATATCTCTCCTGGCTTTTATTTTAAGATTTGTAAAATGCATACGATTTCAACAGTGCAGTGATTATTGGATTTTATTGAATACGAAGGTATCTTGTATCATAGTATTTTTTGAGATCCTCACTCACAAAAGCTTGCAGCTGTATAGAGCACATTAGAACAGAGGGTAGGCTAAGGTTTTTTTTTTTTTTTAATGGTCCTGATTTATTTTATATAATCAGGAAATCCTATTCTAGAAACCGAACATATAACTTTTTGAGGCCACCAAGAAGCAGAGTTGTGCTGTCACGCTGGAAGATGAAATTCATCTCCCACCTAAAGATTTAATCATAAACATCAATGCCCCCGGTGGTATTCGAACCCACAGCCTGCTTGGTACGCTAACAGCTTCGCCAGCTATACCGACGTAATATACAAAGTCCCATGCTTTTGTGAATTTGTTTTCTAGGAAGAGGGTGAAACACCTATTTTGCAGGGAATCGGCGAATATCGCCTTGACAATAAATGTCTGTCGATTCCCTGTAATAGTGATATTTGTCTTTCTAGAGATGTAGAACATCTTGAATTAGTCATGATAACGATAGACTGTTTTGCTTCCAGCGAAGACGTTTTAAAATGTATTGGCTTATTATCTATTGCCTTAATTTGGATATCTTCAGTTCTAACTGCGTGATTGATTTTGTAGTAGAGACTCACAGCGCTATCTCAAATATTATTTCTTTATGTAAGCATGTAGATATCGTCGACCGTTTGCCTCACGTGTTGCCATGGTGAATTGACAACGGTATCAATCATTATCAACGATTAAGTTTTATACAGCAGAAATGAACGCATGTGCATCCCTAGAGGCCACTGTCACCAGCAGCACGAGGTGTAGCCCTTCGTTGATTGGCGTGAACGTGCAAGATGTCAGCTTTAGCTAGTACGTGTTGCAATCCTATTTTTGTGATAAATTAAATCCTCTCACGCAATGTGTAGTTGACTTCTTCCTTGGCGGGATGCCTTTCGTTACTGATTTAGTTCCTCTGCTCAAGTTCAGATTACTGTGGGTTGCAGTCCGATTTGGTGACCTGCATAACCTTAACGGTTTGTGTTCATTATCACAGTCGTGTTCATATTATTATTATACGAACATTACATATGAAGTCATTGACAGCATCTAAATGCAATGTGAGTCGTATTCACGCTATCCGTAATGGGCTGAAAATTATTTAAGTCTTTGTTTGTCACAACAAATAAAAAATTGGGAGAAAAAAAAATAAAAGAAGGCGTGCATGAACTATTATTCTACCTGTCAATTTTTTTCACGTCTCTTCGTGCGTCATGCGTCACAACCTTGACTATTTTATTAATTTCCTTTCATGCTCCGTGGGATAAACTTATGAAATATCTAACAAATATATCCAGTTCTACACCAGAAATGGAAATTCTAATTTTTCTTTTGGAAAAAGCCTTTTGTTATTATTTTCAATGAGGTATTTAAATAATTGAAAGGAATTCTAATGCTTTCGTTGAAAATTGGATCTAGGCAGTGCTGGTACTAATGTAGCTAAAACCTTTTGAGATTTTTGAGAAGTAGATCTCTTTTTTTTTAAAAAAAAAATGCTTGTCTCTTTTTTTTGGGGGGGGGGGGGAATAATCTCAAGTTGCTTTTCACGCCGCATGAATGCTGACCTAGCCATATATTTTATTATTTTTTTTTATTTTTAGCGAAATCTCTGGACATTATCTTTCGACGTTATCCTAAGGCTATTAATATCAACGCATACTTGGAAACATTGGGTATTTCTTTCCGGGATCTCCGGAAATTTTGACATTATGGTCCGTCTTTGTATTCAGAGACGCTTTGTCTAAATGTACCTCTGCGGCCATTAGCATGATCCCAATACTGCCTTGCTATTAGAGACTTGCCACAACTTACGATCGCTATGGAGCAAGGCATAAAGGCGAAGAGTGGCGAAAACAGGTCATTCTTAAACAAGAGGAGCAAAATGTCCTTTTTATCAGCTTCTCCGGAAACAGGCCTATAAGTCAGCCTTGCTCATGGTGTAGCAAAGGAAGCATAGAAATCACCTTATTATACCATCGGGGCCATCTTAATGGATGACCCCATGCCCTTGGAGTGCCCTGAACGAGCGACAAAATCGCCACATTATTATTGCTGCAGTTGAACTAATTGCTAATGAATGGAAGTCCTTCACAAGCCTGCCTAAAAGCTCGTAAATTTTGCCGATTGTAGCCCGTGCGAGATTAAGCTTTCGCTGGGGACTCAACTGTTGACCCAATAAACAGCCGGAATTGGCAAAAACAGCCCTACGGAGTGCGAGGAATTACCGACTACTGTTATCGCCGCTATCGGTGTGACATTAGCGACTGACCCGGAACTTTTCCCCATACACGACCGCACAACCGTTCCCTCAGCAGGGCTGCTTCCAGCTATCGCTTCGCTGCCGCAGTACTGTTACCAAGTGCAAGATAGGGAAAACGACCTTCAGCGACGTACTTTACGTGATCGTAGGTATTAAGGGAATCCCTCGAGGGATGTGTGATGCTTGCAACGTTATCGAAGACGCAACAGATCTTACCGTTATCTACTCCCTCCATGAAGGTCTAAATGAGAAGTACTGCTAATAGCTTCACGTTTATAATGGTATGTGTATATTGAGGGTGTGCCTCCCTATATAGGCAGTCCTTAGGTTTGGCTTACAAGGTATACAGACTATCTATGATTCGAATTTACAATAGAGAGAGATCTTTTGCAACCACAGACAGTTTCACATTTGAAAGGGCAATGTTTTGTGTACTTCATTTATCTAGCGGTAGATATTGCAATTTCAAAAAATAAAATAAAAATGTGCATATTCAAATCATTGCCTTTAGTATTTTTGCATATTTTGAAATCTTGGAGCTCAAAGGCTTAAATCGTCAGTAGTTGGGAGGCTTTAGAAAATATGAAGCTTTAGCGCAATAGTATTCAAATCAAGAAATCAAATCAAAGGTAATATGTAGTAAGCAGCTATAAAATTGTCTTTAATAATCATGTTTGCTGGGAAACTTTTATTCATTATTTTCTAAATTGGAATTTGTCAGTGAAGGTATAGTTCAGTTGTAGAGCATTCAACTGCAGATTGAGAGGTCCTTGTTTAAATCCTGAGCACTCCTTACTGTTTCTTTCCTGCAAAATACAGTTTTGCGTTTGCTCACCAAATTAATAATAATAAAAACATTCTCCCAACAATAGTGTTTGATAACACTATTGTTGGAAGAATTAGTTATTAGCGCAGTAGGAAGGATGCTATCAGTTCACACCAAATGCCTCAGTGTTGACCAAGCTGTTCAGTATCCTTATTATTATTATTTTCTGATGAATGAATGACTAGATAAGGTATCAAGCAAGCTATTCTTAGTAATGTAAGAGGTAATTTGCCATGATTGTTGTTTATGCCATGGTTTGAGGAGAAGAATGATTTGATTTTTTCCTTATCTTGGGGTACCATCATCGTCATACTATCAGGATTAGTGAAAGATGAGAGCACACAGAAGTTGCACCATTGGCCCTAGTGGAATAGAAAGCACAACTATTATATGCAGGAAGCAAATTTTCTGTATTTAGCCTATTTAAAATCAGATTGGGGTTTGTTGGTAGTTTCCCCTACACCTGTTATGAATTGTAGTATAGGCTAATTATTCAGGTGGAATTTTGGTCTCAAGCTGGAATGGAAAATGAAGGAAAATGAAAACAATTCTAGTTAGAATTATTTATTTTATGTAGAACACTTATTTGGATCAAAAGGACAGAAACAGAAATCAGACAATGAATAGGTGGACTATACAATAGAGGTCATTCCGTTTGGCACCAAAGGAGGACATGAAACTGAAAATGGCTAAGTGAAGGGTATGTTAGATGAGGTCATAATCTGAGTTACCAAGATGAAGGAAAATGACATCCATAATGTATTTGAAAGGAGAGTTACTGGTTAATAAAGGGTCAAGTGTGCTAAACAGGGTGGTGAGGATTATCTAGTATTCTGGTATGTAATGAACTACTGTTTCAGGTCATCACAAACAGCAAATACCTTGACATTCCCTACCACCTTGATCCATGGAACTGCAATAAGGAATCCAGTTTGAGTTATAGAAAATTGAAATGTCCAAGGAACATGACCTTGGTGTTTGAGTATTCGAAATGCAACACATCAGAGTTTAGATATATGTAATAAAAGAAGTCAGTGTAACTGTCAGAATTTGGAGAGCAATAAAAAAAAATGACAGCAAATTAGCACAACAAAGTGTGTCAAAGAAGTTTTGAACGAGAGCAGATCATATCAGGGAGTGGAGAGGAATTTCAAGTTTGGCATAGGATGGCATGTCTAACAAAGGCACATGTGCTGCCTTTTGACGAAAAGAATTGTGGGAGATTTATTTTGGACAGTTGAGGTGTACAGTAGTTGAAGTTGCCATTAAGAATAGCAGGTGCAGTTTGGATGATGAAGTGGACATAGAAACTTTTTTCTATGCATTAAGGATATTTTTTATGGATTTTGTTTTTATTTATTTTTGGATTTTTATTGTCTTTTATGGATTTTTTAGAGAGTTGGACTGCATGGATTTGCTAAAGGGAGGTCATGTTTTAGTAATCTACTTACTTATTACAATTAAGTGACTGCTTCCTTGAACAGAGGAGAAGGATACACAGTAATATACTTGGATTTCGCAAAAGCTTTTGATAGAGTGCCTCATGATAAGTTGACAGTCAAACTAGAGCAAATGGGGTTGGATGTTAGATTAGTGCATTGGATTTGAGACTGGCTGTCTGATAGGTATCAACAAGTTGTGTATGGGGGGTGCGATATCCAGGAAAGTCACTAGTGGAGTGCCTCAGGGGTCTGTTTTAGGGCCATTACTATTTAACTTTTATATTAATGATATTGGCGAAGATTTGGATGGAGATATTCAGTTGTTTGCAGATGATGCAAAGTTGGGACGAACCATAAAGAGTAATGAAGATGTTGTGGCCTTGCAAGAAGACTTGAATAAATTGTGTGATTGGGCAAGCACATGGGGATGTGAGTTCAATGTTGCAAAATGTAAGGTTTTAAAATTTGAAAAACAAAGATGGGATGCAGAATTTATGCTTGGTGAAAATATATTGTTGGAGGTAGAGGAAATAAGAGACCTGGGGATGATAGTGGATAAGGATCTAAAATTTAGGGGACACATCGCCAAAATTGTGAAGACAACACAAAGACTTCTGGGAATGATGTGGAGGACACTGACGTGTAGAAGTAGGGAGATTCTTGTTCCATTGTATAAGGCTTTGATTAGGCCACACATGGACTATTGTGCCCAGATTTGGTCACCGGGTTTTCAGAAGGATGAAGAGATGTTGGAAAGGGTCCAAAGGCAACTGATTAAGGTAGTTTCTGACCTCTGGAATGTTCAGTATGAGGAAAGATTGAGAAGATGTATTTTGCAGAGTCTGGTGGAGAGAAGGAAGAGGGGAGATATGATAGAGACCTACAAGTTGGTAAGGGGTTGTTATAAGATTAATGGTGGAGAAGTTCTACAGAGAATAGTGGGAGATCAGGGGAGAACCAGAGGTCATCCCTGGAAACTGTATAAAGAGGGTGTGAGTAGGGGAATGAGAAGCAGGTTTTTTTCGTGCAGAGTTGCGAATGATTGGAATGCCTTGCCTGAGAGTGTGGTGTCTGCAAGGAGTTTGAGTGTGTTTAAGACACGGTATGATGAGATGTGTGTGTGATAAAAGGACCTCCCAGATGAGTCTTTGACTCCATGTGGTCTTAGGTATTAATAATAATAATAATAAATTCCAAGATTCAAAAAAAAAATACTTCTCCAATTTTCTTCTAGTTTGTCTATCCCTTTCCTTTTTTTTAACACCTCTTCATGTGAGATTATATATAAGTTAAACAAGAGACCTTTACTATATCAATGGTTTAATAATGGATATGTCCTAGCACATTACTTAGCTAATAATAATAATAATAATAATAAATTCCAAGATTCAAAAAAAAAATACTTCTCCAATTTTCTTCTAGTTTGTCTATCCCTTTCCTTTTTTTTTAACACCTCTTCATGTGAGATTATATATAAGTTAAACAAGAGACCTTTACTATATCAATGGTTTAATAATGGATATGTCCTAGCACATTACTTAGCTAGAATTATACATTTTTCTGTGATAACTAAGGTATGCATTATTGTGCAAGAATGATAAATAATTTTGGAAGCCAACATCAGATTTACAAATACTGAGGTCTTTACAAAATAATCATTCTGCAAATATCTATTTTTCACTTGAAAGAAGCTATGGGCAATGAAATGCTTATTTTTTACTTATTTTTCCGAGTTTGCTGCAGAATTTTTCTGTAATTTTTCTTCAAAAAATTACTGCAAGTAGTACACAGTTAATATAAATATAATAATATTTATATGTAGAAATAAATAAATCCTATAATGCCTTCTCATTCTCCAAAAGGAGCAGGTAGCACTCTTTTAACCTTAAATCCCAACCTTTTTGGAATTTTTTGAAGCCAAAGCAGCTAAGCTATGCCTGTTAATTGCATTTTCTACTGGCCAGTTTGCTTTGCAGGATGAAATACTTAGGTTTCTGTAAGGAGAAATCTTGCTGTCTCCATATCAAACTAACTCACTATGAATTTGTAGACTGCTGGTCTCTACTTTACATCACCACCACCACAGTTGGGTATGCGCTTCTGTAGAGCTAGACAAAGGTGATGTTCTTGGTATTCTTAACTAGTATTTATTTGTATATGTGTCCTTCTGTTAGTTTTGCTGATTGCAGAACTAAAAATCTGAGTTTCTGTAGGGAAAAATTCTACTCATCTGCATCAGAGATCATTAACTCTGGAGTGAACAAAATATTCCTAGAAAAATTTTCTCTATTTAGTAATTAGATTTATGTCTTTTTTTCTACTTTTTACACCATAGAGGTCACAATGCCAGGGAGACAAGTTAATAATATTGATATTATTATTATTATTATTACTTCTTGGCCTCTGGGGTTATAAGAGTTTATTTTATATATTTTTATGTTGAATTCTTAATGTTGGTGCATCCACTACCCTTTATGTAATGACTTGGGAGTAACTTTCACGTGCCCTATTATTTAGTGTCCTGCAATAATGCTCTTAAATCTATCTGATGAGCTTCTCTCACTTATAAGTAATATAATATAATAAATCAGGGTGCTTAAAGGTCAAAGTTGTATAACTGGGAGGATACCTCTATGTAGCCTTTTAAGGAATATGGTGCACCTTGTTAGGTATCTACCCAGATAAGGAATGAACGAGGCCAGCAATTTGGGATTCAGCTTACCAAATTGTATTCTTATTGGCTTAAACCACAATATACAATGATGATACAACATGACAGAATTTCATGCTGACTGGGATGTCACTTGGTTAAACAAAGCTCCCGTTTTTTTCATCAGGGAACTAGAGTGAACAGCAAGAGGTCAGCTGCTGGAAACATTACAACTCATCATCCACAGAGTTCAGGATTGGTACTGTCAACGTAAGAAGCATCGATAGAAAAGAAATGGAACTAGCAGAAGAATTGGATAAGTTCCCAATTGATATAATAGGTGTGACTGAAATGAAGACAAAAACAAGTGAGATCTTTCTGAGCAACAATTACAAAATGTTATATTCAGGCAATAACAATCAGGGAAAAAAAGGAGTAGCTATAGCATTCAATATCAAATATGAGGATTGAATGGCAGGCAATGTCAATAGAGTGATGTGGACAAATATCAGAATTGGGGGAAACTGGACAATGAGACTTATTTGTGCTTATGGTCCCACAGAAGGTTCTACTAAAGAAGAAATGAAGAATTTTTTGAGGCATTAGAGAAGGCAGCTGACAGAATGAAAAAAAAAAAGGAAAAGTTGGTCCTTGTTGGAGATCTAAAACAGCAGAGTGGTACATGATTACCAGATATATAGAAATGTTTTGGGAAAATTTGGAGAAAAGAGCAAAGCTAATAATAATGGTGGTAAGTACGTGCTAGATTTCTGTTCAGGACATGAACTAGTTATTATCGACACCATGTTCCAACATAAAAATGTGCACAACATGAGAGAAGATGAAGGAAATAAGTATCATTGACTGTGTTATTGTTGATAGCAATGTTTTCCACTGGTTCAGGGCACAAGAGTATACAGAGGATTTAAAATAGGAAGTGATTACTATTTAATTTTGAACAGAATAAAAAATGAATTTCATATTAAAAAAGAAGAGTATGTAAGAAAGTTTTAAAATGAATCAAAGTTTGAGTAGCTTTCAGAGGTGAAGTGTAGACTCAAATACACAAACATCATCCAAGAAAAAAAATGAAAAGGTTTGAAAACAAGAACCAAACCTTGGAGATTCAATCACAAACCTTAAAGAAAACTTTAATTCAGCCATTGTGGTGAGGTTGTCTGCAAGGATGGAAAAATCAGAACTCCATGATGGACTCTGGAAGTTAGAGGCAATCAAGGAAAAGAAGAAAGCATATTGAAAGTTCCTGGCAAGAAAATTGCCTTGTGCTCTTAGAGAATACAGAGAAAAATGTAAGAAAATTAAGCCTTTGATAAGAACATAGAAAATAAATATCAGGAAGGTAGCAAAATATTCTAAAGGCTATTGAAAAAAGTTTAGAAATAGAGGAAAGAGTATTGTAGAAGAAATCAGATGATGAAGATGATGTAAAAACTGAACATAAAGATAATATAGATATCTGGAGTAATTATTTTGAATTTGAGATTGCTAAATGAGATAAGCAGTGCTAGCATGGTGGGAGGAAAAAAGCCCAAAAACCTGACATGTGGAAATGCAGCTGGAGTAGATGAAATCGACCAGCAATGGTTAAATATGCGGTCTAAAAGTTTTACAGTGGCCGCACTGCATAATTCAGAAAGCCTGGTTCAAAGGATCAAATTTTGGATGATTGGAGTCAAGCTCTCGTAATACCCATCTATAAAAAGGAAAATAAAACCGAATGTGAGAATTGGAGGTATTTCCCTGCTGAGTGTTCCTGGTAAGATTTATTAGTATACTTGAGAAATGGCTAAGAAAAATTGTGGAAGGAAAGTTTGGTGAAGAACAAGCTTGAATTCAGACCAAATAGAAGTTGTCAAAATAAGATTTTCACTTTAAGATAAATAGTTGAGAGATCTTGGAAATATAACAAGGATTTGTATTTAAGTTTTGTCGATCTGGAAAAGGCATAGGATAAGGTACCAAGAGGAAACCTCTTCAGAATGCTATAGTTATGTGGTGTAAATGGGACATTTATATTGAGCAATACATAGTCTCTATTTAAGCTGTAAGTCAGCAGTTAGAATTGAAGGAGGTCAGAAAGATGGTTTGATGTTAAATCAGATGTTTAGCAAGGGTGCACAGTATCTCCACTGTTATTCATTATCTATATGGATCACATTATGAAGGAAAGTGGCATTAAATCTGATATCAAAATTGGCAATGTTAATTTTAGCTCTTTACTTTATGCAGATGGTGTTATACCTCTGAATAAATCCAGTTACATGTCTGCAAGATTCCCTAAGTAAATTGAATAACTGTTGTAAGAAATTTGGTATGAAAATCAGCAGTAAAAAGACAAAGACAATGAAAATAATCAAAAACATTGAAAACATTGATGTTTTCAATGTTTTTCACTAATTCACTTTGAAAACTTGTTCAACAGAAAACAACTTTATTGTTGAACAAGTAAAGCACTTCAGCTACTTAGGCACAATGTTTAGTGGAGATGGTGAATTAAATATGGACATAGACAATAGAATTAGTAAAGTTGGTATGGTAGGAACTCATCTGACTAAAGTTATATGAAATAAGAAAAAATTGGTCAAAAATGAGGATATTACTAAATAACTTGCCATTGTTAGCATTCAGGATGTTAGTAGAGCTAATCTCAGGTAGTAGGATCACTTAAACAGAATGGGAGAGAAAAGATTAGCCAAACAAATGTTTATCAGGATAGTAGGAAAAAGACTGAGAGGAAGACCAAGATGTAGATGGATTGATACATTAAAAGTGCCTTAGAAGACAGAAATATAAGATCTGATAATGTTGGCATCTTGACAGATAACAGATTAATTTGGAAGAATTGTTCATTGGAAGTTAGTAATGGTGTAACTTTTTTTCATGTAGTACTATCATAATTATCCTTCACCCCCCCCCCCCCCCCACAATGGTACATGTCAGGAATTTGATGGTGAACGTGATGCAATTAGTCTTGTTTGCCAAGCTGAACAAATTGCATTCTTCAATCTATTTTTATGCTCAGTATTCCCTGACAATCTTACCTCTTAATTAGTTAATTACCTCTGAATCCTTTCCAGTCTGTCTTATTTCCTAGACATTCAGAAGACCCAGGTCTGTGCATATGTAGCCTAAAGAATGTACAGTTTCATTATTGCAGGTTATCAGTATCTTTCTCACTATTGTGGAAATCCTTATGACTTTTGCAGCTGCACAATGTGTCCCTTAATCTTGTTCTTTATCTTAATTTATCTTAGATCTTTAACTCTCACTTTCTGGTGCATAGATTATTCAGCACACTGTATTCCATTTTGAATAATGTTCAAAGCTTTACTTGGTATTAAACTGAAATCCCCACTGTCCATCAACCCAGCCAGTTCAAATTTTATTGTCACCTCCAAGGATGCATTACAGGTCATTCTCTGCCACAGCCCACTGTGTACACTACTTAGTCCTCCATATATTGCCCACTAATAGTATTTTTGTCTGTCAGGTGTGTGTTTTTCAAATCAAAAGGTGCTTTGCCCTTTTGATTTGAAAACAACATGGTCAACATCAAGACACTATCAGAATTCTCTATTACCATCTCCAGTTTTGTCATCTATGGATGCCTAAATATCTTATTTTGAGTCTTGGACTGTGCTGTCAACATAAGTTGCAGACACTGCTCTCACATACCCAGGTCACCAGGCTACTATCAATTCCCATAATTAAATCAGGTTTACTTAATATCTTGAACAATCCACATTCATTGACTTTTGGTCTCCTTTCTTCCTTCACTTTTTTTTTTTCTTTCTTCCTTCTTTGCATTACATACGCAGAAAAATAATAATTACATATTTCTACTATATGATTTGCTGCTGTCTCCATGACACCATCTCCAACTGCCCATGATTATATTTGGCATGGTCTACCAGTTTTGCCATATTCTATGTTTTTCATCTTTACTCCCTCACACGCACATGCATGCGCGCGCACACACACCTACCTCGTGTATCTGTAAACTATTCTACTGTTTATACCTTCTTCACATCTTCCTACCACTTTCTACCTAATCTCACTAAGGTAGAACTAAAAAGTTGGTATTTGCACTTTAAGTAGGGATGAAAATAAATAAAAATGAAAACATGGATATAATTTTTTTAAAATAAATCTTCTAATGCTAAATTTCTAAATTTAGCATTTCTAGACTTCTAAATTTTATATTCCAAAAGGAATATGTGAAACTTTTTTAATTTTTTTAGAAGATTGATTGGTCAGTCAGTTTCTACCCTTAACCATCACTGATAGATTAATCTATTATTATTAGCAATTTCAAGGACATCGTGGGGGTTAGTGTAAAATAACTGCTCTTGTCTCGTGGTCCTGTCTTAAATCCTAATGGCCATATGTTAATTGTCTGAAATAGTGCAGGCTGATTTTTACCAGTTGCAGGGTTTTCTGAGTTGCATTGTTAAAACTCAATTTCTGGGAGAAAAAAGGGAACCCTACTTACATGCTTGTGCTACCAATCAACTAACTGGAGGACAGAGCCCACAAGTGGGGGATTCAGGCCCACAGCAAAAAATAATAAGTCTCCCGAACCCCCGATGCAAGGACAGACTGACTAATGATACTGTCGAGAAAAACAGACTCTCAAACTAGATCACTGGGCCCCCTGCAATTTGTAATCCCCCCCCCCCTTCTATCGGTCTGAATTCAGGAAGTAGATGAAAAAATGACATAGAAAAAGTTTTCTGGTTAGTAATTAGAATCAGACATATAACGGTCCTTGGTGTTATGTTGTGTCGTGTCTTCTATTTCATTTCTGTACTACTTATGAATTAGCAATCATTGCAAATGCTCAGTCATAGATCATATGTGATGCATAGTGTGCATTCTCAAATCGTCTACTCAACTCTCTCCCCCCCCCCCCCCCCAAGATTAAATCCTGAGTGTGCTACTGCTCTAAACTGCCTCTTAACCTATCATTAGCGCCTCCGTAGCGCAATTTGGAAGAATGACGGTACGTTTCGCCCTTCAGTTGGAAAAAGCCTAAGCTCTAGTCCCGTCATGACAGGTGGAATCTTTATATAGACTTTTTTCAATTGAAAATGGGTTATCAATCTCATATGGAGGTTAGTAGGGTTTTTTCTCCTGGAAACTCGGGTTTTTCATCCTGCATACAGAGAAATCAGCCCTTCAGAACACACACAGTTTACAGACAAAAAATACTAGCTGTGGTAGTGGTGGGCAGTAGATGGCGCTGATGTAGAGGTTTGGTGTAGTGGTGAAGACGGAGAGTTGTACAATAGATGTCCTCCCGCGATGAGTCTTCGGACTCCTTGGAGGTGTCACTAATAATAATTTCCTACTTCTTAGTTCTACATTTCCTATTTTTCACTGGATCATGCCTGTTTGAGCACCTCCTATGTTAGAACTGCATGGTTGTGAGCAAGCACACAACCACAGGAGGCAATATGGAGACTTCGTTTACTCTCATCAGGTCAAGTACTAATAAGTGCTCAATTTAGTGAGAATGAGAAGGAAACTTCCTTCTCATTTTCTCTATCACATGCTGTATTATGTAATGGTCCCTAAGAAACTCGCTTGGAGTATTCTTACTTCTTTCCAGTCGGTGTCATCATTGCGAAAATCTACGAGGCTGGTCCGAAAGGTTCTTGGCCTAACAATGAAAAAAAAAATTTTATAACTTCAAAATAATTTTTATTTTTCAACATAATCTCCCTTAATACATTTATTCCACTGATGCTCCAGTGCCATTATCCCATCCCTCTAGTGGCTCTCAGTAACATCTGCAAAATACCCCTCTACAGCTGCAATCACCTCTTGATTCGAAAAACTCTGACCAGCGAGGAAAGGAAGAGATAGAAATCAGAGGGAGCGAAATATTTGGAATACAGTGGATGTTGTAACAATTCATTGTGCAGATCCCTTAATTTTCCTATTGCCAAAACACCTTTGTGGACAGGTGCATTGTCCTGATGAAAGATTATTTTTTTCTTCTGCAAACCAGGTCTTTTCTCACAAATTTTTTTATCTAGTCTGGTTAAAAGATCGGAATAATATTCTCCGGTTATTGTTTTACCCTATTCTAGATAATTAATAAACAAAATGCCCTTAGCATCCCAAAGCACCGATGCCATGACCTTTCCTGCTGATGGAACCGACTTTGTCTTCTTTGGTACTGAATAACCAGCTTCTGTCCACTGTTTTGACTGTTGTTTCGATTCTGGTGTGTAATGGTGAATCCAAGTCTCATCCATAGTAATAAATCGACATCCAAAATCAGTTTTAATCTTGTTAAAACGCTCCAAGCACTGCTCAGAGATTTTCATGCAAGTGCGTTTTTGACCTGCTGTAAGCAAGTGCAGCACCCATCTTGCACAAAGCTTTTTCATTTGCAATTCATTATGCAAAATATATCCTACATTTTCTTTTGAAATGCCTATAGTCTCAGCAATTTCATGCACTTTGACATTTCCGGTCATCCAATACCATATCGTGCATTTGATCAATGATTTCTGCTCTTGTTACACTTTTTGTATGTCCTTCATGTGGATCATCTTCAAGGCTGGTACAGCCACGTTTAAACTTGGCAGCCCATTTCTTAATTGTTGAAAACAAAGGAGAAGAGTGCCCATAAACTTTTATGAACTTTGAATGAATTTCTTTTGCCGTTAAACCTTGTTTTACAAAGAATTTTATAACTACACGATATTCAATTTTATCCATTTCAAGGGATACAGACAACACTTTTGCTTCAGACAGCTGTATAAAACAAAATACTTGATAGAATGACTTGCAATTTCGCATGGATGCTTATGACAGATGTACCAACTTAGAAAAAAATAATCTTGCCGATAGTGTTGCTATCTATGTTCGAGGCCGAGAACTCTTCAGACCACCCTCGTACTATGATGAACACTTACACTTGACCTGTTAATGTTATCTTCCTAGCCATCTCAGAGGCATTCCTTAAACAATCAAGCATCACTTTTCAAAATGAGTGAGGAAACAGGGTACTTTATGTACTTCATGTGCATATTTGCAAAAAAAAAAGTTTACAAAAATCAAATATTGATTTTTTCAAATAATTCAGATTTTTGCCCATGAATTTCAGTGAATTACCCATAATTTTTTAATATATAACATCAACCAACATCAATCAACAGTACAGAGAGAGAGAAGTGTAAAAAAGTGTCAAATCAGCTCAAAGCCACTTAAATCTACTGTTCCATTTTTGTAATTTAAGTAATCATAAGTATATAAAATATATATATATATATATATATATATATAATAAGTATATAAAAGAAGGATCATAAGTATAAAATTTGCAATTTTAACTTTTGATTTTGTTGCATATAGTTGCACCTCTATATCTGATATTCTATTTTCTATTTCCTTCATCCAGCAGAGCTGTCATCATCTATGAGTAGCTTTCAAAATGTCTATTTTGCTTGGTAATCACCTTCAGCCAGCAAATTCCACATGTATTTCAGCATGTGGAGTCTAATAAATAAATAATACCAGGCAGTTTAATAAAACCATATGCTCTGTCTTTAAAATATTTTATGCACATTGTGACTGTGCATGATTGCAAATGCCTTACAATCATGCACTCAACTTTTCTCTAAAATCCTGGAGGAAAAGAGCATCCAGACTTGTAATATTTCACTGCAAGCATATATTCCATAATGCTGCTCATATCTTTAATTCTAATTTAACTTGCTGACCTCTAAGGTTCTTTGTTACAAATATCAGCTACTTATTCCTTTTTTGGCTTGAGCTCTTTCAGTCCAGTCCAGTCTAGTCTAGGATTCCTGTCTCAGCTAAGTCTTCTTGGCTGTTATCCTCTCAGCACTGCCACAGTCTTCCTCTAGGTCACTTTCCATCAGGTTTCATCTTGCATGCTTGTTTAGCCATTCTCTCTTTGCCTACATGTTCAAGCCATCTTAATCTGCAAGGATTTATTTCATCAAATTCTTCTTCTCCATTTACCTATTGTGTCTCTTACAGCTCCAGACTCTTTTGAGAATTTTATTTTCAAAGATCTGCAAAGCTTTTGCATCTTGGGTTGCTATGCTACACTTTTCTGCTCCATACAAAACAATAGATCTAATGATTGTCTTATATTTATTTCTATTTTAATCCTGACAGAATTTTGGAAGATAGTAAATGCTTTAGTGAATGATAAGATTTTGTGGAGACATGCATTTCTGTATGCATTTTGTTATCTCAAGTAACTTGGTTGATTTGTAATCCTACTTTTTCAGCAGAAGTTTTGAGTTTTCTGAAAGTTATTCTAATGTCTTCAATATTTTCTCCAGCTAGGCACATATCATCTGCATATCCTAATATTACTATTCTGCTGGTGTTGTTTTTTGCAGTTTCACAAATACATATTTCTAAAGCCAAGTGAAAAAGGATGTGCAAAAGGGCATCTCCCTGCTCCAATCCCATCTGAATAGCAAAAGGTTCAGATCTATTAGCCAGTACTATGCTTGAGTTGTCAGTGGTGCAAATTTTGATTAAACACGTTATGAGGTCCCAGTTCATTTAATACTCCCCAAAAGCCTTCTCTATGAATGCTATCATTTATTTTATTTATTTATTTTCTAGTATTTGTCAATGTAAAAATCTGGTCAAATTATTTCTTTGGAATTCTGCTTGATATTTACCTATATTTTTATTTTCTTCAGCATAAAGTAAGATTCTTTTTAGTATGATATTAAATAAAAATTTATAGCCTGCTGACAGCAGCGATATTCCTCCATTATTTTCACATTTATTTTCGGTTCCTTTTAAATATGTTGAAATGATTAGTGACTGTTTCCATTCTGAGGGTTTCTCTTCTTTTCCATATTAAATTTAGCAGTTTATGCATATGTGTGATATATTCACTTTCACTGTATTTGATAAATTTCGCTACTATTTTGTCAGTGCCTGGCTTTTATTGTCTTTGAGCTGCTTTATATTTTCTTCTACTTTGCCAGTGAAGTTTAAATATTTCTGACTGACAGGTATAATGAGTATTCTGTTTAAGTCTCAGCAGGTTCATCACAGTTCAGGAATTTATTTGACAAAAAAAAAAAAAAAAAAAAAAAAAAAAAAAGTTATATTCTTGTTTTAATCCTTTACTTAAGTGTGAGCAAACAAGTTTCTATTCGAAGTTCATGATTAGACTATGTGTATGTAGTGAATATAACTTTTTTTTTTTGTCAAATAAATTCCTGAACTGTGATGAACCTGCTGAGACTTAAACAGAATACTGCTACTGACTCCATAGGTACCTAGGTATCCTATAATACAGAGCACACCATTTTCCTTTCAGACATGTACATTGCTATGCAATATGCGAAGTGTCACTACCAAAACTTGTTTCAACCTTTAAAGAAGAGTATTTAAGAGGTCCTACTTAAAAAACAGGACACTGGGTCTCTCTCTCCCTCTCTCTCTCTCTCTCTCGCTGTGTGTGTTGGCACTGCAAAACAACACTGTGCTAGAGCTAAGCCAAGCTAGTAACTGGTCAGCAGAAACTAAATCTAGTGGTAGGGTAAGTGTCCTCTGGATGACCTTTGTCTTCCGTGTGTTGAGGCTTAAGTGCTCCGAAGAATTCATGTTGGAGGTTTAATGGAATATTAACAGCACTGAGAAAGCATTAAAACTAATTTTAATGCTTCCAATATTTCGTCTCCATCACGGAGACATGATCCATTCTCCGTGATCGCACTACCAACATACCACTTGAACACGATCCCACAAAAACTCAAGTTAGAAAATTAAAAAACCTACTTAAAAAAGTGTCTTCCTGGCCTCCTGAAATTACAAAAAAACTCAAACCTTTTGGTTCTCGTCTCCCCCCCCCCCCCCCCCTGTATATACGGTTTACCAAAAATCCACCAACCTAATCTCCCCTAAGACCTATAGTAGATGCCACAATGCACACTGCTACAAATTATCCAAACAGCTAGCTAACTCTTTGACCCCCCCCCCCCCCCTCACTGGTCTTACCACATCCTATGTAAAAACTCTACCCACTTTAAAAACTTAATTGAAAATCGTACTTTAAATAATACAGACATATTGTTCAGCTTTGACATCATCTCACTGTTTACCAATATTATCCTAATTGACACCTTAACACTTAATACTAAGAAATCAGAAGGAAAATCGTTTTTCTTCTGATATCTTAGATCTCTTTTCCTTTGCCATCAACTCTGGTTATTTTTCTTGGAAGAGCAAAATCTACAAACACATAGAGGGAATTGCCATGGGTTCCCCCCTCTTGACAATTTTTACATAAAATATTTTTGAAAAACTAGCCATAGACTCTTCCCCTCTAAAACCTTCTATCTGGCTAAGATATGTAGACGATGTGTTCTCTATTTGGCCCCATGGCCCAGACACATTAGATTCCATCCTCAGTCACCTCAACAGTCTAAATACAAGAATCCAGTTTACGATGGAAAAGGAAAATAACAATAGTTAACCCTTCCTAGACACCTTAGTAACACGCCCTCCTAATGGTAGCCTTTCTTTCTCTATATATAGAAAACCTACTCACACAGGCAGATACATTCACAAACTCTCCCACCACTACCCCTCTCAGCAATATGGCATTATTAAAACTCTAACCAGTAGAGCCCATAATCTTTGTTCCAGTGAAACTACTCTTTCAACAGAACTCAAACACATACACAACACCTACCTTTCCAATGGCTACAGTGACTACAAAATTAAAAAAGCAATCAAGTCCTTTCCCATTCCCCGACCATCTCTTCAGAAGGACTTCAGAAATGCGATCACCATACCTTACATCCGTGGTACATCAGAAAAAAATAGCCAAATCATTAAAAAAGTACAACCTCCATACAGTTCTTAAGCCCTACCGTAAACTTGCTACCCTTATCCGTTCCTCCAAAGACCAGCTCCCTCCTATTTCAGTGCCTGGGGTATATAGAGTTCCTTGTTCCTGTAAACTGACTTACTTTGGACAGACACTTAACTTTAACACTCACTAGATCAGCATCTATCCAGTTAGAAGAACACAAGTCATACATCTGCAATCACGATTATGGTCAATCTGGTCTTGCAGACCATGTTTTGGATACAACTCACAGGGTCTCCTGGGAAAAAACCACTATGCTCCACCATAGTAAATTCAAAAAAGAAAGACTGTTTGTTGAATCTGCTTCTGCACTCAGGAATCAACCTAATTTAAACAAATATGGTTGCATCAAACTTCCTAAAATTTGGGAAACATTAATTATCAGAGATCCCTCTTTACATCATAGGACACCTGCAAATGCCCATAGAGGGTGCACCACCTAGATAGGACTTTAGTTTCACTCACTAGTGTATTGTATTGTATTTGTGTGGTGTGTGTGTGTTGTTACAAAAAGTTTTTGTAATCCCTGAAGATGTCTCCGTGACACAAAATATTGGAAGCATTAAAATTAGTTTTAATCCTTTCTCAGTGCTGTTAATATTCCATTAAACCTCCAACATGAGTTGTGTCTTCATTAGATTAAGACATTTTCAGTTTGTTGTGTGCTACAGAAGAATGTTTTCTTCCATTGGAGTTATATATCACCACTACAATTAATTAAAAGTTCACTATTTTAACTTTAAAAAAATATTTTTTTTCTTTTGAAATAATGTTCAGTAAATAACAGTATTTGCTTTATTTAATGCTAAACTGTCTTTCTTTAACACATTGGCCTAAAGTGTAAACTTGCTGTCAGTGTCAATATGTTAAGTTATGCATATGATACAAGATAACTCTTAAATGATATCCTAATATAGAAGCTAACAATGAGTTATCTTGTGTTTGGCAGTCAATGTGTTAAATTATCAATACGTATATATGTATTTAACGTAAGGTTTCCCTCACTTTTATTACATGATATAAACTTTATGAATAAATAAATGTTATGAAGAGTTTTATACCTGAATCTCAAAGGTTGTACTGTTCTTTGTGTGCATGCATATGTCATTGCTGGGTTAACATCAATTGAGTTCTGCGGCCAAAACTGAAATAATATGTTTGCTGGGGGGGGGGGGGATATTCTGCTGTATTACATTGTTTTTCACTCAGCAGCTTGGTCTGTAGTCCCCTTGCTTTAATCTGAGACTATGCATATTGGATGAAATGGTTGATAATGAATTCTTATTAGTGTTGGTGTTTATTGTTTAATTGAAGATTATTTTTATACTTTTTAGGACATTTAAAAGTTCGTCATCACAAATAAAAGGATCTTATCCAAGAAAAATGACTCACCAGAAAACATCTGATACTTTGTGTTCTCTACAAGAAATAGTACCATTACAGTCTCTTAGAGTCCGTTCCCGTATCTGGCGTGCTATGAGAGCAGCTTTACCATTCCAGTTGGCAGTGGTTTTACTTTATTGCTTAGCCTGTCTTCTTGAACCACATTGTTGTGATAACCTAAATAATCTGAACTTTTCCTTTTGGCCACACTTGCGTTATGTGAGGGGTCCACCTCCAATTTGAAATATAATGTGGAGAGTGCCAGGAATTATCCAAAATTTTAAATTTTTCCATTAGTGATGACACCACATATCCACATGCCATTAAGAGTTGTGAAGGAAGGTGCACGGACAGTAGCATCCTGCCCTAAATTGCATGTAGTGTGCTTCTTGATGTTGACCAGTATTCAGTGTAATTGTCTTTGTTAAGTCAAATGGAATTGTAATTAATTATTAGTATTTCATTGTTTAGGTTTCTTTGACTGATCACTAACTGTGTACAAGCAGCTCTTGATCAGTTAACACATTGATGAAGTATTTTTTTTTTACAATGTTTTAGAATGTCTTAAATAGTTAATGTCAAGATTAGCATTGATATTCAGGTAGTATGATTTAATGTGCACTCCTGTATTCTGTGTACTTGCTCATTCTGGTAGTGATAGTAGTATTGTTCCATTTGATGGTTTTAATTGTTATGCGATTCCATTCTCAGGGGGTAATCTACTAAAAAAGAGGGTTAATTTTACTAAATATGTAATGTAGACCAGAATTTCAAGAGATTTAAAATTATAAATTGCTCTGCAAAAATAATATAGCAATTTATACAATAGCATTTTTTTTTTTTTTTTCATATAAAAAGTTGTCTTTCATCTTTCATGATTTTTATCTGTGTGGGGGGGGGGGGGGTGGGGGGGGGGGGGGGTGGGGGGGGGGGGGGGTGGGGGGGGGGGGGGGTGGGGGGGGGGGGGGGTGGGGGGGGGGGGGGGTGGGGGGGGGGGGGGGTGGGGGGGGGGGGGGGTGGGGGGGGGGGGGGGTGGGGGGGGGGGGGGGTGGGGGGGGGGGGGGGTGGGGGGGGGGGGGGGTGGGGGGGGGGGGGGGTGGGGGGGGGGGGGGGTGGGGGGGGGGGGGGGTGGGGGGGGGGGGGGGTGGGGGGGGGGGGGGGTGGGGGGGGGGGGGGGTGGGGGGGGGGGGGGGTGGGGGGGGGGGGGGGTGGGGGGGGGGGGGGGTGGGGGGGGGGGGGGGTGGGGGGGGGGGGGGGTGGGGGGGGGGGGGGGTGGGGGGGGGGGGGGGTGGGGGGGGGGGGGGGTGGGGGGGGGGGGGGGTGGGGGGGGGGGGGGGTGGGGGGGGGGGGGGGTGGGGGGGGGGGGGGGTGGGGGGGGGGGGGGGTGGGGGCTAGAGGGCTCTCAACACTTGACGTTATTTTATAATCACCCGGTATATTATTTTAAATGACTGATACCGAGGGATAAAGAGATGACATGGTTTATTTAAAAAGGTACTACTAGTTTACTAGTTTCGTTGAATGGATCAACTTCTTTGGATATCACAATCAAAGAAATATACAAAAAATAACAGAGACTTAAAAATTGCATTAACAGTACTAGTCCGAAAAAACAGTAGTACAGGTATCCCAAAATTCACGCAAGAAGTAATTTTGATAGAAAACACAGGTTTTTAATTAAAAATTGTAATTTCTTATTGATTCATAAAGTATACAGTATAGGGTTATGCATGGAATAGCATATCGGGTAAATGGCCACCACGGCTTTTGCTGGCACATACGCACTCTTTTGTCGAAATTTTCCATGACCGTTTTGCATAAATGTGGCTGAATTTCGTTGATACAACGCTTAATTTCCTCCTTCAAGGCGTGGGTGGTCGTGGGCTTGTTGGCATAAACCTTAGACTTCAAAAAAACCCAAAGAAAAAAGTCCAACGGCGTTAAGTCACATGATCTGGGCGGCCAATTCTGATCACCAAAACGGGAAATTACACGACCAAGAAATGATTCGTGCAGTAATTGAATTGTTTCTCGGGCTGTATAGCATGTGGCACCGTCTTGTTGAAACCACATGTCGTCCACATCCATATCTTGCAATTTAGGCACAAAAAACTGGATTATCATGTCGCGATAGCGAGCACCATTAACTGTTATTGCCTTACCAGCCGCATTTTCGAAGAATGGACCGATGATGCCTCCAGCCCAAAATCCGCACCAAACAGTGACACGTTGTGGATACATTTGTTTCTCAACAATCACTCGTGGATTTTCTGAACCCCCAAATGCGACAATTTTGTCGATTAACGGAGCAATCAAGATGAAAATGGGCCTCATCGCTGAAGATGATTTTGTTCGAAAAATAAGCATCCACTTGTTGTTGTTCCATAATCCATTCAACGAACTCTCTTCGCTGTGTGTGGTCATTTTTAACAACCCTGAACTGTCAGCTGTCAAGTTGTCTTTTGGCAACACTTTACCGCACAAATGGCGCTAAATTTAAATCTTGCGTGAATTTTGGGACACCCTGTACAATTTGAAAATAGTAATGCGTGCTTGAGTTCCAAATAAAAGTTGACTACGTGCTGTCATGAGTGCGACAGTATTGAACAGAGGCAATGTGTGAGTCAGAATGATTGAAACTTAGGGAGTTATTGAAATGGGAAGAATCTAAAGCAATTTCTCTGGACTCGACAATCTTTCTTTCAAGTTCATCATAGCACACATGAATATTAGAAGTTTGTGTCCAGTCCACAATGTGTTGGCGGCCTTCATCTGAGTTAACGGAGAAAAGAACGTGGCTAGAGAGAGCACTGGCTCTAGTCCTGTTGTAGGAAATATCTCTACAGTGTTCTTTCAGACGAAGAAGAATGGATTTAGCAGTTTGGCTGTAGTCTTTCACCAAAACTAGCTAAAATTCTCAGAAGAAATTTAACTTCAGAACTTGCTTCATTACGCTCTCAAAACTTCGATCCATACTTAGTAAACCTAAAGAGAAGCATCTTCCAACTCAGTTTCTAGCAGTCTACAAGATCTTATGTGATTGTGGAAAGCCATACTACTGCCAATCTGCTAAATCCATCCTTCTTCGTCTGGAAGAACGGTGTTCTTCGTCTGTCAGGCCCTTTCCAATATATATATATATATATATATATATATATATTGGAAAGGGCCTGACAGCAGATCTTCAGTTGTTTGCTGATGATGTTAAGATAGGCAGGGCAATCAGAGATGCTGATATATAATT
This sequence comes from Typopeltis vanoorti, assembly GCF_054136105.1. Taxonomy (NCBI): domain Eukaryota; kingdom Metazoa; phylum Arthropoda; class Arachnida; order Uropygi; family Thelyphonidae; genus Typopeltis; species Typopeltis vanoorti. Next base: position 66,680,634 of record NC_143558.1, on the reverse strand, counting down.
AACAGGGTGATTTAAATATCCCGAAAGTGTGGACGAAACGATAATGGCTATCAACCCAGTGTTAGTAAGTGTACAGTTATGGACTTTGGTGTGATGAGCTATCCAGTGGTGTGTGTGTGTGTGTGTGTGTGTGTGTGTGTGTGTATATATATATATATATATTAGTAGGATTATTCTTGGAGCTATGGTGGACAGAAATTTGAAGTTCAAGGGTTATATTAGCTTCTGTTCCATGTATCTGTTCTCTAAAACAGCCTTCCTCCTCCACATTAAGCAAGGACTACAAATTTCAGAATCTTAGAATTTTTACTAATGTTATTTTTAATAATGTGAAATTTAGTTCCAATGAAATTAACTTTAGCCAATTAGATTAGTAACAATAATGCTGTTCATTCAAAGTGCTTGAATTCAGAAAAACAGCTTAAAAACATTTTTAAAGTTTTTGCCTAAACTATGAAAGTATAATTATCAAATACTTCTGGGACTGATGGTATTGTTTACAATGGCAATTCAACTAAGTAGTTGTTTGGGATTATGCAAACTAAGTTTAGTAGGCTAATGTATTATATCTGTTAACTGCGCATGTTCTGTAGTCCTGTTTTCTATTTTGCTTAATGAAACTTGATTTTTTGAAGGAAAAACCTATCATCTTCCAGTGAGACAGTGAGAGTCCAGTTAGCTTCTCTTCAGCTAAAAAGCTTTCTTAAAGATTCTTTGCGTTCTAGATGGGATCCGAACTTAGATCTTTTCAACTAAAGCGCATTTTGCAGACTCCTCAAAACAATCCAGACTAGTTAAAAGGGAACAACCCCCCCCCCCAACAATTCCGTATAACAACAATCATATTTACGTAAAAAGTCTTTTAAATCTTTTGAATTTCTAAGTGCGCCACTAAACAAGACAATGCTTTGTTACGTTGTGCAGTTCATTATAATATAATATAATATGGGTTAGAAAAATAGTGCGGAAGAAACCCACTTAATCTCTAAATGAAGTCAGTGACATGTACGATATTTTAACGCAGAAATCTTGACAGTATTTAACGCAGAATTGCTATAAAGTCTCCCTGGTGGCCATATTGGAAATTAGTGTTTTATTATATCATCCTCTATTTCTATTAGAACATGTTATATGTATTATTTTTTGTTTATTATCAAGTAAAAAAAACTATTTTATTATAATGTTAAAAAACAAAACAAAACTTTTATTTTGCAAATGTTTTATCCTAACGAATAAAACAGATACTACTCTCGCTTCACATATCGTTTGCTGGTTACGAAAGTATTATGGTGTTATTTTTATTGTTAGAAAGTGCTACATTACAAGTATATTATATTATTTGGGATATGACAAATTTATATTAACCTTTCATTGTGTTAATTAATACATACTTGGGATATATACATATATCCCAAGTATTTATAACTGTAAATGTCATCGTTAAAGAATAAAAGGGGTAAGTTTTAAGAAATGTGTATATATATAACTAATTGCATTTTTAATATAAAAGCAGATTACAAAATTAGGCCAACTGTATATTAGATATAACTTGCTAGAATCGTTCACCTTCGAATTTAGTGAGTTGGACTGTTTATACTGAAAGAAATTGGTTCAGTGACTCATCAATGGCGAATTCGGATCTATTGAGTAGGCATTTATTTTAACATTTTAGGTTTTTTTAATATTAATGCATTTAGCAGAGTAGCTAGGTTTTTAGCATCCTGGGCAAATTGTGTAGTGGGACAATTTTGATGATTGCTGAAATATCCTGACACTGTAGCCCTTGGCAACTTCCTCAATGCCGAAGTGTTCCTACCCTACTGAATACAACATACTGGGATTTTTGATAATGTATTTAAAATATTTAATTTATATTGCAATTCAAAAGAATTACAATGAATATTCACAATGTTGTTTTTGTTGTTATTTTTGAGAAGAGGAACGACTACTCTTTTATGCCCACATACTCCGATAAACGATTGAACGCTACTGATATCAAATTAGAGTTTAAATATAAAATATGAACCATATAAAAATACTCGAAATTTATACGATATGAGAGTAAAGTGAATAACGTTGTTCTCAGTTTGCGTATGATTTGCAGTACGCGTCGTGTTCATTCTTTTTTCTCAGTCATGAATTGTTCTTTCGAAGAGAACGAACGCACTGTATTCGCAATTCAGAATGAAAAACGAAGCCACACCTCTTAATTTCAGCATTACTAAATATTTCGAACATAAACGGCAGCATGTACCTAACCGCATAAATTAAATGGTTAAATTATGAATCATTTTAATAAAAATGACCTGACTTTGTATACAAACTTAAGTAAATTAAATGACCATATTACGTTAATTAAAGGTTAGTAATCATAATAGTAATAACTTGGAAACATAAGTATAAAGATGTTCATTAGGTGACTTTTGCTGCTTTGAAAGAAATAAGAAATTCATACGCTGTTCAATTACTTTTTTTTTTCTTTCTTTCTTTCACATCATATTTAGATGTTTGGATTTCTTCTTAGGTTAATATATATATAATTTTCGATACAGTGCAGAATTTTGAGTTTTTTTTTTTTTTTTAGTGATGTGTCAGCTCACCGAATTAAATCTGGGGGACTGATAAACTTGGCCATTATTCTGCATTCTATAACTTAACCTGAATTTTTCTTATACTTTGTTACAAACGGCAGCTAACGCTTCAAGATTGCAATCATGGGGCCATTTTGTCACCAGAATGCAAATCTAAGTCTGCATTCTGAAGATCGCACAACTGCCATTTATAATGCGTACGGTCTTAAGAATAAATCTCGCTCGACCAACACCACCAGCGCAACTGCCATTTTTTGATTCTCTACAATACGCTTTCAGGGATCTTGAGAAATTTAGTTAATCTACTTCGATGTCTTCGTGGTGCTCTTTAGCGTTTTCATTGGGCCTGATAAGATCTCGCCACTTTTCCCCGTATTGGGGATTCGAGCATGGCAGTTATGTGGTTATTTGGAATTACGTCCGAAGCAACTGAGGCTATGTAGTCAGTGTTTATGTCTGTATGTGTTTTTCTGGACAGTTTACTTGTTGGCAGGATGAAAACTTGAGTTTCTGGGAAGAAAATCCTTTCGGCTTCTTAATGAGACCGGCAGGGGCGCGCCGGCCATATATGCAGTGTGTGTGTGCGACGCACACAGGCGCCAGGATAGTAAAGGCGCCAAAAAGGAGGAAAAAATCACTTTAAAAAAAAAACGTTTTTTTTTAAAGTGATTTTTTTATTGGAGGGGGGAGATAGGAGCACCAACTAAAGTTTTGCACACAGGCGCCGGACGCTACTGGCGCGCCCCTGGAGACCGGCTAACTCGCGAGATTCGAACCCAGGATTTTCCAACCAAAAGGCATAACGATACTGACTGCGCTACAGAGACTCAACCTATGAGCCTCTCTAGCAGTGGCATAGCTCATAGTTATGCCACTCCCCATAGTGCATTAGTACTATTAATGTAGTACTGATACCTATAGGTTTATCATCTTTCTTTGGTGAAATTCATATAAAAAAGTAATTATTGTATTTAGTGTACTTGATCCGTCTTACATTTGGAGTTCTTATCTCTAAATAGCATAGACGTAAAAATGAATTGGCGACCAAACAGGACAAAGATATCTAATGGTAGATAAATGTCATTCCTCAGTATGAAACCACTATCCTGTTTATTGGCTACCTGAAGTAGTTTGAGAAAGTTCCATGTTTAGTTTTCTAGAGCAGAGTTTCCAGATAATAGTGACCCTACCCATCTATAGTGCATTAGTACTATTAATGCACTTATTGGTGTTTACCATCTTTCTTGGGTGAAATTCATATAAAAAAGCAATTATAGTATTGAGTATATTCGATCCGTTTTACATTTTAGAAGTGGTTTGAGAAAGTTCCATGTTCGGTTCTCTAGAGCGGGGTTTCCAGATAATCTAACTCCTAACCATACCCCCCCCCCCCACACACACTCCCCATAACGCATTAGTACTATTAATGTAGTACTGATGTACTTATAGGTTTATCATCTTTCTTTGGTGAAATTCATATAAAAAAGTAATTATAGTATTGAGTGTACTTCATCCGTCTTACATTTGGAGTTCTTATCTCTAAATAACATAGACGTAAAAATGAATTGGCGACCAAACGGGATAAAACATCTAATTTCTGTGTGGATAGTTCAGAAATCACTTAGGTCAGTAAAGAATATTTTCAAGAAAAAAATTTTTTTTTCTCTTTTCAACTATAATATTAGTGTAGAATAATGACCACGGAAGACTACTGAATGCTATGTTGCACGGTTAAAAAAATTACCCCAATCTTTTATATGTTTTCAACTTTTATTTTTATTTTTATTTATTTATTTATTATTTTGTTTTTCAAGCGACAGTAACATATTCGAGATTTACGCAGTCAGAATAGTAATTAGCTTCGTCTTTTACCACCAGTTGTGGATGATTATTAAGAATGCAAATACAAATCGTCCATTGTTATGAATGTCACCTAAAACCCCCGAAAACTGTCGTGTTAGTATTCTCTTCAGTGAACTGTATTATGTAAATCGATTCACTTTGCCATTTTGATGAAGTTAGTCGGTAGATAATCTAACGCTGATTCAAAAGCCATGAAGCGTACGGGAATAAAAACATATTTTAATAAGCCAAATCCTTCTGATATACGGCAGATCCCTATCAAAAGTGCTTATAAGAAGTTGAATGTGTAACATTGCTAAATGAACATATACAGTTAACAGATACAAATCCATTTAATGAATGGAATGTGTATTGTGGAATGACTTCCCGCAGTGACTACTCGGACTCCATGGAGGCGCTATGCAATAAAAATAATAAATAAATAAACAATAATGATTATTATAATAATAATAATTAATAATAATAATAAAATAAATAATAAATACCAAATAAATAAATATACTGTGCAGAGTATATTTATAGATTGAAGAAGAAATATGATTTACTTTAAATTGTATTCTAAATTAGAACAGAATTTCCTGTCTCTCTTGATTTATTCCTGTTGATTTTAGAAAGGCCATATCAGTATTAGTTTTTAGGGATTAGTTACAGTAGCGTAATGAACAATAGTTAACTATCACCATTCTTTTTTGAAAATATTTTCCCACTTTTTATAGTCATGCATGCATAATGTAGTGTGTACACACAGTGTATTTCCGTTTTCGTGGCGAAAAAAAAAAAAAGGTGGGGGGAAGCAGCTAATCTCGCATTCCTTTTGCGAATTCTCAAGTAATCTGAACTAACGTGTTATGATGAAACCAGGACTTCTGTTGTCATTTTTCAATGCCATTAGTGGTTACAGAGGTCGAATGTGATAGGACAGTTATCCCCCTCAAATATTTGGAGAAGGGAATGACACGCCGACAAAAATCTACCTTGGCCTTTCCTCCTTTGAGGGACGTCGCCTCACTTATCTCTTTCTCTGCTTCCTGCTGTAGGCGGCGATGATTCTCTATTAGACTGCCAACATCTGCCACGTGCGAAGTGTACACACCTGTTCCAGTATTGCGGCCGTAATTAAGTGTGGATATATATCAGAACTTAATTAATACTGCTTATCTGCTAACGCAGGTAGCAGATTTGATGCTAGACAGACAACGTATAATGTATAAGGGGGAACTGATCGTCTTGTAAACAGCGACTAACTAGTTTACAGATCACATGCTGGAAAGACAATTGTAGAGAATATCAATTGGACCCAACAGTATGATGATTATAGGATAATAACTGAGAAGCTGATTTCATGAATAAAAAAAATTAAATCAGGTATTTTATTATTATTATTATTATTATTATTATTTTGCATAGTTGAATGAATCATCACGTTTAACTTCCTCCTGACCTATTAACATCTGCGTGTGTGTATGCTGATAAATGTATGCATTCTCTGTTTTTCTGTTTCCTGCCGTCACGAACCTGAGATCTTTTGCTAATTATTTTCATTAAAATACTAATTATACTAATTATATATATTGACTGTCATCCCATTTTTAGAGAGACATGCGACTTCAAAAAACATATTCGATTCAAGTTAATTTCGCTGAACAAGAAAGCATTATTCGATACAGTATTAGACAATCATCTTCGGAAAATCATTTTATTTTTATAGACCACCTTCAGCTTATCTCATTGAATTTGAACATGATTTTGGAATCGGATTGTTGTGAAAATATTTGAATCAGTGCTCGATCATTTGTCAAGTACTTTATCCACAGGTAGCTGTATCCTTCTGATCTGATATAGCTCCCATGAAGGGGGGGAAGGCATATCAGAAGGATATATAGCTACCTGTACATAAATTACATTCTTTGCAAGCGTTGTAAACCACTTCCTTAGTCTTTATTTATTATTATTATTTTCGTGGGCTATGTCTCGTATTAAATTATTTTAAATTTATGCGCACTGCAACGTAACTGCAATTATTGGAAATTAATGCTTAAGACAAATTAAATGCATGCCAGTTAGGATTTAGGAATTAAAAGCAACAACACATTACATTGGTAATTTACTAGATTTTTATATATACAGAACATTTGGTTAACTTTGCTTGACAATACTTCCAAAAACATATTATTGTTACATTGGTCCTTACGAGATTAGCCTTCATTTTTTTTTTTGGTCGCATTGAAAGTTTCTGGTTAATTAATGTAAATTATATTAAGTAGCATATACCATTTATGTACACATTAACAAGCGCATAATTAGGATAATTATTTGCAACAAAAGTTTTTAATTTGCTTCATAAGTTTGAACTCCAATTTTCAGTTGGAATGAAGGTGAGTTTTAATCTGTTAGCTAACTTTTAATTTTATGAACAACTCTATTTTTAATTCCGTTTCATTCATTCGCGGAAACTTTAGCTCCCAAACTGGCTCTTAAAATCACGATATTTATAGTTTGTTAGCTTTAATTGAGTTATATTTTTATTTGCGACGTGAGACTCACAGGTTGGACATCCTTGAATTTTGATATACTCGTGCTACACAAAAAGATGGATGAACATATTATTCTTCGACTTGTAAACTGTTGCATTTCCCAGTTTCCAAAGAAGCGATTATCTACACTTTCTACTTTCCCTCTTCTCTGTGTGCTAATGCACCACCACCTCTACAGATCAGAGCAAGAAAAGAAGCCGCAGGCTTCCATGTGGGTGGATCTTTAGGACCTGGGTCGAGCCCGCTTCCTCTACTGATCAGAGCCACGAAAGAACCGTCTTCTGGAGGTAAGGCCTAGTGTTTCTGACAGAAGTAGAGCTTGCTCCTCCTCTGCCACCAGTTGCTCTGGTATTGCACTACCTCCAGGGTCAGCTCATTATACTAAAATCAAAAATCGCCAGTGATTATACCGGTAATATTCCCTAGTAGTATAGTAACTACTTGTGTCTGAGAATTTCGTTGTCCACAAAACCACGTGACACAGATCAGTGGAAGCGGGGTCATGGAAATTTAATTAAAACTTCTGCATATCGTTCGTTTTTTTTTTTTATTTTTAAATAAAATAAAGTAAAATTTTAATTTTTAGTTTTTTAGTTTGTAAAATAAACATCTGTGAAAATTTGGAAAGATAATAATGCTTCGATCAATGTCTCCAAGCTTTATTAGGAAATCCCTATTATTACACGAATGTTATTTATGAGGACATATAAAAATCATTTAACAAAGCCAGTGTTCCACATACAGAGAAAAATAAATTGTATTTACGAAGGACTCGTAAAAAAGTAGAGTACTTCCTTTCCCTGTGAATTAATACTGGAAGACGGACGTAACTTCTGAAAATGCGGACGATACTAAAAAACACCTGGTGTCCCATTAACGGAATTTATGGATCGGGAAATATACTACTGCGTTGACAACCACAAGTGACAGGGCTGTTCATAAATACACTCATTTTTAATCGCTTGTCAACCTTGCAGTAGTCAACTGAAACTTGATATTGCAGAACATTTAAGTATAGTGTTAAAAAAAACACACATCGGAATTGGGATATTAATTAGTCGAAGGTACGCAAATACCAGTATACGTATGCATAGTTTAGATATGATCACAATAAAATGGAACGGCTCCGTAGTGCAGTCAACAGGTGCAAGGACTTCGCGATGGTTGCTCTTCGTTTGACAAAACCTACGTTCAAAGACGATGAAGGTGTGTTAACCTATGTCATAGGATGGTGGTAGTAGGGATTTTTCATCTCTCGAAACAGGTAAAGCCTGGGAGAATATATATACTATGACAGACATAATATGCTAGCTGTATTCACAGATATTAATGCCGCTGGGGAATTTGAACCCACTTTTTTTTTTCTTTTCTTTTTTTTTTCCTTTTTTGAAAGAGAGAGTAAAAGCTCTGTCCAGATATCAGCAAAGTTAAACTGGATTTGGAAAAACAATAATGATTATTTTTTGCTTGATTTGCCGAAATTAAGCTTCGAGAAAGGTCCAGTTTGTAAATTAGCAAACAGCCGTGGAAGATCTTTCATGAACTGTGTATCTTTCTCATTCTTTGACAATATAATAGTTTAAAAAATACTGTAATCATTACATACAATACAAATTTTACTGTATTGTATGCAATTTGGTGTTTCTATAGAAAATGCTATTATATAAAATGGAATAATACATTGTTAGTTTACTCGGATTTGTAAAGGCTTTGCAGCACGTAATGAATAAAAAAATGCTGATATAAGACTTCATTTAGCCATGAATTGTGAAGAATAACTCAATATAAACTGACAAGCTATAAAAAGCTAAGCGAAAGATGTATTCTACCACCTGTAACTCTTGATCTGTTGGCCACTTATTTTCACTAGAATATTCATAGTTTATTGCAACTTTCAGTAGGAGACAATGATGTGAAGCTTTATCAGTCCTATCTTGTAGTGAATATTCATAGAAACAGCAAAGACGTCGACTTTAGTCCCATTAATCATACTAGGTCATTGAAAAAATGGAGAACATTTTACTTTCGGAAACCCAAAAGTCTTTTTTTCTCCTCTTGTAACACGATAAAATATATCAAGAATAATAATTTAAAAAAATATATATACAATGAAATATCCCTTACAGATGTAAATATGCATACTGTTTGAAAAGCATTTTTTAAGGCAGTAATTTTCAAAAGTCATTTTGTTAATTGCTTGTAAATCACGCTTTATTCATTAGGGACATACGTTGTCGCCCCCTTGGCTGACCTGTTCTGTCGATATCGTGGTTACCGGAGGGAGAAAATTTATAGTGTCTGGGTAGCCCGCTACTTTGTTTTAAGCAGTCAGCTGAAGAAAGGTGAGGGGTGCTAGACGGCGCGTTTAATGTTTATTAATGGCTGACGATGAGAAAGCTGTAAATTAAATTTTACGTGCAATTTTTTGACAAACTGATATTAAGTGAAGTATTAATGCTGGCGGATGCAAAAGTTGTGGTGAGGAACTTTAGGGTTGCTTCATCTTTCTTGACTCTTGTAAGGTTATAATAGAAATAAATAAAACATTCGTGAATTGTGCATGTATTTTATTATATTTCGAATGGAAACCTAAATTGTTATTTGTCAGATGAATGATATTCACGAAATAAATAAATAAAGACTTCAGATATTTCAGTTTGCCAGACATCTCCATGTCACGTGTGGGAGAAAGCACTCGTATTCCTTTATATTCCGGACTAGAATTCCATCCAGGACTTGTGAGGATAATTTTCTGGGCTTTTTTAATAAGTTTTTCCTTACTTTATGGAAATTCGTCCATAAAGTAAGGAACGGTAGGCAGAACTGAAACATATATTTCAGTTCTGCCTACCGAAATATATGTTTCAGTTCATGAGATCTGTTTAAATAGCTCTACGGCAAATTAGTATATTCTTACATGCTAAATTTACTAATGCAATTATGGCAAATTTCTTATCACTTAATACAGGATTCGTAATGTTATCCAAAAGTTAAATGAAAAACTAGCAGTAGAAAATGAAATCATTTCATTAGCATGTGGGACCGATTTTAGTGGTTTGACAAATAGAACATTTGTTCGCAGAAGTAAAAAAAAAAAAGGCACAAATTTATGCAAATAATCAAAAAATTTATAAAAGATATTTTAAAATACCAGATTTACCGAAAGTTAATTTTAAAAACTTGTAGAATTATTTATCCTCTAAAACGCTTACTGCATGAATATGTTTCTCTTAAGACATCACACACTGTATACATTTATTAAATTAATCGCTCTGCGATTTCCTTATGCAATGTGTCATAGAGATATACTATGTTACAAAAGGGATTAGAGCACACCAGAAGAAACCTTCAAATAGAGACGTGCAAATTATGTAAATAGCGTTAGGCGTGTATAAGGAAGATGTTTATAACTACGGAGTTAAGTTTGAACTAAAATGTAGCAGTACAGAGCTTTACGACAGCGAATAAGAATAGGTTATATTGGATGTCACATTACAGGGCTGATCATATTCTGAGACATTAAACTTTCCGGAACAGTAGTATAGAATGTTATACGAAAAGAAAAATTGAATAGATTAATGGAAACCTTTCCCCCCAAACACCACGATGTTTTACAGTTTAATGGCATTATCGAGACAGCACAGGATGAGTGGCAATAATCATTTGCATGAGGAGCACAAAGAGCAGGAGAGAAAGGCAACTTGGTTGGTAGGGGCAGCAAAATTGAACAGCAGAGAACAAAAAAAAAAAAAAAAAAGAGAGAGAGTTCTTTTAATACGTGGGCAGTAGAAGAAAGAATTATTCAAATTAAGGGGATATTAAATCCGACATTATTTTAAAACCGAATAAGAAACTCAAAGATTGGAATCAGAGAGTTTCATGCCGAATATAGTAAACTATAAAAGTATCGGCGATTACTAGCGTGAGCTAATGCAAGTAGTCCTAGTACGTAGTACAATCTCAGGCAACTCGTTGCAAAGGTGGGGAAAGTTCTGATCGCTAATCTTGGTATTTCCATAATGTAAAAACACATTTCCTAGGAAATGTATGCTGTTATTACATTATGGTGGGAGGTCACTACCCAGACCGGTTTCAGCCTTTTTTTGAGGCTTCATCAGTGAGTAGCTAGACCAAATAGATACCAAAGGGTATAGTGAAAAGAACTTATATACTCTGCTATACGAGTTGTCAAACAGATGCAACCATTAAGTTATTTAAATATAAAGAGCCAATAGGCCTCATGGAAGGATGATATGTAGAATGATAACCAATGCGAGGATATAAGTTGAGATATTAAAGGAGCAATTTATAAAGGTATTGTAAAATCTCGATGTAGCTTAAAAATACCAAAGCGCTTTACATCGATTTTTTATAGAGGTCAAGTCCCATGAGAATGTTGTAAAAATAACTTGTTTGTCTCTATATATTTGGTGCTAGATATTTTTGTAAATAACCCTTTGGAAGTTAACTGTATATACTCCTTTAATAAGACTATTTCAGAGTGTTAAAAAAACAAGGCAATGTTTTGCCGCCGTAACTTTATGTAATAGCTCTATATGACGGCATAAGAAAGGTTGTTTATGATTTTTTTGTGTGTCTGAGAAAGATGTACAAGCTCTATGCGTAAACAACTCCGAAGTCAGTGCCTGAGAGACCAGAAAGGTTCAAACAACTTTCCACTTGCCTGCAACTTACGATCAAAAGAGTGCACGGAAGAAAACAAAGAGCGGGTTGAACTTAAAAGGAGATGAAAGAGTCATACCGAATTCTTCGGGGTTTACAAACCTTCGTGCGAGGTCGCAGAAGAGGCATAATAAAAAGGGACTGAGCCAAGCAAAAGGGGCTTCCCGGTTCCAGCAGTCGCTATAAACCGGGCTTCCAGACGTCGCCGGAGAGAGAGCTTCCAGACATTGCCGAGGAGAAGGCTTCCAGACGCTAGAAAGAGGGAACACAGTTGAGAGTTGACGGCAGTTTCAATTTCCTAGAGGCGGCAGTCGTCCAGGCATTTTCTGTGAGCCAAAGCAGAGGAGAAAAGGTGATGTAAATTACCCGAGGCAGCTTCGCTCGGAAGTTTTTCTTTTCGCCGTGGGAGAACAACCTTTTGCCGGATCTGTATGAGTACCGCAGGTCGCAGTCCACAGCCCGCTATTTTCTCGTTGAGATATTACTGAAGCCAGACATTCCTGAGGAAGCTCAAGATCTGAGATGAAAGAATTGCCTTAGAACTTTTTGTGCAAGACTTTTGACTAAATGTGCGATACAGAGCCTTTGTAAGTTCCATACTTTTGTACAATTCTTCTTACAGTATGCTATAGAAAGACTATTAAGAATTTGTTTAATTGTCATTAAGAGAATCAATTGGCATGTTGGAAGTTGATATAAAAATTGTAAAAATAATTTAACTGAGAATCAGCTAACCTCCTTGCAAGTAAACTAGGAGTTTAATAAGTGGAAATTGTAAACAAAGAGTGAAGAAGTTTTTGGGTTAAAGAAAGTTTTTAATGCTAAAGATTTTATAAATGAATAGAGAAGGCAATCTCCCTATTGTTTAATTCATGTATAATTTGTAAATAAATATGTTTTAATATGTCAATAAATATGTCACTCAGGGGCTCACTTTAGTGAGTACGGGCATGGCAAACCCGAGGCACCTGATGCTGGACCATGCCTTACTTCATGTAATATACATCTGTTATATTATCTGTAGACTGGTCCTGCCTCTTCCTCCCTTGCTTCTTTCTTTCTTCTCTTCTTGCTCCTTCCCTCCGAATGCTATTAGAGTATTTGAGGGGAATTTTTCCTATTTTGCTGTGTCATTTCGTCTTGTGCTAACAGGACATTATCAAAACTTTAACATGATAAAGCCATCAAAAAATGTTCATACCGCATCGTCCGTCGCGCGGGTTACCAAGGGACGCGTTCGGGTTTTAGGCAGAGGGACACGTTCGAAAGAGTTTCCTCCAACACTCTGCTAGAGGAAACTCCATCAATGGGCCCGCTACCCGTTTGGGGAGGTGTTTAGGGGCAGCGCAAAGAAATGATTCTGCAAAAGGACGGAAATGGCAACGACAACGGCACCAGACTATGGCTTTAGGCAACTGGAACATCTCTCTGACAGGGAAGGAGTTGGAACTGGTCAAGGAAGCCAAGCGCTACCGGCTAGACTTAGTCGGGCTTTCTTCGACCAAGAGGAGAGGTTCTAGAACTGTCTACCTGGATAAGGGGTGGAAGCTCTACTACTACTCTGGTGTGAGCCCAACAATGTCTGCTTAGGCAGGTGTGGGGATACTCACAAGCCCCCAGCTGTCAGACTGTTGCTGAGTGGATCCCATTGGGGGGACGGGTATGTGTGTTAAGGCTTCAGATGAAAAACCATGATTTGGCTGTGGTACAAGCCTATGCACCTAATCTGGAGTCGGAATACTCTGCCTTCCTAGAGGAAGTGGATGCTGCTTTTGACAAGGTGGCAGATATGGAATCAGTCCTGCTAATGGGTGACTTCAATGAACATGTTGGAACAGATGACCAGACATGGATGGGTGTGGTTGGGAGGAACGGCGCCCCTGTCCTTAACACGAATGGGTTGAAATTATTGGACTTCTGCTGTACTAACAGCTTGTCCATAATGAATACCTTCTTCCAGCACCGATAAGTCCATAAGTATACCTGGTACAGGAATATACTAGAACAAAGGTCTCTGATTGACTTCTTTATAGTCTCAGCAGACCTATTTTCTTCAGTGTTGGACGTTCGTGTGAGAAGAGGGGGCAGAACTGTCAACTGACCACCACCTTGTTGTGTGCACTCTACGGCTTCAGAAACCAGATGCTACCATCAACGCTGGTAGGCCTAAGCAGCTATACCGCGTGAAATGGGAGACATTGGAAAATGAGGGTGTGAGGAAGAATTTTGCAGATGACATTTCCTCCAGGTTCAAAGAGATTCCCAAGCATACTGCAGATGTTGAGGAGGAATGGAAGCTGTTCAGAACAGCTGTCACAGCCTCTGCACTCTCTCATGCTGTGGCAGAAAGCAGCTCGGCGTGTCAACGGGCAGCGAGAAAAGGACACCTTGGTGGAACCAAGAAGTCCAAAAAACTGTCCGGGCAAAAAAGGAGTCCTACCTAACATGGCTTAGGGTCAGGTCACCGGAGATGCGTTTGCGGTATGCTGAGGCACGAAAAGCTGCTGCTGTTGAGGCAGTAAAGACAGCAAAGCAGAAGGCTTGGGAATCCTTTGGAGAAAGATTAGACTCATCCTTTGCAAATGCAAACAAAGTATTCTGGCAGACCATCCGCCGCCTTCGAGGTAGGAAATCGTGCACAGCAAGGGCATTTAAGGCCTCTGATGGTGCACTTTTAACAAGCGAGAAGGATATCCTCCACAGATGGAGGGAATACTTTGAGAGCCTTCTTAACCCGAGTGGCCCAGCAGTTGTGGACATCGAAGAAGTGCCGATCGGGGCAATGACTAGTCTCACAGCAGAAGAGGTCCATTTAGCAATAAAATCACTAAAATCGGGCAAAGCTGCTGGTGATGATGAAATTCGTCCCGAAATGCTAAAAGCCTTAAATCGAGACGGTGTTCTCTGGCTGACTCGAGTGTGTCAGGCTGCTTGGCTATCTGGGCGAGCACCAAAGCAATGCAGACAGGCATAACAATACCAGTCTTTATGAAGAGAGACCAGAAGGATTGCATAACTATCGTGACATCTCTCTGCTCAGCTTGCCTGGGAAAGTGTATGCGAAGTGCTTGGAAAGACGGTGCAGGAGCATAGTTGAGTCAAAGTTCCAGGAAGAACAATGTGGCTTTCGTCCTGGTAGAAGCACAACTGATAAAATCTTCACTTTAAGTCAAGTCTTTGAGAAATCTTGGGAATATGCCAAGAATGTCTACATATGTTTTGTGGACTTAGAGAAGGCATATGACCGGGTTCCTCGGGATAAGCTTTGGCAAGTAGTACAGGAGTATGGAGTGGATGGCCAACTATTAGCTGCCATCAAGTCCCTGTATGAATGCCCAGAGTTTTGTGTCAGGGTAAACAGCACAAAGTCTGAACCTTTCACAGTCTCCATTGGCCTCCGTCAAGGGTGTGTTCTGTCACCCCTCCTTTTCATAATATTTATGTACTGGATTGATAGGCACAGCCGAGGCAGTGAGTGTGTCAGAATTGGAAGATGTAGCATTGGACGTCTGCTTTTTGCAGATGACCTAGTTCTGCTTAGCTCTTCCAAAGATGACCTCCAGCAGACCCTGGATTGGTTTGTAGCTGTTTGTGCAGACGCCGGAATGAAGATCAATGTGGCCAAAACTGAAACATCTGTGGTCTCAAGACAACCATCCCAGTGCACTCTAAATGTAAGTGGAGTCCCAATGAGGCAGGTGGAGAAGTTTAAATACCTTGGGTCCATATTCACGAATGATGGAAAATGGGATGCAGAGCTAGATACTCGAATTGGCTTAGCAAGCTCAATATTGTGGGAGCTTGGCCGTTCGGTAGTATTGAAGCGGGAGTTAAGCCAGAAGGCAAAGCTGGCTGTCTTCAATACAGTCTATGTCCCCATCCTCACGTATGGTCATGAGAGTTGGGTAATGACCGAAAGAATGCGGACACAAATCCAAGGGGATGAAATGAGGTTCCTTCGAGGAGTTGCGGGGCTGACAAGACTCGACAGGGTCAGAAGCTCTGCAATTCGGGAAACCCTCAATACTCAACCGCTGCTTCTCTGTGTTGAGAGATCACAGTTACGTTGGTACAGGCACCTGGTCAGAATGCCACAGGAGAGGCTCCCTCAGCAGGCCCTCTTTGCCAAGCCAGAGGGTGGGAGGCCACGTGGAAGGCCAAGGACTCGCTGGATAGATTATATTCAAAACCTTGGGTGGACACGTTTGGGAATTCCACCAGAACACCTGAGCTTGGTGGCAGAGAATCGTAACCATTGGAAGTTCCTCTTGCAGCTGTTGCCCCTACAACCCAATTAGGAAAGGTGGGCCTTGAAGATGTATGTATGTATATGTTTTAATATTTGTTAAAGGAGTGCTGCCTGGTCTTTTATTTTACAACTGCACTGTTCTTAAATAAATCTGACTTTGAGTGGGAAATAATTTAAGACAATAAAAACGCAGTTCCGTTATTTACGAACCACGACTGATAAAGTAAACATTGATAAAAGAAATTTCGCTCGTGAGAGAGAGAGGGAATTCTACCGGAAGTTTTATTTAGTCTTATGCCGATACGGAAATACTGATGGCGCAGTCTCAATAAATAAATTTTCAGTGTTCTTAGGCATACGGCTAGTAAATACGGAAGGTAGATAAACAATAGTAAGATAGAGGAAGTAGACTAAGAAAGGAAATTATATATATATATAAATAATATTAACGATAGCAATAAATTGCCTCCGTTTACAGTATTCATCCTTAAAAGTGACATCATGCAGATTTTAGGCAAGGTAGAGGCGATGAGAGATCTTAGAATCTGGGGGACAAGTAACTGAAATTTCACGGATACATTGCTGAAATTGTGAGTACAGCACAACGGATTATGGCAACGATGCGGAGGATGCTGACGTGTAGAAGTAAGGATGTTATGATTCCATTGTATAAGGCTTCGATCAGGACGCATATGGATTATTGTACGTCTGGTTTTCAAAAGGATGAAGAGATATTGGAAAGGGTTCAGGGACGATTGACTAAGATAGTTTCTGTCTGGTGTCTGGAATGTTGACTGTGGAGACAAAATTGAAGTAATGCAATTTGTGGAGTCTGGTGGATAGCGGGATAACAGGGGGACATGGTTGAGGCATATAAGCTAGTAAGATGTTATTACCAGATCAATGTTAATGAAGCTTTTCAAAGAGAATGGGTAGGTTTTATTCCACCAACAGTGGTGGCTGATTGGAATTTATTGCTTGAGAGTATAGTGAGTGCGGAGACAGTGAATGCACCTAAGACACGTTATGATGAACTGTTTCAGACAGTGGGACCTCCCATGATGAGTCCTTGGATTCCATGGAGGTCTGATGATAATAGTAATAATAATAATGTGATAACAGCCTGGCACATCCTATGAGGATGACTACATTGTAACAGCTGTAAAGCTAATATTGGAGGTGTAGTGTAGTGTAGTGGTATGGAATTGTTTCACAGCTTTTTATCTCTGTTACCAGAACCGGCTAGGTATTTCCGTTTTAGCTTAAGGTATTCTTTACTTCTTCCAGCAATACAATTCGCCTGTCACGCAGCAGTTTATTAAGACTTGGTTTTAGGATAACAGCTTTAAATGGACTGGCCAACTTGGAACTTGATATCAACTCTATTGAACACCTGTAGAAAGTGTGTACAATCATCCCCGAAGATCATTGTCACCAGTAGAACTCAAGACAATCCCCATTAAATTCTGCGATATAGACCAGTGCTTCCCAAACTTATGGATGTAAAGGCCCCTTTTGAAAAATTAAAATATTTCACGGCCCCCATCGAAAAAGAAAATCGTAATACACATATATTGTTATAATATTTACTGTATTTATATTCAATACAAAGCATACACAGCGAATATTGCGAAAATCAAATGCAAATATTACATAAGCGTTTATAGTTCTGATGCATGTGATCTGTGCTATCAGCGCAGCCAATTTTATTTTTAGTGTACACAAGCAATGAAACATTAATTTAAAGCGCGAAAAACTTGGCTGTTTTAAATCAGCGCAAGATTTTGCTTTGTAAGCATTTTTGTGCTTCTTATCAATACCTTTCATAAGCATATATTTACTAACATTCATTCAGCGCCGAAATACGCAGGAAGCAAAATTTGTGAACCAACACCAATGTGTGATTTTTTTTCCATTAAAATATAGAAAATAACAAAAAAGAAATAATAAAAATTAAATACGTTTCTTTTAAGATAAAAAAAATCTGCTTAGTCTTAAACATTTTAAATTTGTTTTCATTATTTCACGCCCCCTCAACAAAACTAACGGCCCCCAGTTTGGGAAGCGCTGATATAGATTAAAGGAGGACCTATACCTTATTTAAAAATATTTTGATCTTGTTTGCATTTCTTTGGTTGCCAGAAGTATTGGATTTGTTTATAAATTTTCGTAATAAAATAAAGTAGCTATTATAAAACACCAAGCATGTAATGTTCTGTCTTCTCTCTTCCCCCCCCCCCCCTTCCGTCAGGAAAAATTCAAAGCCAGCGTTTACGGATATCACTAGCTGTACAACGACCAGATTAGATACTACCAGTGAAGCGAACTTTTTGCCTTTCTCCAGTCATTACAGCACTTCCATAGAGCGGTGAGACTCATCACGGGAAGCCATCTGTACTACACATACACACACTCTTCCACAGCGAAACTTTGTCTATTTTTTTTTTTATCCCACTTCCACCCACGAGAGGTTGTAAACATTTGTGCCGTGGGTGGGCTAAGGATGGGTTTTTCAATTTTTTTAAAAAAAACTTGTTTGTATTAAGACAGTATTTTCTGGATGTTTTGCCTGCATTGCTGGGAAAAAAATTTCGTAGGGAGCCGACTAAATCACTTTCAATTAGCACTCATATGCTCTGCATCTGATATTCTCTTCTTTTTTTTCAAACCCGGAAGCTCGGATTTTTCGTCCCGCAAAGCAGACAAATTGGCCATAAGAATAAACACAACTAACAGACATAATATTCTGGTCTCACAGTCTGCGTTGCTTTTGCCTTAAATCCAAAACAGCCAACCAACCGATCCTTTTTCAAATTATTGTTTATATCCTCATATATACATATGATAAATAGTCAAGTGAATTACACAAATGTGGTTTGTCTACCCCGATATTCACATTACAAGTAGTTGCTTATTTTATAGGCGCAATGTACTTCTAACCTGGTCCTTCGCGACACTGGTTTAAATTAAGGTTCAAAATCATGACATTTAATTTGAAGGCAAAGAACATTTATCCTATTTTTAGCAGAAAATGCATTTCAGATGATGAAAGGAAAAAAAAAAAAAAAAGATTCCTATTGGACTTGTGATCAAAATTCATGTGGAATTTTGATCAAAATTGCAACTAAAAATGATAAAATTGCAACTACTTAAGTATTTTACAGCCCAAATAAAAAAAAAAATAGTTTCGAAAAATTAAAGTATTATTAATATAAAATGTTTAGTTTTATTGCTGTTTGGACTGCAATCCGTTCACTCAAACCGGTTATTTTTGGATACTCCTCCCAAAATAACCGGAATTATATATATACTGTATATATATATATATATATATTAAATTTTATAATATCATATTCTACTCTCCTTCAGAGTACTTCCCTGTGAGTGAATGCACTTGTCCCAGCGTTGTTTTCCCACTGCTGGAAACAGTTTTGGAACTGTTCAACTGGAATTCTGATTATGGCCTCCAGCAACTTTTCTTTTACTTCCTCCTCATCAAGGAATCGCTGCCGTTTCGTCGTTTTTTTTTTTTTTGTCTGTGGGAATAAAACAATGCACATGGAGAAAGTCTCATTCACTCGATTTTTTTTTTTTAATCCTCTGTGAGAAACGATGTTTCTCACAGAGGATTTTGTGGACACACGTTTCATTTGCAAATCTGTTAAAATTCACTGACACGAACTCCATTACAAATTCGTCTATTCAGAAACTTGCTCAATGGTCTTTCAGCGATCTTCACTGATTGCCTGGCGAATTTTTTCGATGTTTTCATCATTTCTGCTTGTCAAAGGTCGGCCAGATCATGGTTGGTTTACAACTGACATGTTCCCATTTTTGAAACGGAAAACCACTCGTAAACCTGCGTTTTACCTAAAGTGTATTCCTTAAAGGCTTGCCAAAGATAACAATAGTTACAGCTGCATGTTTACCCAAAAGAAAACAAAATTTCACCACACTCTCTGTTCCTTGTGGTCAGACATCACCAAATCGCCAAAAAAAGCAGCCGAAACAATGAATCAGTTCACAGAGGATGATGCCAGTTGCCAGAAACTGCACACTCACGATGCCTTAGCGGCATCATCCGTAACTAGAAAATGCATACGCGTCAAGTTAGATTCCGGTTATTTTTGGATACTCCCTCATATGGTAAATATATAAATATACGGGCTGTATACTTTACCAAACTTGATTAACGGAGATGCATCACGAATATACTTAAAAAGAAATTAACATTGTTAAATGACTCTGGTCCTGCTACTACACAATAGTTATTATTATCGAATACTGTGCTCTGTTTTATATACAAAACAGGAGCTATCGTTTATTATTATTATCTGCCTGAGGTTACAGATAATCTGCTAAGGCAAGCCAATCACTATTTTGCATTTTTTCTAATCTGTAGTTTTTCTTCATGAACACCGTTCTTCCATCTCCTTACTCTTTTCTAAATCTTTTCTTATTTGATCTCCCCATATTTTCTATGGTCTCCTTATCGATCTCTTCTAATTTTTCATTTCATACGTTCTACCAATTCATCTTAGCATTCCTTTAAGTTCACTGTTTTACCCAACTACTTCGAGTGAGAATACATGAGCATTTCTTCGACACATTCTGGTCAAATAGTCAAGAAATAGTACATCAGGAATGTATTGGTCCCAATACATTACGAATACGCTTCTTAATATGTCTTTTCTTGATTTTATAAACATTGTCTTCAAAACTTTCATTTTATTGATTGTATTCTGCTTTTATCTCTGGTGGTCTCCATGTTTATACTACTTATCTTATTATTGAATGTATATAATCCATATTTTGGTGTCAAAATTTTAGATTGGTCTAATTTATTCTGTAATTTTTTTTTTTTTTTTTTTAGAATGTGCCCATCACCTCAAGTATAACCCTTTCTGGTTGTTAATAATCTTTAGAAACTATTCATCACCACCACAGCCTACAGCACTGGAGAACAAGACGCTTCCTTATCTCAATCCATTATTAAGTATGAAACTCTGAATTACTAAATGTGGCTTTCACAGAATTCTCCCTTTTAAGATACATATTTTTGTACGTAGCTGCTTCTCTTATTTTGTACTTGCCTTTTCCAAGCTTGCCCATACTTTTTCCTTAATTTGAACCCAGTCAGAGGCTTTCGAAATTCAGAAATTTCGAAATATAAAGGGAGTTTTCCAAACTCCCATTGTCTCTTCATCATTTTCTTTATACAAAAAATTACATGAAATGAAATCACTTTCGATCAAAAGTCGTAGGAAAAGTTAACAGGCGAATGAGATATTGTAGTTTAGAAAAATGGGACAGATATAATCCTTCTTTTGCTTTTATTTAATTTTTATTATTCATATAAGGTAGATTAAACAGAAACATAGTATCAGTGTTTAGGTATCTTTATGTCATATCCACCCAAGAAAGGTTGTAAATTTATAGTACCAAGGATCCATTAGCCCTGCTCTAGAGACCAAGGACGAATCACTTTAATCCACTTCATGCCTTCGCTGAGCACGATGGTTGTCTCTCACTGGACGATGAAATTCTTCTACCACTTAGACATTTCCAACTACTGATGCCTACAGTGGGATTCGAACCCACAGCCCTTTGATTGAAGAGTAGAGACGCTATCCACTTAGACAACTAGGCCGACTAAATCGCTTTCATTAACATTTGTTTTTCCAATTGCCCTTCCTGTCAGTAATAAACCCAAATAGCGTTCAATTCCTGAACACTCTTGAGGTATTCTGCTTTCCGCGATTTCGGTTATCTTCAACTTAAGCATAGGCACTGTTCATTATTTATTTATTTATTTTTCACTAACTAGTCACATTTAAACCATACCTGCTGCGCGGACAAATGAAAGACGTTATCAAAAGGATCCAAGTTAACTGGCGTTCCTTAGAAACGTTTTTAGACCGCACACAATGACGCTATCAGCAAGAGCATTTCAACTTTGACTCAACAATACTCTGGTATGTTGATACATCACTGGCTGAAGAATGTCGGCTCATTAGTTGCGGTGGTTTCCTTCGCTTTCTGAGATACACTACTTGCGATTTAGAGATACTGTTTGCTCGTCGAACCAGTTAAAATAAGAATATTGGCGCCGCTTACAGTGACTCGATTGAAGGTAGGAATAAACGTATGTAAAAGCGGATAGAATAAATAAAAAATGCCCAATATGCATTCGCTGAGTTTGCACTTCTACAGTAAAATATCTGATGTCTACCAATTGTTCTGTTAGAGAAAGGAACATGCCAACTAAATCTCTAGGTGGTAGATGACTTTCATTATCCTGTGAAACATCACGGCCTTGCATACTGGAAATCTGAAGTGGCTGTTTCTATGTTTGGTCTCATAGCAGGGGCTTCACTTTCTTTCTCACCCTCTTTTCTAACTTGCCATGCTGGTGAATCTTTCACTGACATACCTAACATACTGTGAGTAGGGAGCCAGTACCTACTCCATTTGAGGATACACATTATTGCTGTAATGCAGTTTCATATTTCACTCAGAACAAATGAAAGTAATCCTGTTGCAACTTCTCTACCATTTCCTACTTTGAGAGGTAATGGACACTGTGGAGGCCACCATGGGCAGGAATGAGTCTAATTGTTTCCCTATGCGGGAAACATGTATTTTTTTTTCCAACTCTGCTTGTTTCTGGGTCTGTATTTACCTTTCCGAAATCACTAGCCATGAAAGACTATTAAAAGTACAGTAACTTCGGTTCAGAAAAAAAAATCTCTCCACGTAAATCGTACTGATCATCACACTAAAAGTCACACAAATCATCCAATTACAACCAAAGTCATAAAACAACAAAAATACAGCCAGCAAAACTCGTGAATTCGATCCCCAAAACACGTCTATATCCACTTTATGGAATTACTTACATACATCTGAAATAGACTTGTTATTTTTCACAGAACCTCAGTTCAGAGTCTGTAACTGCTGTCTACCTTTAATTTATCTACATTAAGCTTTACTTGATTTCTTTCGTATTTCAAAGGCAGTACCTGTAGTTTGTCAGATCTGCACTTGCATGTCAGAGAATGTCAAAAGTCGAATAATACCTTTATTATCTACTTATATCACTTTACAAATTCTGAACAATGTTAACAAACTGACTTCGCTTCTCGACACCCACCGATCTTTCCATAAGAGTTGGCTAAGTACATGCTGTGAGTAAGGATCTAATACAAATTATCTATCTATCCACCAGAATACGGATAATCCTTACAATTTCGACAGTCTGAATCTTTCCTTAATTAGCTCTTCTTCCAAATATACGAAACATACTCTTGATGTTAGCTTTCCACTTATGCACTTATTAACTCAGACTGTAACCTTATTCACGTTTTCATTTCTAAAGAACACCTATCACCCAGTCATTCTCACTCTCATATCTTTTAGTATTCAGACCTGGACGAATTCCGTCCAGGACTAGAACTTTTTTTTTCAACAAGATGAATTAGCTGATCTCATGCAGAGATGGTAGCAATTTTCCTCTTTAAAACTGGAGATTTTGATCTCTCAAAAGAGGCAGACCTGCCAAAAAGAAGAAAATATGAAATTTACAGGCATAAACTGACTTTGCAGCCTTAGTTGTTAGGCTGTAATTCCGAAACAACACTGTTCTTGGTACTTCTGTAATACCAAATGGGACCTCAGTGATTTCTGTTCCTCTTTTCCACAGTCTGATTATTGTCTACGTTCTCCCTATTCTAAATCCTGCTTGAACAAGCGAAATAATCCTTGCTGAATGAGGATATTCGTCATCACTCTACCCCCACGTCCCAAACTACTACCCAAAGGTTGGTTCTCCAACAATTGTATCAAAACTCCAAGAAAAACCAAGCATGCATTGAAACTGACAACAGGTACAAAGATAAAATAAAGAAATGGGAAAAAATGCTAATGCTTTTTATTTCTCGAAGGAAGTAGGCGAGGCTGTTTAGTCCTAACTAAATTTTCAAGACATGGTAGACAGCTAATCTTCACCATTAACTATCGCAGATAAGGCTATCAATAATTCTTAATGGGCATCCAGGGAGAAGGCAATATGGCAGACATCGGCCTTCATCTCGTGGTAGCTGAGTAAAAATAATTCCAGTACGGACGGTACTCTTTGGACGTCGGGTTGGAGACATTAGCTCCCTGTGCACCTCATGATCAGGGGCACACTACTAACAGGGAGGAGGCTGCTCCATCCCCCACATGGTCATAACGATATATACTGTATATTATAGTCTGAAATGGTGTTGGTTCAACTATTTTATTGAGGTGTGGGATTAAATCCCTTGCTTGTCGTTTCATTGATCGACTAACTTGGGAACAGCTCGAGAAAAGGGTTAGAAAAAGTTCCTCTAGCTTGAACTTTAAGCAAACTTGTTTTTTTTTTTTTTTTTTTTTCTTGTGGGCAACCTAGACGTTATGGATGCATTTGCCATTTTATAGGAGTACACAGGGCAATAAATAAATAAACCTTTCAAAGTCAGGTTTATGTCGAAAACTTAGCCATATACTCAAGTGATAGTCAGATATGCTTTGTTTCTTTATACTAGAATTGAAGGGGAAGACTGGTGAGAGGAGGACTATCTTATCTTTGGCCTTTCTAGAAGTCTTCATTCTCTCACATCACCCAAATATAAGGTCGTCCTCCTGTCATCAGTCTTCCACTTCAATTCTGGTTTAAAGGAACAAGGCAGATCACCTCCCACTTTACTAAGAACTGCTCCGTGCATGTCTACTCTGATCTTTCACCAGAACGATATCAGAAGAATTCCTTAACATCTTGGATATTAAGAGGTTTCTGGTCTTAATGTTATTCCTCCCTTTCTCAGTTATCCTCAGAATTTGTGTTCGAGAATTCACATACACCTTATGTCATTCTTATGACTGTCATACTTGTCTGGCATTATACTGATAGCATGGAAACAAGCCTATATTGAACATAAAGTTATAGTCCCATTGTCTTATTTCAGTTCTCTAAAAAGACAGAGAAGGCAGCAGCCAACTTTATTGTCTAGAGGATAATCAATTAATTAATGATTTACGGTATAGATTGCGCCACTTTTGCTCCGCATTAGATCTCCCGCAAATCTTATCCACCTTTGATGCAAACTATAGAAGACATGAAGAAAATTTGCAGGGTATTTAACTGGAATAGAGATCACTTACCAAACCATCACCTTATGGTCCAACTCCTATTTGTAAGTATGTTGTCATTTTCAAACCGATATATATATATATATATATATTATTTTTTGTTGTATACAGAACCAACTTGCGAATATATTCTGACACCTTTGTTTACTACCATACTATAGCATGTTCCATACATCTTCTTCGTGATATTATGGAATAAGAATATACGCCTCTTCAAAACCGGACAGATTTGGTTCTTTCCTCTTCCTTTTCTCTTTTAAAGAGAAGACAGTACTTATGAATCTGCATAATGTTGCTATATTTCCAGATTTACGAGTATATTCATTTGTCGTTTTTAACTTTTTTGTGGAGTGAGCGGCTAGGTTCTGACATTTATTATATCCCTTTTGCATTAAAACATTAAAATGTTCATTATAATTATAAACTGTTTTCGAATAGTTATATTTTTGCATTTGAGATCCCCTTTAAATTCGACGGCTGGAACTCGTAAGGACCGTTCATAAAGGAGGTAAGAGATGATGGCAATTTCCAATGATCGCTTAGCCGAATATGCAACTTTGATATATGCGCTTTTGAAAATTATACACTATCCAAGATCTGTAGTTCCAGCAATAACAGTCCTGGTAATCGACGACTGTCTGTTGTCAACGCCGGTGATCACATGACTCACTGAGGAACCATATTCGTGCTCTTGAAAATTATAATCTTATAAAACACCATATTGATCTCTTAATCTGTGATATATACGCTTGTGATTTGGCCATTATCCTAGCTGTCTCTCACAAGTAAATTGCAGCCAGATAGTCATTAATGGTTACTTGTGAGTTTGTTGATAACAGGCAAGGTGGAAACAGTACTTATTCTGATTCCATCAAAAGCAAGTCCATAACAAGCTCTTTGAGACTTCTTCCCCCCCCCCCCCCAGTTTTTTTTGATAAATAAATAACGAAGTATGAGTGCCACATTAACGGCCAACTTAAGGCGCTGAAATTCTTAGTGGCAGGATAAACTGGTTTGGTACATTAATTTGCAGCGACCATGACACTGTAGCCATCATGCAAAGAAAACTCCCGCCCGGTAACGACCTTCACTAGGGCACGTGCTAATCCATCAACCCCTGCCTATCCCCAAGGCACTGACCTCCGTGTGGACAGACACCAACCGGCAATTTTCCTCCGTTTTTCCTAATTATGTTGTCTCGACAGGTGGTGAAATCAGAGGACCCCTTATCAACATGACACAAGTCGCACACCCTATACAGCAACACAGTACTGTAATCTTGAGTCAATGCCTGCGAATTTTGTCTTCTTAGAAAGTTCCTCCCCATACTTGTTAACAAACACGCTCCCAACTTCCTAGTGCCTGATAACAGGGCATCGATTTATATAGAATGATTACATGGAGTTCAAGCGTTTTTATATCTAATAACGAGGTTCAGTTTTTCATATTAGAATTCATCTGCATCCTATTCTTTAAAAAAAACCAAACATAACTTCACAGAAATATGTGAAATGATTTTGTCCTTGTTAAGAAAGACAGGCTTACAACTGTGGAATTGTTTGTGAAAAACCAATAACAGCAATCATGACCAAATGTTTAGCATTTGACATTTATGATGGAAATGGGTGTTATGACCAAGAGAGAGAGAGGATGTGTGTGTGTGTGTTTAATAGTAAAACACTGGCATAAATCTAGGTTGTGTGGAGTAAAATCTTATGCCATAAATCCTAAAACGCATATATGCCATGTCTCGCATATCTGTAGTGTCCTCACGTTGAGTCAAATTACAAGTTAACAATGTCTGTCGATTCACCTGTGTGTGTGTGTGTGTGTGTGTGTGTGTGTGTGTGTGTGTGTGTGTGTGTGTGTGTGTGTGTGTGTGTGTGTGTGTGTGTGTGCGTGTGTGTGTGTGCGACTTCTCTAATTATTAAATTTATGTATGTCATATAGCCAAGTAAATCCGTTTCATCAAATAAACTGAAGAGAAGAATATGGTGGAATCAACAGAAATTGTCCTCAGTCCGGTACGCCTTAATACTAACCTATCTGATTGACACTCTTCAACTATCCAGCTTTGGCGTTCAAGGGATCATCTCCGCGTGAAAGTGCCCAACAATACTATGGCATCTAGAGAGAGAGAGAGAGAGAACTCCCTCTGTGTGTGCGTGTGCGCGCGCAACTAGTTATAAGTGCAAACGAAGAGCGTATGTACAATCTCTGACTGTGTCGCAATTGTTTGAAGTACAACTTTTGAAAATTTCTGTTCGAATCTCCAAACTTTTATCTAACCTCAAAAACAATAAAACAAGTAAAAGCGCGTGATAAAAACCATCATCTTAAAATTCAGCACTTCAAAACTAAACACATAAGAAATAAATAAATAAAAAGAAGGAACATCGAATCAGTCCATACTTCTTACACACATCTGTAAAGTCAAGAATGAGGTTGCTTTTCTGAATATCACACATTACTTCCATCTAAATGGGAAGTTGGTTATATATTGCTATATTATCCATATTCGAAAAAAGTGCAGGAAAGCTCATATCCTCTGGATACACTTTAAACAGAAAACCGAGAAACCTTATTTCTTGACTTTAATTTCTCATGATCCCATATCTTTGAAGTTGAGAGTCTTAAAATACTGTTGGTTTATTGGTTGTATGGGAAATTGTTTAATTTCCGCGCGCGCGCGTGTGATCCTTAAGTCATCCCCAGTTCCAGATTCGCTCTCCAATTACCATTTAATTCTTCAAGTTCTTGGTATTTTTTGCTCCCAAATCCAGATTTTACTTTTAAATAATTCCTAAAACCAAGTCCCCACTTCTCTTTCAGACCAAACATGCAGTACCTAGTCCACACTTGCTCTTGTTGTACACCCGATATCGCGACTGTCTAGAATGGCCTCGGATCAGTTTGTTTGTGTTGGGGGATGCCATCATCCGTTAAAAAGACATTTCTGATTTCATAAGAATATTACCGGCGAATCAAATCCATGTTTTTTAATCAATTGAGTTCTTTTTTTCCGACTGCGCTATGGAGATGTTTTTTAATTGGTGTGTGACATTAATAAACTGGTGTCACAGACATATACACTAATGCATTTTTATGAAGTGATTTCCCTGCGGTAGAATGTTTTCTAAATTGATGATGATGATAAATGATAATGTAACCTGTATGAAGAAAGATAAGTTCTGCAAATAAAAAATGATATACAAAATGAGTGTCTACAAACAAAAACATGCCAGAATTATCATTAATGATGATAACCATGGCTATGTAAAAGTGCCAGTTGTGCAAAATTTCTAGATAGATGAATGATGAAATCCCATATGTGGGATTTCATCATTTATTTGATGATCTGATCTGAAAATAAATACTAGTTAGCGATTAATAATTTCGCACTATCTTATTTTCTAAGCTTTGATAGGGCGGTTAATCAGGCCAGAAAAACACGCGCAATTTTACAGACTATACAGATAGTATAGTCTGTAAAATTGCGCGTGTTCTTCTGGCCTGTTTGCCTGATTTGCGCGATGAAAAACCCGAGATTCCAGGAGGGGAAAAAACCTCTTCCATCATCGTATGAGGCTGGCTAACTCGCCTTACTTGACAAAGTTCTTCGCACTATGAAATGATTGAAAACCAGGTATTTTCAACCAAAGGGCACCGTCAAAACAGACTGAGTTACGGAAGATCTCTAAAAATTTGGAAATAAGAACACACACACACACACACACACATAGTTATGCATAAACTTTGAAAGCTCATAAAACCTTGAATAGGCCTTCAGAGGCCGTTATACAGAATTCTGTGGTCTTAGCTCTTATCGTTAGGAAGAGTTCTTCATCAAATAGAGACACAAATATCAGTGTTCTAAATAAATAAGTATAAGATTATTTGAATAATTAATATTTCATGGGTAATTTGCATTTTCCTTTAATCATTATAGAATTTAAGTAAATCTATATGAAAAGGTCTTCATTTCTGCTTTAAATTAATATATCATTACATCAACCGATCACTATGTGCATGCATATATATATATACTGTATATATATAATATATTGACAACAGGTGCATTTCTGGTGCAACTCTCAACCCTTGATCCTGTGAGGTTCTGTTGCAATAATTGCATATTGTTACAAAACTTGATATGAAATTAAGCATTACAGGTCTGCTTGCTTGGATTAGGACTCGTATTTAGTACGTTGCGAGAATCCACTGTTCTTTGGTAATGACACTCCAATAAAACAGACAGGTTTCACACCTAATGATCACTACCTAATAAAGCTCACAATTATCCATGTAACCTTAGGATTCGAACGCACAGCCTGTTGTTTGACGAGCGGGAATGCCATCCACTCTGCTAGCGTTTTTGGCCATGAAAGAGGATAAGCTGTTCACAGTTCTATTATACTGTTTTAGAGGAGGGAACGTGCAAGGATAGAACGTCTAGTATATCTCTAATTAATTTCAAGAAAAAATAATACTTTAGCATATATATAGTCTGCCATGCGTTAATAAAAAATTAAAATATCCCTCCATGTGAAATAATAGAAAGTCAAGAAGACTCGAATTCATTTAGTAGGCATAACATGCATTTGCATGGAAACGAAATAATTGGGGTGGCATATAGAGAATAAGGTAGGAGAACGACTTTTTTTAACGCATGCAGACCATATGCATGTTAAAGTATTCTTTTTTCTTGAAGTTAATGTGCAAATAGAGTTAAGATATATGCAATCAAATGATTAATATTGCATATTTTTCTCTTCTGAAAGTGAAAGTCAGTGGCCTAATTAATTTAGCAGTAAACCGGTTTATCTAATCTTTGTATGACCTCTGGCAGTGAAATTAAAGTTGTCAAATACCATTTATAAGAAACATTTATAGCAATTTGATTTTTTAAAAAATCAAATAGTATCGGTATTATAGGTTATGGACGACTGACGTATGCCCTAATCTATAGATTCCTAAAATATAGGGACGATCATCATAGAGCTGTAATTACAATATCGTCAAAAAAAAAAAAAAAAAAAAAAAAAAAAAAACGATGTTAATATTCTTCACTGGATCAAGTCTTTTCAACTGCCGGACTCATTGGCCACATTATTAGCATATCCGTGCTCCAACCAACAGGCTATGAGTTTCGACCACCGTGGACACGGATATTTTGTGAATGTCTTCAAGTGAGAGAGGAATTTCATCGTCCTGTTTACTGGAGGCCTGAAGTAGCTAGAAAAAGTTCCATGTTCGGTCTCTTGAGCTGGGTTTCCAGAATGTATAATCCTTAGCCCACCCTCAGTACGAACACGTAGTAACGATAGGCTAATGGCCTTTCGTAAATGGTAATCACATTAAAGAAACGAGGTAGTCAGCCACACGGAAATGATAGGGATTTCAAACTCAATCAACCATCATTTAAAAATCAGGACACGCATTATCAACCTTGCTGATTAGTAGTTTCGTTGCTTTTCTTGAAGAAAGGCGTATGCTTAGCATAATTTCAAACGTATATCGTACTTACATGTATAATCCCATCCCTTTTACCGATTTTTGTAAAATATATTTTTGTTAACATAAAATGAGGATGTTATTTAGGATTGCACATAAGACTAGAAGTGTAATTTTTGCATGTATTATAAAAATGTACTATGAGTTGTAAGCCTTTCTTGGATCGGATTATCACGAACATATCAAATCCACATTATCACTAAAAAATTAGCTACACTAATAATCGTCCATCACAAGCATTAACAAGGCTTCATTACAGAACGATAGCCTCTGTATAGTGTTGTAATAGAATCAAAGAGATTCACTGTCCCAGAGTAATCCAGGGAAGACAAAGAAAGAGATTCTATAAGATAATTTATATCACGATATATTCAGTTTTAATAGTTTTTAGAAAAAAGTATTAATTTAATACTTTTTTTTTTTTTGATAAATGGACTGTAAGTCTGATATGTTGTTGTTATATCTGATGACCAGTGTCTAATGTTTGCAACTAGATTTCATGTCTTTTTGGATTAAATGCGGAGCGACAACTCGGTAGCAGTGATAAGTGTTCGACTTACGTGTAACTACGCATGCTTACAGCACTAGTTTGAGCCAAGCAGTCATCCATGCAATTATTGAGACAATTTTGAATTCATGTTATGGGATGACTTGAAAAAAATCGTTCAGTTGATTTTAAAGTTTCCGTCTCTTAATGAGATTTTGCAGAATCCGGATTTTAGTTCCTATAAAGATTGGAGCACTACTCTTATTCTACTGCTACTACTAATAACACTGCACATCTGTGATAACGAAAATGCTGATAAAAAGGAATGTCACTGAGGATTTCTAAATACACAGCCGAAATTAGATTCGATATCGAATAACTTGTACGTCTTTGCGTGAACATCTTCTGCATTACTTTCCTTAATGATGTGAATAATCTCCTCTGATTATTTGAATAATCTCCTTAGATCAGTAGCTTATCCCGGCTCATTCAGTCTGTAGTTCGGTCACAGATTAAATAATCTTGGTCCCTACTTTAAAGATTTTTTTTCCTACTTCAGGCTTCCATAAGTGAGGTAGTGGAGAAATTCTTTTATTAAAATCATTTATTTAAGGATTCTCACAAGCATCCACGTCACAAAGCAAA
The DNA here is from genome assembly GCF_054136105.1 of Typopeltis vanoorti. Classification (NCBI taxonomy): domain Eukaryota; kingdom Metazoa; phylum Arthropoda; class Arachnida; order Uropygi; family Thelyphonidae; genus Typopeltis; species Typopeltis vanoorti. The sequence goes on along the minus strand of NC_143558.1, from coordinate 66,648,894 downwards.
AACTGTGCGGACTTGGCTACGAAAGCCGACTAAACATTTTTTGTTCTTGCTAATAATCTCTATCGGGTTTTAATTCTTTCATAAATGATTTGTGTTAAACAATGTAAATACTAAAAAAACTTCCCCATTTCAGAACATTTGTCTACTAACATATCCGCTATAAATTATATGAGAATTCTAACTTTCCTCTTATTCCCGATATATTTGTAATGTAATAATGCTTTAAAGGAGCACCCCACCGTTTGTGAACTCACTTTTATGGAGCCCATTTTTTAAATAGTTTAAACTGTTCAGCAACAAATACTATGACTTGGTGTTTCATTTCCTTATAATTATTTTATTCTTTAGCAAATATATCACAACTTTTTATTCTTAAAAGCAAGCTGTATATTATGTTTTTCTTCAAAAGAAAGAAAGATAAATTCTGTATCGAGTAAACTTGACGAAGCTGAATGACAAAAATTCTGAACTGAGTTGATGCAAAAGCACCGAGAGATAAATAACTTAATTATCGTCATATTCTTTCTTGGTTTCTCTCGGTAGAATTCCAGTGGGTCTTGTTAAAGTATATTTGTCAACTGACATTCATTTAATGAGGTATCCACTATATGTGCTGGTGTTTTTTCTTTTAAATTAGTGCGGTGTAACTGTATTTTCAACTGAGAACACGCTTTGAGGTCATTGTGTGGCGTATGTGTCTCCATCCATGCGTGCACATGGGTGGAGTTTACCTGCGTTTTATCTCACGAACAGGGGTACTACTGAATCTGTTACAGAGGCTACAATTGGTCGGACTCTTATTATCACACATTCCCTCAATAAAAGGCACTCAACAGATTAGTAGCTTTCTATCACGAAACCTTGCAAATAATTGCATCGAAGTTCTGCCATTGGCACATAGTTTTTTGTTCCCATGGTAACAGAAACATTAACAACTTCCTGTGTTTGACTGACAAGCATATTTAACCAATAAAGACCTATAATCTGATATAATCTCGATACCAGTAATGAATGCGAGATTAAGTTTTTCCTAATACTTGCTTGACAGCACTATTAGAGATATGCAGAGTAATATCACGTGATATTGATTTGGTACAGTACCCAGTTGTTTCCGAGAAACTAGCGTCTTCTGGAGAATAGGGAGAGAGAATGAAATATTCGCGGAAATATTTTCCCACTAGTGAGTGTATTCAATAGAAAATTCATCGTTAAGAAGAACGTCTCATGAATAATGACTATGATGAAGTTTCGCGCCAGTAGATGGCTAAATTATTTTTCAAACAAAGTCAAGACTGATGACACGATAACGGATTTACGTCAAAGAGGAAGTTAATAAGTCATCTGCTTGCTAACAAGCCAAAATATCTTGCCAGCAGTACGATAACAGTGAGTTACAGATAAGACAGTTTTTGAGGGGAAAACTATTTGGCTAATTATAATGACCACTATTATTGGTTCTTGCCATAGCACTGACGTTCAGATTAATTGGCTAATTAGTCAACAACACAATTGTCTATTGGCGTGCTGAGGGCCAATATTTTAGCATCTCCGGATTCCTTTGACTGAACATGAAGCTTATATTTTGATAGCCATCCAAATAAGAAAGAAACCACTGCTAACCCATGTTTAGAACTCCATTTCAGCATATTTCCATTTCAGCAGTGTTTCCATTTCAGCATATTTACATTTAAATAATCCTATATTATTATTTCATTTTGATATCCTTATTCTAGCCAGATGATATACATTCAAGATGTCACCATTTACAAACACTTAGTTATTTAATAACAGTAGGAGGAACATAGTAAACTTTGCAGATCCTAGTAGTATGCTAAAATTATGGGATTTTCCGTATTCGGCCACGAACCTTTCATGCACAGGATAGTAAAGCCTGACGATGACAAATCCCAGTTACTTCAGTGAACTGCATATAGCTCTCCTCTCTCTCTCTCTCTATCTCTCTCTCTCTCTCTCTCTGTGTGTGTGTGTGTGTGTGTGTGTGTGTGTGTGTGTGTGTGTGTGTGTGTGTGTGTGTGTGTGTGTGTGTGTGTGTGTGTGTGTGTGTGTGTGTGTGTGTGCGGGCGCGTTTTTATAATAAAAAAATCTTAAGATAACAAAATAGATACACAAAAGTAAACAATTAAAGAAAAATATGATGATCGTGATGATTTTATAGGAATTCGACAAATAATCAACTGAGAACCATTTTTTATTATTTCTGAAATATAATAAATCATTTTATTACATAGTATTGATTGCATAAATGTTATATTGCAGGTATAAATTACATATAATTAATAATTAGTAGATATTTGGTTGTTCTGCTCTTTATTATGCTATATATAAACTTATGTCTCCACGATGTTTTGCATTTTTTTTTTCCACCCAGGTTGGAAACGTATACCGTATTAGTACCATGGGTTGGATAAAGTTTATGTAATCCGAAAACTTTGCTCTTGAGACTGATTGTAGTACTTCCTCCCCTTCCCTAAAAAGCCACATTAGTTTTCCAAGAAATAAAGTTGTGGTCTCACACTGAACAGTAAAAATCATCTGCTACCTTAAAGTTACCAAGAAGAAGTTATGGAGAAAATATTTTAGCATTCATTAAGTAAGAATCCGTGTATACCTATCTATCATATATTAACAATAATACGATGTAGTAGTACCTCTCTTGGAAAGTCCATAGCTCAGTTGTTTTGGAAGATCTGGGTGTGAATCCCATCTTATAACGCGAAAAACGTTTATCATGGCTTTTCAGCCAAAGGTCGGTTAGCTAGTCTCATAAGGAGATAGTGTTTTTTTTTTTTTTTTTTTACGGAAACTTGGGTTTGTCGTCCCGCAAAGCAGGCATACCGCCTCCTCCCCACATCCTCTTAGAGAGAGAGAGAGAGAGAAAGAGACTGTGTGTTTAAAAGGAAACTATGAGCAACGAGTTAACTACTATGAAACTTATATAGAATATCCGAAGAGTGAAATCATTCTGCCACTCAACAAGAGGAACAGTGAAACACCGAGCGAATTACTGACTTTTAAGTATTCGAATGTTCACTTTCCACCACCTGCATCGTCAGATAGCAATCCTAGATTAAGGTATTCGTTTATTAACCCTCTTCATTGCTGGATACATCCTTATGCATCATGGAGATTTAGATTTCTTATCCCGATTAGAGGGTGGCCCCATACGGGGGAGGGGAATTGTGATGGAAAGCGCGTCACACACAGAGCTTCTGGGCACCAAGAACCTTCTTCATTAGTTTTCATGGTGATCCTATCTTGCTTTCTATCCCAGAGGAATGGCAGTTGGTCTATTTAAGTGTTCAGCGAACCGATGAGGATGAAGGTTAGGTAATGGAAGAAGTGGGTGGGAAGAGGGTAAATAGGGTAGAAGTAATTCATTACGTCCACACTAATTGTAGGAATGTCAGTAACACCTTATATCAAAGTGACTTCTCTTCTTTTAAAGACCTTATCTTTTGGTTTAGTAGCGATCTTGATGCACAGTGAAGTAGTTTTCCGCATTATTCAGAAGGGGATTTATACAAGTTGTACTGAGAGAGAGAGAGCTCATTCTCTATAGTTATTGCTATACTTAACAGTTCTAACGGGTTACCCTTCGTCTCAAAATCCGTTACAACCCATATATTTAGGAATGTGCGCAGAGAGAACTTGCTCATTAATGTGCCCACGTTTTCATAGTTTTTTAAACATATCAGCCTAGTGATACCGGCTAGTTTTTTCGCTAGTATTGACTTCATATTTTCTGGGATTCAGACTTAGTGTATATATATATATATAGTATATATATATATATATATATATACCTATTTTAAGAAGAACACTTGTAACTGTTCTTTGCAAACAGTTTTTGTTTGACATATTGCAATGTTATGAACATTACAGAATATATAAATGAAAGCTGAATTAATAATGTGATTTTATAATTTTTCCTGAACGTTGGTTCAGGAAAAATTATAAAATGCAAATTACAAAAATTATAAAATTATAATATGCAACCTTCCACTGACGTCTCTTTTGGCCTGGATATGAACAGGAGAAAACACGCCATGACTTATGTTCATGTTAACGCCAGAGAAACAAGGAAATACTGTGCAATTTCTGGGGTCTCCGAATATCACTGGAAGTGACATTCTGGGATGTCACTTTGTGTGACATTCCGAAATGACATTACACAATTTATCAGTTTGTAACTTTTGTATGTGAGGAAAAAACTTATATAGGAGTTACTTAAATATAAAGAGCCAATAGGCTTCATTTCGGCGATATAAACATTATTTATTTAAATTAAGGGGATATTAAATCCCACATTGTTTTAAAACCGAATAAGAAACTCAAAGCTTGGAATCAGAGAGTTTCATGCCGAATATAGCAAACTATAAAAATATCGGCGATTACTAGCGTGAGCTAATGCAAGTAGTCCTAGTACGCAGTACAATACCGCGCAACTCGCAGCAAAGGTGGTAAAGTTCTGATCGCTATTCTTGGTATTTTCCATAATATAAAAACACATTTCCTAGGAAATGTATGCTGTTATTACATTATGGTGGGAAGTCACTACCCAGACCGGTTTCAGCCCTTTTTGAGGCTTCATCAGTGAGTAGCTGGACCAAATTAATACCAAAGGGCATAGCGAAAAGAACTTATATACTCTGATATACGAGTTGTCAAACAGGTGTACCCATTAAGTTACTTAAATATAAAGGGCTACTCACTGATAAAGCCTCAAAAAGGGCTGAAACCGGTCTGGGTAGTGACCTCCCGCCATAATGTAATAACAGCATACATTTCCTAGGAAATGGGTTTTTACATTATGGAAAATACCTAAGAATAGCGATCAGAACTTTACCACCTTTGCTGCGAATTGCCCGGTATTGTACTGCGTACAAGATCACTTGCATTAGCTCACGCTAGTAATCGCCGATATTTTTATAGTTTGCTATATTCGGCATGAAACTCTCTGATTCCAAGCTTTGAGTTTCTTATTCGGTTTTAAAACAATGTGGGATCTAATATCCCCTTAATTTAAATAATGCTTATATAGGAGTTTAAACATGGATATAGTGATGTCAATGAACAGTGATGTTGATTTTAGAATCATTCGATTGAAGTTAGTATTTCATTACAAGAAGATTACTAATAACAAATATCGTTCCATTTGATATTTTTATATTATAATGTTGAACAACATAAGACTGAACAATGATTAAGAAAAGATTCTCCAGAAGCTGCATATGAAGAGTGAAAAACCTTTTGATATGCAGTTTAATGAGAAAATAATCATTTTGAACGCTTTTGTTCTTCAGTGGTGCTAATGGTAGTATATCAGTGTTGCTATTTTCTTTTTTGCTGTTATCTGAATGGAAACAGTGTCATTTAATAAATATCATAATGATTCCTTTGTATATAATAACTATCCTACGTATAAAAGAGAAACTATCATAAGGATATAGATTATTTTTATCTCCATAATGGTATCCAACTGAAAGTTGGAGTGTACTGTAATGATGTGGAGTTGCTTCTGGTGGTATGGGTGAGGTCCACCAGTTATAATGCATATATATCCATGATTTCTAGGTCCTACGTTGATGTTACGGATCCTGGACCATCAATGCGTGTGTGTTTGAATACATCCGTGTCCTATCTTGCGGTAATTTTATGAAACCAATCCATAACTATTTCATGATGATAGCGCCCTGTATCATAATGCAAGGATTATAAACACATAGCCTGAAAGGAATAACATTCATATATTGCACCGACTCACACAGATCTCCTCACTCTCTATAGGACATCCGTAGGATGGATTGGAACGTATAAATAGGGCGTGGCAACTACAGTCGTCTTCATAGTGTAACTTACTAATGCTTTACGGAAAGGATGAAACAGAGTACCACCAGCTTTAGTAGAAAATCTTCAGCAACATTTTGAAGTAGTTAATACTACCAAAGGCAGGAAAAGGCGTTATTGATTGATTCCTGTTATTATAGCGATGTTTTGCTTATATCTGCAAGTTCCGTGACTTTTGGTAAGACGGTGTATTGAAATATCCTCAGTAACAATAACCTTCCATTTTGATCATATTTGCTCATCGATAGTCCTTTTATTTAAATGCTGCCATTATTACAATTTAGATTGCGAGCTAAAATTTGGACTGAGTTTTTAGACAATCACTATAATACATTATTGCTCATTAAACTCAGTTTACACCATCCTGCAGATGGCTAAGACCTGTTGCATAAATTGTAACCCGTATTATACCATTATCGTTCTACTGCATTCCAGTGTAAACCTCAGCCGCGAATAAAAGTCACTCAGATCGAATATATAGAGGCCCAGTACCTCGAATGTATTTGGTTAGTAATGCAATCAAAGAAATTAGCGAATTAATGAGCCGTCTACATGCTTTTGATTCACAGAGACACTTTCATATATGAATACAAAAGTTCATACGAATAGGTGTTTGGAGGCAGTTAGTTATGAGGTTAAGAGATTAGTTAGGAGCAGTGGCGGCTCGTGGCTTGAAATCGTGGGGGTGCTGCAACTTTCGAAATATACATACACACTGTAAGTACAGTGTATACGTGTTTGGATAAAATATCAAAATTATGGTAAAAATTTAAAAAAAAATTGAACATGAAAAAATATTGTTTATTATCGATAAAATTATACAGTTTAGTATAATTCAAAATTACTTAAAAATAAAATCCATTATCATAACCCGATAATGTTCTAAAATAAAAACTATAACAAATGTTATGTCTTTAATTGTAATGTCCAAATATTTAAAGAGATTGAGTAAACACGATAAGCACTACGAACACTCTACTACTGGCGCAAACTGCACATAAACAATAGTGGAACTGCGTGACGGACAGTACCGCATTACGCTAATAGCTGGCATCTCACTATGACGTGCATATGCTTGCGCGCGTAGCAATATGACACTGTGGTAAACACAGTTCTGCTAGCGTCCTTCGCTCTCCTAAATGCTATAAGATGGATTTTTATTATTTTTTATACAAAATAAGAGAATTATATAGGATTGTGAATGATAAAATTAAATATTACAAGAAAATATTAATAAATATATTTATGTATCGAGAAAAATTGGTCCTGCAGTGCTTATGCACGAGCTACCCCCCCCCCCCCTGGTTAGGAGATTAATTCTTATTTTTGGCTGAGGGATTACAGAGTGCGATGGGGTTGTTTAAACTTCTCTGTGTCTTAGGACAACTAAGACCATCTTTCTTTTCGCATGTTTAATATTTCTTTTTCTTTCATATTGATTAATATGAATTTTTTTTTTTTTCCAGTCCAACCATTTTCAGTGTCATAGAGGGACAAAACGTGCCGAAATCATATACCATAACTTCGCTCTCGCTGGATAGAATTTGGGATTTAGTATAAACTTAAAATGATCTTTGGTTTGATTTTAATTTCAATGGAATCATTTTTATTACAAAATTATTCAAGCTGATATTAATAATTATGCCCTAGTGGAATGGAATTGAATAAAATTTGTTATTTTCGAACTTCTTTGAAATTCTTGAATCGTTTTAATTTTTATTTCAAACGGATCAATTATAGTGATAAAATTAGACAAAACAAAATCGCGAAAGCTAAAAGAAATTACAAAAGGCAAAAAACGAGTTGACTTCTCATAAACGTTAATAAACTTTGTCATACTCTTTAGATTTGCATAAAACTGCTACCACTCTTTAGGATGATTTGTCCAATGTAAATTTTATTATACACACTATGATAGTTCGCATTAAATCAACAGAAATATCAACATTCAAAAAATCGAACAGTTTTAAAATGGGATGCAATATAAAGAGTCAATAAGATTAGGATTAATTTTTACTTGGTGATGTTGGTAAGGCAGTAATTTTTATTTTTTTAAGTAGTTTAAAATTTAACTAATTTAGATTCAAGACCGCTTGACGAAAGCTTTTTTTTCCATTATAATTCTATTCTTATTGGCACAGCAATTTGAAAAAAATAATAATTATTTTCTCTGGTCCGTTTTGATAATTTTATTGGCAAAGTGATTCGAAATGGCAATAATAACTCCTGACTTGATTGATAAAATTAAATGAAATTTAGGATCAATTTTAAAATCTATTATTTCAACTGGAACATTTTGAATGACAAAATGAGGCAAAATATACACTGTTACCAAAAACAGCTCTAGGTCCAGTTGTTGTGATGATGAATCACTTGTACAAACTCTAGTACAAACCTATTTTTTTTATTATTGTCTGCAATCGTTTCCTATGATTTGTCTTTAGACTTTTAAACTGATGTTTACAATTCTTGTGTACTAATTTGCTATTAACAACAGTTCATCCTATTTTGGAAATTGTGTTTATTATTAATTAATAATATATTTATTGTTACGAATGCGAGGATATTTCACGAAGGATTTTACACTTTCTCTTAAAATGTATATAATTTTGTGTAAACAAATGATACAGTCACGAAATAGCGTTTAAACTTACTTGAGTTTATTGAGTTAAAAGTTTTCCCTTTTCGTAGGTGTGGCCTTTTTTCTCCAAGATGAATTGGCGGAAAGAGATACGCCCCCTGGTGAAAATCGATAGATAAGCATCGTTAACAATTTATGAAACTTGGAGGTTTTAATGAATGAGGTACATTACATGCCGTGTATATAAGATACAACCTTGTACCCGGTGGGTGATTACGTTAATTAAAATTACGTGATTGGGACCTACTGGAATAGCTACTGGCTTTATCCAGCACTTCTAAGTAACTAGCTGCTTAGATAATAAATCCACACAATTCTTTCCGTTCTTTCCTATTCTGCGTGACTTGACCATTTCAGTTATTTATTACAAGGCGTTCCTTGGATGCTCGGAGAAAGCAGGACAGCGAAGAAATCCATAACCAACAAATCTATTATTAAAATGTATTTTGTGGCATTTTATTATATAATATAATATATATAATTAACAGGTTAAATATCGTTTTCACATGATAATCAACTCCTGTCACAATGCGTAGATGAACACCGTTTGCGATATGAGACTTCCAAAATCAAAACCATCATTTGGAAATATAAACTACCTAATACTTCACTAAAGATTCTTTGCATACACATATAAATGTCTATGTAAGAAATGGAACCGTCTATAGATCGGTCTGCTTAAAAATGACACATCTAAATTTAGAAAAAGATCTCTCAAAAATTAGGGATGGAATGATTTTAGTTGGATGGCTTCATAGCTCGACAAACAAGAACAATTATTGAATGAGCAGTGGAAGTTGGATCACTAAAAGCGAATAAAAATAGATGAAACCTACTTCGGGTATAAATGGTCATCAGAAATAGTACTACTAAAGAAGAACCACGGGGATTTTTTTTCCTTTTAAATTATGAAGATCCCATACACGAGAGATTGGTCAATCTATAGTACTTTGTACCAGGATAAGCAAAAAGTTGAGAGAAAGAAGAGACTTGTTCCCGTTTGATTTTAACTTAATAAAGAACTTTAACAGTTTATTAACAACAAAAAAGTACAAAAATTGAATATTCTAATCCAACCTTTTGCGTAACAGTAACTGAGGAATTTTAGGTTAAAGATAACAAGGGAAACAAAGTAATTTTAATTAAACCACAGAATATTAGAAGCACTTTTAAACTAAACAATTATGTGTGTAGAAAACTTCTGAAAGACTAATTCTGCATTTAAATCAATAAAAAATCGGTCACCTTTCTGTTTCCAGAGGACGTAGTTAAAAGATATTGAATGCTTGTTTGATATTCTTGCTTGATAACTTTGTGTTCTTATTCAAATTACTTTGTTGCAAATACTTCAGGTGCAGTTAAACGAATTATTGGATTAAAATATTCAATTATTTTTACTTCTGTATTGCTGATAAGTTATTAAAGTTCCTTATTAACATATATAACCAACACGTTATTGAAGAATGAGTTACCACATTCATCCTATATCTTACATTTTTATATTTGAGGCGATGGCTACTTTCAGGGTTATAATTTGTCCAACATCAGGCCTGTCCCATGAAGAACATGATGGTCAAACCGCTCATCTTTTATAATCTCCACATCCCCATATCAGTATAGCATTAGTCAGGAATTTATGGAAAATATTACAAAGTGGTATACGGCGCAAAGTTCACTTCAAATTTGTTTCCCCCTGTCATTAAAGGAATTTAGAGGAAGACTTGCTACAGAGTCAGTTTCAATCACTCCAGTTATCTCTATAACATTTAATAGAATCCATACCACGTTAGACTGGATAAGCTATTATTATTGTTTCTGAGTTTCTGTAAATGAAGTGTACTGGCATTATACCAGAAATTATTTACACTTAGATTTATGTATTTGTAGATGTTTGAATGAATAAATACTGTGCTAGGGTTCATTAATGATTTTACGTTAAGTGGTTTCATCCATGAGTTGTAATTGCTATACAATTATTTTATATTAGCTGCTACCTGTAATAGAACAAGACCTGATCGTGTAAAAGGTAAATATCAGTCAGTATCGAGTTGGACTGCGTTCTTATTTTTCGTGATGGTGAAGGAAGGAGTAAGCGTGAACTAGACAAATCGCTACCGTAGAATGGTAACGATTTGTTAGTTACACGCGTGATATTTATTAAAACAACGATGCTATTACAAGTATTTGTGTGGGCATACTGGTTGCCCTTAGCGACGAATTCATTTAACCCTCGAGGGTTTGTAACGTTAATGGAGTGATAAGAGACGCCGAGAGAGAGAGAGAGAGAGAGAGAGAAGGGGGGGGGAGGAAGAGAGGAGAGGAAATAAATATCTGAACTCTTAGCATGTTCGTTACTGATAGCAAGCTGGAACTCGTTGAGATCAGTTACCTACTGAGCCTCAGTGTTGAATCAAAATCTCCGGCTGAGGTTCGCCCTTCCCGTCATCTAGCTGCAGTTTCAGACAGATTTGTTGCGGGAGGTCATTTTTAGGCTTTAAGGTCGTATATACTCTTTAATAAAGTCAGGGAAAAGTTAGCCGTTCACTAATTACAGACACATGGTTTTGGAAGGGGGAGGGAAGAGGTTCGGAGTGATTTATTGCTGCTGTTTAACTGTGACTATGTGACGGGTGCCAGAAAAGAAAAAAAAAAAAAAAAACGACGTGGCGATGCCATACCTGGGTGACGAAGAATAATTACCACAGCCTTGTCACGTTACTTACAGTTACGATATAAACTCCGGAATTAAACTGGGGGATAGGGGTTGTAAATCGTGCTTACCAAATAGTAAACTTCTACTCCTCACTTGGAAGTTAACTAGAAAAACTCTGTACGTGCTCTTCACAAAGGAGGCGTAAATCACTAACGTTGAGGTAATCAACCATTCCTTCGGACCAAGAGTTGAGCTTGCGAGATGATTTTTAAACTCACCTGGTAGGCGTCATCTCATAAGGAGCATGCTTTTGCTGTCGTCAATCTATGCTATTTATATAAAACTTTATTATGTGCTCCTTGAAAATATTACTTCTAAATTCTACTACGCTTAACAAGTTATATGCAAGCTGCAAGTTTCCGCTCATCCAGCTTCTTAATTAAATCTAGATTTACACAGCCTTTTATATTCAGGTCGCTTCAGTTACATCACTAAATAAGATAGGCAGAATATAAGAATGCGGCTGAAGATTCGGAACTTCGTTTTTCTTACGAAATAAAAAAAAAACGTCTAAAATAAATAAATAAATACCGAGTGCATCTCTCTCTCTCCTCATTTGCAATTTTCGTAGTTACTGCGTTTATTTGTATCGTTTTATGTTGATGTACATTCAGCATTTTTTTAAAATTCATTATGAACTACCTTCTTTCGCTTTTGTTTCTTCTTCTAAGGAAGGATTTTTTATTAAAGTAGGCTTATTAGCAATTTTCCTCTGTTTACCTTGCCCCTTCCCACAAACTTCTCATTTCAACCTTTCTATTTCGTCTCGATTTGACCAAACATATAGAACTTTCTTTCTTTTTTTTTCATACTATCTATGCATTCTTCAATCTTTTATGTTAGGGTAATATGCATATAGTTGCAAGTAGTAGTAGTAATCTCTTTTTATACGGTAGGATCACTGTTTCAATATTGTTATTTAGTTTTTTAGAGGTGTAAGGGGATGTTACTTGGATGGTTCTCTATATTTATTATTTATTACAAGTCGATTTAAAATGAGCCGAGAAAGCCTCTTGGAGTTATAAGGGAAGCAGCGTGCTCTATTTTCGTTAGGGGGACTTATTTATTATTTTTATTTTTTATTACGTAGACTGCAAAGTTGAGATCTTTGGTAAGAACAACTTACTCAGCTGTAGGTAATACACATTTAGTTTGTTCACGACGTTTTTTTTTCTTCTATGAAATAGCTGATTACGAGAGTTTAACATGTATATGTGTTCTGGTTTTGAGATGTTAAACTTCCTAATAAGTTTGGCATTGTTTCATTCATAATTCTGTGTTGAGCATCAGCGTTATATTCAGCCATAATACAGTATCCAAACTTTAACATATGATATTCTTTCACTCTTCAGATATGTTTCCTGTTTTTCTGTTCACTAAGACAACACTTGGCGTTGGCGTCTTGTTCTTTAAGTAGTCACTGAACATTTCAAACTGACAAAAGGCAGTCAATGCGGAAGTTAGCCCAACGATTCAAGAGTTTGTCGAAAATTCAGCATTTTGGATTCGATAAAAACTATTAGCGATGCTTAGAACGAAGTCACACCACTGAATCGAACATTAAGGGATTTTGGAAGAAGCTCTGTCTTCAGTTAATTCAAGACTTTGAGGTTTTGACTTGTGTGGTAAAGGCAACGACAATTGTGATTGAGGTAGCTACTCGATTAGCTACATCTACTGAAGATGCCAATGGATTGGTGAACTCACAATTACGTTCCTTTCATGTGAGTTCAGCAATGGATTGCTGAACTCACATGAAAGGAACGTACTATCGAGGGCCTAATCAAAAGGGCAGAACAAGGAATATTAAAGAAGCAATTAAAGAACATAATCATACCTTTACATTAGGAAGAGTTGCAGAGACTTGAAAATATCGACTCCAGTCTAAAAAAAAATTAGAAACTGATGATCCAAATTTTAAACAGAATTTGAAGGACTTAGCTACGGTTGGCAATGCTTTGTCATGCTATAGGGGAATTTAAAGAAAAGGAACTCCTTAGTTCAGAAGAAACTACATATCTACTTTTATTTTAAGAAGCTCCGAACAATAACATTTTCACTTTTGCATAATTATGTTTATTTATCATTTAATTATTTACGTGCCGAGTTTTAGTTTGGTGGTTCAAACTGTGTTTGTAGTATTATAAACTACATTATTATTATATGTGTGTTTTTTTCCTTTGATAACAATCGTTTTAACATTAGCGAATATCAAAATGTGGGCAGAGGATAACAACGATCTTCCATGCGAAAGGTTTTTTTTTTACACTTTCCAGCAAATGTATTCGCTTTGGAATTAGAACTGGTTTGAAATTATGTCAGAGGCAACTAAAGCTTGTAACATTATATTATTTAATAAATACAAGATAATATACTGTAAATGTATTTGAAAATTATATTTGCCAGTCTGTTTGGTCCGATTGGATAATTTCTCTGGTATGCAAACTGTGTGTGTGTGTGTGTGTGTGTGTGTGTGTGTGTGTGTGTGTGTGTGTGTGTGTGTGTGTGTGTGTGTGTGTGTGTGTGTGTGCGCGTGCGTGCGCGCGCGAATCCTACTATTGTAACATTGTTGTTCATTAGACTGCAGATGGTGTTCATCACACAGAGTGAGATCATCATTCTGGTTACTGAAGGCGTGATGTAGGTTGAAAAGTGTCATTTTTGGTTTCTGGAACAGGATTTTTGGGTGATTTAACCCTTATCCTACATAGCACTAAAGGTGTTATAGATTTATAACCTTTCATGGGTGGAGCTGACATTAAAAATATAAACGCAAGCGGTTAATAATACAAGCAATATTTATTGCCTTTGTTATTTGACTTTTTTTTTTTTTTTTTTTGGAAAGGGATGGACAAGCCCTGAGGTTCGAGAAGGAAAAATTCCACCTATCTCCCTATGAAACCGACTAACTCACTCTTATTTAACAGCCTCTTATAATGATTCCTTGTGTACTAGGTAGGGATCGGACTCAGGTCTTTTCAAGCGAAGGAAAAATATATTTTTTGCACTCTGTAAGAAAAATATAAGATTACAAGGCTTGCAGACCTGACATGAGTAGGTAAATCGAAATACCTCTAAAACCAGAAATGTTATTATTTAAAATAACAGATTATTCTTTTAATATTATAATTATAATATTAAAATAGATTATAGATTAATTATAATATTAAAATTAATATTATAATTAATCTATAATAAAAACTATAATATATTATAGATAAATTATAATTATTATTTAAAATAACAATAAAAATCTACTCGATTTAAAACCTCCGCGATAAATGCTCTCAAGAGCAGGGAGAGATAGCTACTGGTAGTCAATCAGTTTTGATTCAGGTGGTAATCCTAGTCACACCAGACTGTGTGACTAGGATTACCTATTAGAAATCACGCCGAACTATGTGATTTCATTTTTTTTTTAATTCATTGATATGTATTTGCAATAAGAAAGTAAAGCACTTGGTTCTGCAATCTTCCACATTAATCTCTTTGGGAAATACTGCACTGATACGTTTATAAATATTAGTAGCATGCTTATTAATAATGAGGTTAACATTAAGACACGGTGTTAGAAGTTTCTTGCTGTTATTATCATCTAATGCACCCATCATATATAAATGGTGGGTGTGCGCATGCGTGAAGTGATATGCTTTCCCTAACTAATGTTTTAATACCGCAGAAATATAATATTTTCTAACTGACGTACCAAAATAAACATAAATTTGAGACACGCAGCAGGGATATCAGAGACACAATTTAGATTCTATATATATATTTATTGGTATAAATATTGTCTTTATATATTTGTACCAATAAATATTTGTATAGCTTTTGACATTCGTCTGATAAGTTTGCTGTTATTCTAGGTGGCATGAACAAACAACAAAAAAAAACTTATTTTTTTTACATGCACATTTTTATTTCTTTTACCTTGGAAAAATAGCCAATTATTTTTATCCAGCAAAACAAAATTATATATACCAGAGGAAATGTCCCAGTGTGTGCCGAAGAACCGTGATAAAAACTCGTGATGACGATGACTCTTGCCGCCTTGTTTTTAGAGGATTGAGCGGTGAATGGGTACATTGTCATCGCATGGATCATTACGCTAATGATTGACTTGTTATCCACGGACAGATGACCGCACGACGAACACAGTTTTTCAGCAGGCTGTCTTGATCTCTTGCCGAAAATTTCTCGTCACCAACTACCCTAACAGGAAACTACCCAGTCAAAAGCCCTATTTATTTACCTGCAGCCTCTGTCCCTGTCATCGAAATCAGAGGGAAAATAATACCGGAATTAATCATTCCACGAGATAACTGAAAATCGCTCTTTGGTCTGACAATGTTGCTCTTTATAAATGGGTCCTCTACGTGCTTCGGTTCTTCGACTCTTCCTACGAAGTCGTTCACACACAAGATTATCTCTCTCTCTCCAGAAGTGAGGTATCCCGGGTTCACGAGTCAGCGATATTATAAACAGAGTCCCTGAAGGAACATTATAATAAGTTCTTTTTTTTTTTATCAGCCCCAAAGTTTGTAAAGAAAATTTGGCAGAACGTGATTAGTTTTCCTACACTAATTACTACATGGTCGTATAGTCACCTGCATTTGCGACTTCTCTTTTAAACACGGTCGGCTCAATCATATATAGCTCGGTGGACACTATAATTGGCATCTTCTGAAGTCAGCCACGTTGGCGCTGTCGAACTTTCCACCTGTTAGAACGGTGACAAACTTTCTAGCGTTTGAATGATTTAAGTAATCTCATTTACCGAAATTACCGTCATCTTCCTGTCAACTTTCATATTCGTTCAAGAAGGTTCGAACCATCTGTATTTGTTACTACGGAAATTTCAATCTAGAATACCGCGCTGATTTTTAGACGTGTTGCACAAATAATACATACTGTCTATTAGCGCCTCGTTTTCGTCTGTTTCTCACACAGACAGTAATGCTATTTTGACTGAACGAATTTTGATGAAATATAACATTGGATACCCCTCTAGTTTATCTACGATTTATCAACTAAATTCACACCATTTAATTTCTTCGCAAAACATTTCAGACTGCAGCTTAATTCCAGCGTTAAGCTAAATACATCGACGAAGACTATATAAACATGGTTGTTTATCTTAAAGTAGAGAAAAGACGCATTTTTATTTTAATTTTTTTAATATACAAGTAAATTTTTCCAGCTCTAAAGTGACATTAAGAAATATACACAGCAACGATTGATATTGTTAGTACCCTTGACAAAATATTAAAGCAGTCGTTCTCTTGTTATCTTCATTGAAGAAGAAACAGAAATGTATTTCAATTATATCACAGCAATGCATTAGACTTCAAAAATAAAAATAATAAAATAAAATAAAATGAAAACCTGAGCGATGTACTAAGACCATATGTTTATAGTTACTAATTGGCGTAGATGTAGGCCAGACAACAGGTTCAAATGTCTGATGACTAGAAATAGTGTTATGAAAGACCTGTACTGGTTACGCACGACTGTATCTGCTAGTTCGACTTGCAGTTATTTAACTGTTTTCTCACAAACCAGTTGACCGCTTTAGACAACTGCTCGTCTTACATCTTTGGAATTCTAAATACCACGCCAACAATTGGAATTAAAAACAATTATTTAGTCACAATTCTGTTCCTAAACTTATAAAAAAATTTATTCCTACTAAGGTTTGTTTATTCCTACCCGATACCTAACTTTTAAGAGAATCTAGAATACAGAATAGAACCTGTGTGTACACACACACACACACACACACACACACACACACACACACACACACACACACACAATGCAAATAGTTTCCATCCCTAGAAAAAAAAAACAAAAAAACTTCTGTTTCATTCCCATCGATGATATTTGGAACATCGTTTTTCACGGCTTTTGCAATTCAAGTTGCATAGTCGGTCTTAGATGGGGGCGGCAGTGTTTTTTCTTGAACATGTTTTATCCTCACAAAACATGCAAATCAGGGCACACGTAGTTGACAGAAAAAAACTTTTCTCATTGACTGCTTTGGCATTAACTCCAAGCATCACTGAAAGAACGTTCATTCTAGAAGTTAAAGCTAATAAAAACGACTTTTAGCATCAACCATATCTTTAAAAAGGATTGGTCTTGTTTTTCCATTTTATCTACAGAAAACGAAATCGGTCGATATTTGAATTAACATGTTTACTGGTTTTCTCATCCAATGTGAAGGCAGACAAGTACTTTCCCTTTTATTATCGGATCTAATAAACATTCGTAATAGTTGTTATTGCCCTTAATCAAATATAACATGAAACTACTTCAACAATATCTTGCTATCCGAATATTTAAAAAACTTAGTTTTATTAAAATTGTATTTTTAGAGCGCTTTTCTCAGCGACTACACCACTTTTAATCTGTCGGATTTCAGATTTTCAGGTGTATCTGAGTTGCCGCCCCTTGCATATGTTTTCGAAATGGAAAAGTTTCTTTCCCCCCTCCTCTTTCCCTTACAAATCGAAAACCGGAGAAACAGAAGACATCGATATACGGAAATGTTATTTGACCTTAGATAGGATTGTCTTCATTAAACAAATTAGGTTTATAGAAGGTCAAGTTGTTTTGTCAGCACATACCATTGGGATTGGGACCTTATTATACTGTTATACTTATTATGCACTATACTATCTGATTAAAAAAAAAAAACAAGACACCTTTCCGGTTCTGAAAAAAAACTCGATATAATTTTAGAACTATGATTTATATTAATTTTTTTTTCTGTTCCTGTACTTTAATTTTCATGAATAAGTATAAACCTCTCCACAAGAAGAGGACTGACAGAATTCTATTTCAATGCCAGTAATACTTTGGTTCTAGATAACAGATTCGTAAAAATTTTCATAATAAACTATCCGAACCATATGGAGAGAGAGAGAGAGAGAGAGAGAGAGAGAGAGAGAGAGAGAGAGAGAGAGAGAGAGAGAGAGAATGCATAGTTTAATATGAAGCTGTTGAATTCATCCCGTGATTCAGAGTACTTAGAAATCTCAAAACACTAAGGATGATCCAGCAAGTTCAAGTAGTCTTAAGGAGGATGTTCTAGCAGCATTCTTTCTGACCAGCATTTTTCCCATCTTAAGAATGGACAAACGTGAATTATAATCTGGCTTTTATTGGATATATCAAACAGATTCTGTTCATAGTTAGTCCTCTACTTACTCCATTACAATAAAGTGTACGGCTGAAAAATTGAAAGAAACGTTGAAAAAAAAAAGCTAATCTCGACGATGACATAAAGAAAGCAGATGATGTGGAATGACTAACTTCTTACTTTATTTCAGTATTTTTGAATGAATAGTGGTAACAAAAGAAAAACTATTTACTTGACTGAAAAAGTGAAGATTGAGGCTATGCCATTATGGAGATGTTTCTTGTTACTGGCTAGGTTTGTTCGTATAAGTCTAGGCTGCTCTCGATAACTATAGACCTAAAAAACAATAATAATATCGAACCTCAGAGCCCCAGCAGATCAATACCAATCATTCGAGTTATCTGTGGAAAAACTATGGAACTTAAGTTAAAAGAAGCTACTGTTCGCCGTCCTGATTGGCAAAGTGGGCTTGAATCCCGCCATGGGCATGGATGTTTGTAATTGTCCTTAGGTGAGAGATGAACTTCATCTTCTGGTATGAGACCACCTCTCCGCTTACTGGAGGCCCGAAGTGGCTTGAAAAAGTTCAATGTTCGGTGTCTAGAGCAGGATTTCCAAACGATGCAAAAAATAAATAAAAACATAAAAAATACATATAATTAATAAAATCAGAAAACAATCCTTAGCCTACCCACAGTACGAATGTATTTTAGGTTCCCAAAAAACTTTCGTGGGTTGGAGTCATATAAGAAACAAATCTAGAATAGAAAATGTTCAATAGAGGATAACTGTTAACATCCTAGCCGAAGATGGAGTTGGGTCAACAAGTTATTGATTTCATTAACTCGAATTATGATACACATTTTTTTTAAAAAAAGTAATATTATTAATATTAATAAATTCAGTTATATTAATTTATTAAAAATATTTACTCAAAATATTAATTAAATTGATATTTTGAGTAAATATTATTACTCAAAAATTATATTAAGAAAATAAGAAACGTTAAAATTCTACGAAGCATTTCTCAGTCGACCTGCCGAGTGAATTCTGAATCCTCTGTTATCACTTACATAAGAGTTTCCACAATGAAATGTAAGGTATAGAATAATAAATGATTCTAAGTTAGATTCTCTTCGCCGTATGGGACTTTTTCTAAGATTTTCTTCGGCTAATTACCGATTTGGTCGACCTCCGCCACAGACAAAAAATTTTATTTTTTTATTTATTTTTTTATTTTCTGCAGGAAACTTCGGGTTTTATTCCCCGCATTTCAATAATCGACCTTAGAACTCATACTGTTAAAGACAATAATACAAGTGTTAGGGTTTAGAGCCGCAGCAGTTGTTTGTCACATCCCTTCTCTTCCGAAAGCCTTCGTTCATTGATATGTTGAGCGTGCTATCAGTGAAGGACGAAGAATAGAAACTGGCTGCCACACTTGTCTTCAAAAAGTTAGGCTAAAGAAGCTCCTCCTCCTACTATTACTCACTTTGGAGAATAAAACTCTTAATATGATTTATTTCATTTTATTTATTTATTTTTTTAAAATTAAATAAGGAAATATAATGGAAATACCCAATCTCTATATATGATAATATGTTGTAATGCTTGGTATATCATTCCCAGTATTTTTGTGCATTTCTACCAACGAGATGCGCTGTACGGTTTGATACAATCAGTGAGGCCGAATGCTGCTAAGACGCGCGCAAAAACTGCATCAGTATGTTTATCGTAGGTGTTTTAACCATATCAACAATGAGTAATGACATTCATGCAGATTAATCTTATACAGTAGGGATAAGGTTAATTACTGATTGAATCTATTATGGCAAAGATTTTGTCATATACTTTTGAACTTGGCTCAACATGAATTTGGATCTAGGAGTAAAACAGCGGAGAGTTTTTTTTTAAATCTAGAATGAAAAGAAAAAACAGAAATAAGCAGATAAACAAACCAAAACCAAGGAAAAAATATGAATCATATTTATTCCTCAGTTTTATAAGTGCTATAAACAGGACATTTCTATTTCAGAAGACGAACCCCATAAACGCTATTCTGCATTTGCTGCTGTTCTCTATTTCCCTTTCCTGACACATTTAATTATTATTATTATTATTATTATTATTATTATTACGTGACACCTACAAGGAGTCCAAGGACTTATGGTGGGAGGGCACTCCACTTTACGCAACCCGACGTCTACACCATAACTACACGCAACGCCACCTTCTGCCACTAATAGTATTTTTTGTCTGTAAATTGCGTGTGTACTAGGGCCAATTTGTACTGTTGACAAAAAAAAAAAAAGTCCATATAAAGATTCCTTTCAACAAAGATTCCTTTATTGTGCGTGAGTTTTAGGTCGGTTCATCATGAATTTGGGTGTAGGAGGAAAAAGTGAAGAGGTTTTTTATCTAGAATAAAAAGAAAAAAAAATAGGAAGCAGAATAAACAAACTAAAATCAAGGGGGGAAATATGAATCGTCTTTATTCCTCGGCTTTATAAATTCTGATTGGTCATGAGGAACGACGACCTTAGCTTTAGTAATATACCATGATGGTGAGGACAGAATTAGATTTAAAGTTAAAAGTTAAGTTTGCGCTTAACAAGTAAAACGAAAGTCGAGATCAAGATGCTTTTTTTTTGAACCACCAAGTTCAATCAAAAGTTTTTTCCCTAGGCATCGTAATCTATTAAATTACTTCATTATGAATTTTAATTATAAAAGTAATTATAAATAAACAAATTCAACTAAAATATGAGTGAAAAAATTAATTTAAAAAAAGTAACTATACAGGCTTAAGGTAACATTCATAAAGGTAGATTGCAAAACAAAAGATTACAGGTTCAATGGTTCAATCCTAAAATTTAATTACTGACCAGAAACATTTCGTTCTTTTTCTTTTTTCTTTCTTTTTTTTTTTTTTTTCAGTAGATTTTAGAGTTAGTCGATCTGTGGACAGATAAGCGAGATTTGTTTTTCTCTCAGAAGAAAATTGAAAGTGGAATACAAACAAATATATAACTGTTTTAGCAAACGCTGAACTTCAGGCAGTGATGAACAGTGAACACCTGTTGCCTGCCTTTTTGCTCACAGTTAGAATTAGGAACATAGTAGCCTTCGTAACTCAGTCAATATAGACGAATCCCTTTGGTTGGAAAGACCTGCGTTCGATTCTCGTCAGTGACTTGAGGACCCTTTATCTGGTCTGTTTAGATGAAAAGTGAGTTAGCTGGTCTCATACGGGGGGGGGGATAAGGTTTTTTCACCCAGAAACTCGGGTTTTTCGTCTCCCAAAACAGGCAACCGGCACTGTGAATACACCCCCCCCCCACCCACACACACGGATTACAGTCATGAATGGTCAGAGAAGTGACGAACCGGCTGCATTAATTCGTTGCAAGTCCTTCAGGGTGGACTCAACCTGTCCTAATGGACGGATAGAAAAGATAGCATTAGGAACATAATGCTCTAGACTGTTCATCAAACATTTGAACTGCAGAATTTGTGAAGACCTGCGGCCTATTGATTTTGCTAGAGGTTAGAGCTAAAACAGCTTGGCTTAATTTGGGAAATAAACAAGCATCACAGGATTTATTTATTTTTTTATACATTTATAATTAAAGTATTTAATTTAACTGTGAATTAAATAATAAGTTCATAAGCATAGATAAATCTATGCTAAATCTATTATTATATAACTTCTAATAAACGTTATATGTTTATTATAAGTTTAATAAGTTTTTATAATTATTTGAGAAGATAGACACATATAGAGATAATAACTGCAATGGGATGCAACTGAAAAAAACTTTTAGTTTAGTCAAGGGGAAAAAAATATTGGTGGACTTTTTTGAATTTTTTACAGCTGGTAGGCGTCTGATAGTATAGCGTTGAGCTCGGCAGTCACGCTCTTCTGGTTGGCTTACACTTAGTCAATCCTGCGTTCTTCGAATTTAGTTTTCAGTTTAAAAAAAAAAAAAAGAAAGAAAAGAAAGAAAGTCCGCTGGTACCAAATCCTACGAATACGGCGGGTTTGAAAAATCCTCCATATTCGTTGCAAAACAAAGCATTCCAAAATACAGAACAGCACTGTGTTAGATTTGGAAGCGGGGAAACTACTTCATGTTTGACGCACCATGTGCAAGTGCATTGTCATGCAGCAGCTAACAGCTGTTTGTTCGGTGCTGCTTCCATCCCACTCGTCTCATGCCTGGATTCAGACGTTGCATGACACCAAGACAATATTGACTTTTATTAACCGATTAGCTCTTAATCAGTATAGCGATTATTAAAAACAAGAAATAACCCCCCCACACACAAAAAAAATTTTTTTTCAGTGTTTTCATAACTATTTTGGGATACAGAAACGAATCAGTGAAACAAGTCCTTGCATCACTATCTCTACTTATCGGCGTTTCATTGTCATTCTTTCACTGATCGCTCTAAGTATGATTTAGATTAATTGAAAAATATTACCTTTTGCAATCGTCTTCAATTCAAGATATATGTTGAATAGTTCAGGCAAGTACTATTTTATTATTTTTCAGCTACGAGAGTTTCTTAAGAGGAAGTTAAACTTTCAGCCTTTTAGTCTTCTGATCCTTATTTAAACTCATGCTTTAATCTAGTCTATTATAAATCAAGAGCCAAAAAAAAAAAAATAAAAGAAGGAAGAGGGAAAGGAAACTGGTGATACTATACAAGGACAGATGAAATATATACCGAAGAATTTCTTAAGGCATTTGGAGAAAAAAGTTAAGAGACATCGTAATAATTAATTGCCCTTCATATCAAGAGAAAGTAACTATGCATGTAGAAATCTATATGTAGTTACTTTCTTCGATAAGAAGAGCAACTGAATTATTACGATGTCTTTTAACCTTTTCTCCAAATGCCTTAAGAAATTCTTCGGTATACACTTCATCCGTCCCTGTATAGTATCACACCAGTTTCCTACGTAGATCTTCTTTTCTTTTATTTTTTGGCTCTTGATTTATAATTTTATTATTTTGCGTTATGGATTATATCGTATTTATGAGTTATATTTTGGCTGCTTAAATCATATTGGATAGTATCAACTATGTTATGAAACATTCCCATACATTACGTTTGCAAATTATTCATTAGCAGTCTACAAGGAAGACGTTATTGTTTAGACCAGTCGCTTTACATTTATTCCCCACTTAAATATTTCCTTTAACCTAATGTATATCAATGTTTCTATCACTACAGCGGTATAGTATACCGCTGTAGTGATAGAAAGATAATTTTAAATTATCTTTAATTAATTATATTTATATTTAATTATATTTAATTTTAATATATATATGAGAATAAAATCTGAAAAATATGAAGAGAATCGATAAATTTTTATCAGTAATATAGCTTCTTCCTTTTCTAGGTATTTATTCTTTTAATAGGTATTCGTTGAGAATCATTCCCCATTTTATAAGACATAATAATTAGACATATAATTATTAAAAGAAGACAGATGATTATAATTTTATAAGACAGTCCTTTATGAGAGAAATGAAAACAAACAAACAAAAAGGAATTGATATATTCTCATGCAGGTATAATTTAATATCTTTTTCTCAACTTAATTTAACTTTAATTTTATTTTATCTGCTTATTTTAATTTAGGTAAGTTTCCGTTTTTAATAAGCTCATAAATGCATAAACAAAAAAGTAAATAAAAGTCATAATAAAGCTGGTTTGGGGGGAAAAGTTTTGAAAATGAACCGCGCAGAAAAGAATTTTCGAGTTGAATACATCATCATCAGCTAAATACATCATCGTCGCACACATTAATGGCTCCAGGGATATCTATCATTTAGTCGCTGTTGTCTTTAAGATGGGTTTAATATATTTTCCTGCCCGATTTAAAGTGTAAGATAGTAATAGTTTCATACTGTACTTATTTTCTGTAGCTACTGAAACGAAGTTGACTTCTGAAATCGCAGAAGTAAAGCCAAATTTCATAATGACAGCATCACGAAGTGGGAGTGTTATCTATTGCCCTGTTGTGACCTACACCGCTGTGGCGCCTTCCTATCTCGGACACTAGAACTATAATTTTTCAATTATTTTAATTGTAAGCAGCCGCCTTTTACGGAGATGGACAGAATGTCAGATACACAGAGAGACTGATTGATTACGCTCTTTCGCCCACGTTTCTATAGAACACCTGCGTGAACAGAAGAGTCGTAATTTTTGGCTAGTAACAGAAAGTTAACACACTTTTTTCTAAACATCTCCTAATTAGGCAGCAAGTTGTGTAAAAGAACTCTGTGCTTTTAGCACAGTACAATACAACGAAATTTGCAATGATATATATAAATTGTGTCCGTGTGTGCGTGTGTGCGCGCGTTGCTTTTCAGGTGAGTTTTTTTCGCTCTTTAATCTTTAAGGATTGCCTACTTTTTAAATGACTGAGCAAAACTGCTCAGTAACATAACGAATTAGTTTTCAAATTTCATATTGTGGTATCTTCAATAGCCTAGGAATATTTCGATTACACTCCTATTTATTTTCATTAAATAAATTTTACAAATAACCACGTAAGTGTATTATATTAAGTATATTATATTCATATTAAGCATATTATTTATCTAAATTTAATAAATAAATGCATTTTAGGAATAAGGTTTTTAGATATAGATATAAGAGTAATGTATCGCATAATTCGAATATATATATTGCGCTTTCTCAGCAAAGTTTGTCTAGTAAAGTTATACATTTAACTTTCATGTTTCTCTTGATACAGAATCACTTTCCCTCACACAGAGTTTGGAAACTACTGCTCTAAACACACACACACACACACCACTACACGAGAGAGTATGAAGTAGTTTTTTTTTTTTTTTAACAATAAGCACTTAAATTGATACAGAAATTCCAATATTATGAGGTAAATACCGGTCCTTTTTGATACAGATAATACTACATTTGAACTATTTCCTTATATAGTTTTGATATTTTGTATTGGTTTAAACAATGCATCAATCTCATCGAGGATTATATTTTTTATGAACATAAAACTTTCAGAGAGCCATTTAAATTGGAAAACTGTAGTTGAAACACTAAAAATAATTTTGAGTCGCAGTTAGTTTCAAATTAATGATTCAGTAGTCTATATTTAAGTCCAAATTAATTAGAAATTATATTAACCGCTATATATGGTATACTTTTGTTCTTGAAAAAAGAAAGAATCATAGAATTCATCAGATAATTATTTTTAATGGGGAAGAGATGTGTAAAAATCTATACGTACTGTATAGAACGATTTGAACGAGTATAAAAGTGTATTTTGATGGACATCTAGCCAGCTTTTTTTATAAAAATATATTATTACTGTAATTTGTCGAAGAAAGTGACCATCAAATGCAAAAGCTCTCTCAAATATCAGAAAAGCAATGTTTTGATACGAACAGATAAGACGGGATCACGTGCTGCATCAGAAGACATTATTGCCTAGATAATAGCTATGTCTATAGACGTAGTTGTATTAACTGGGAACAGCATAACATGCTAATCAGGGACTGAGAAACTTTTTTTTAACTACCACTAGAGTCTTTCCTATGACAAGAGAAAATATACTGTCATTACCTTTGATAGTTGTCCTTATTTGGAAAGTACGGAAAGTAGTTCTAAAAACACACCCCAGCATTGTCGCTGATGTAACAATATGTAGAACAGCAGAGGATATACTTGAAAAAATGTGAGTTATTTTTTATCCCTTTTGTAACTGTTTCTTTGACGCTCACTTGCCTCCCCCTTCCTCTTATGCACACACACACACGTATATCTCTCCCTTTCTTTCCCCCCCCCCCTCTGGTGTCCTGTATAGTTGTAGAAGATTTACCTTTGGTTTTCGAAACCGGACTGACATCGATGAAGTATGTTCGGACCACAGCTGTAGTTGTAGGTAATAGTCTAATAGGATACGGAGTTCGCATCCAAAGGATGTCTTGATACTGGGGGCGGTATGGGTTGGGACACCGTTCTCAGAGCCACCAAAGAGGGTCCCAGCCCTTAATGGGCAACCCTTTATCAATGGTTACGTGTTCAGGGAGATAAATATCCGTTCTTTGTGGTCTGGCTGAAAGCAGCGTTGACTTTGTATCTTTGAGTGGGTTGTTTATGTGCTCGTGCAGCGACAGGGGCATGAAATATTTGCAAAAGAGGCCGCCGTTTCTTCAGATAGACCATACAAACCCACGGTCCGATTCGCCTTGCTTTAGTCACAATGTACTTGTAATTTTGGTCGAGAAAAACTTAAACTCTCCCAACTGAAAGGCCGTCAAAGAGGCAACGTGCCGTGAATCCCTGAGCGGCTTGGTGCTTCCCTTGTCGGCGACAAGTTGCAGGTCACGATCGCGGCGGGCCTGCCTTTAGCGGTCCACACAGGTCGCTGGATATTGCGTTCACGTCTGCCGTCGTCGACTATTGAGCTTGCTTTCTTTTCGTCGGCCACCAAGAGGTTGGGCATTTTCTCCGGTCCGTACATTCAGACGGGAGAGTATCGAATTGGTCGTTACTAACAACCCCTCTCTGTCACCTTCCTGCATTTCTCTCCCCTTTTTCAAGTCGCCTTAAATTTGAAGCTCATTATCATCGTCACTACTGCTTCTTTCTTTTGTCCCCCAACATCCCCCCATACTTCCCCCAGAGACTAATGGAACGCTGACCAGAACTGGAAATTCTCCACTCTAATGTAATGGGAGTTTAAAACTGTCTCCGTCACCCTCAATGTGCGATGTATGGAGGCGTTACGGGAAGCGATCTCTTCGACTTCCTAATTGCCCTGTTTGATGATTGTATGACGGGGTAGCTGTTTCGCAGGGGACTTATTTTTGGGATATCAATGTACAATGACTAATGGGTTTTGTATTCCGTGGCCTACGGATCAGGTAGAGAAAAATAGGTAGGTGTTGTATTTATGTTTCTTTTTCATGAGATATAAGGATTCAGAATACATAATAATACATTATTATAAATGTAGATTCAGTGAATCATTAACAATTTTATTGCTGATATCATGGAAAACTAGCAATACCAAATATACTTTTCATTACAATAATATCAGTAATATTCGATACTGCTAAGGAAGGTGGTATTCAATACTGCCTTTCTTACCACTCTATTTATTTATCATTAACTGGTAACCAAATAAATGCTGTTGCTTTATTTATTCATTAAGTTGTATTGAAACAATAACCAATAGTTGACAGAAAGTAATAAAATAATATGTTAATATAGAAGAAGACCAGCGATTAACTAGCGACTTCTTCTTCCAGTTGCGTGCAATGAAGCAGAAATCCACTCCCACTTTTACGATGGTAAAAGTGGGTTCCTACATCATTGTTACCTGTACGCAAGAGGGATATAGAAATTGAACCTTTTCATCGAAAGTTACTCTAACAGTTATTGGCTACTTACTATTTGGTTATTTCAGTATTATTATTTTGTATAAAATAATGCTACAAACTACTTAATTAAATGTGCTGTACGATAGTATAAAAGTAATAGGTTAATTATTATAGTTTCAATTGCTAACAGTTTAACTCATCTTAGTAAATTCTTTAATTATCCTTTTTTTTCCCTATAACTCTGTTATTATTATTATTATTATTGGTTGTGTTATGTTTTATTTTTAATATAAAGTTTATTTATGGCTGGGTTTTATTTGTTAATTTATGTCTCTGTAATATGAGATTTATATAAATTCGCATATAAAATATTATTATTAACAGTAGTACCTATCGATACAAAATTAATGACGGAAAAAACTCACGTACAAAGATTATTTAATAGTATAATTTTCGCCTGTGTGTCACAGGCATCTTCAGTACATTAAGCTCAAATTAAACAATAACTGACAATTCCAAAAAGCGCCACCTAAGTAGCTGGTGTATGATAACTAAAAAGGTCAATAACTTTCCTAAAAATAAAAAAAATAAAAATAAATTAATTAATTAAAAAAATCAATACAATAAAAAGTTAGGAAGGATTAGCTGATTTGTAAAGTACTATCAGCTAATCAGCTAATCTTTCCTAACTTTTTATTGTATTGATTTTTTTAAAATTTATTTATTTATTTTTATTTTTATTTTTTTATTTTTTTATTTTTTGGAAAGTTATTGACCTTTTTAGTTATCTTACACCAGCTACTTAGGTGGCGCTTTTTGGAATTGTCAGTTATTGTTTAATTTGAGCTTAATGTACTGAATATACTTCGATGACGGCTAATTTCGCCTGTGACACACAGGCGAAAATTATACTATTAAATAATCTTTGTACATGAGTTTTTTCCGTTATTAATTTTGTATCGATATGTCTACTCACGGTATACCTCTTTTAAAACTTATAGCAGTACTTAGTTTTGTTAGTATTTCAAGTATTGCTACTAATGCTACTTTTAATTAATATTGCTCTTACTGTTACTACCTGATAATTTATTTTGTGATAATTCTACCTACGAAAGTTTAGAATACTATACTACATTGGGTATATAGCATAGGGCTGGTTGCATAATTTCAGAACTGTTGTACACATCAAATTCTTGAAAAGTAGTTTGATGTGTAGAACTCGAGCCTCACTCGGTGATGAAAATCATCTGTCACTTAGCGTTGTGGATCATTGTAAAACATCGATCCAAGACTATTTATACGAAGTGTTTGTCATGAAATGGCAAAATATTATAATTTAATCAACTATACTTAATTATTTATATTCGTTAAGCCAAAACATTTTTGGTTCGATTTCCGCATTTTTTTCTTTTTCAATTCATATTATGTGTATTTGTAGTATTGTATCTTTTAATTGCCTGTATTTATTTATCTAACGGAGTTGCATGTTTTGCGGGACGAATGTTGCATATGAATATTGCTCCCGAGAAACCGAGGAAAAAACTCGTTTTTTTTTTTTCCCTGGATGAATGTTTTTTGAACAGTTCTTCCACCTTCACTATTAGATCAGTTAACTCACCTTCAGATGAAAAAAAAATGAAAGTTCTTCGCGTTCTAGACGGGATGCGAAACCAGGTCCTTCTAACTACAGCACATCTTCGATGCCGGCTAAACTACGGAGCTCTGTCTACATCTCTCCCTATTAATTGCATGTACGTATTTATTTGGCGAGGTTTCATGCTTTACAGGATGAAAATCCTGACTTTCCTGGAAGAAAAACTCTTTGCCCTCTTATGAGACTAGCTAACTCGTCTTCAAATGAAAGATTCGTATAATAGCACTTCGCATCCTACAAGGGATTCGAACCCAGGTCTTTCCAACAATAGTACATCATCGATACTCGCTGAACTATGGAGCTCTGTCACGTGTAAGAACATTGTACATGGTTTCTGTGTCAGACACTGTCACATATAATCAATCACTCTTTAAAATTCACAAAAATTGAAAATATAATCGATCTCCTCTTGAAAATTGCACAATACAAGTTTCACGAAAAATGGATATTTTAATATCTTGAATTTATAATTAGAATAATTTATAAGATATTCTTTGTCTTCATATCTTTAGTTAGTTATATTTTGTACTACTGCGAAAATGTGACAATTTTTTCCGCTCTAAAGGCTTAAGGGAAGTTTAGCATCACCCTGAGCACCTTTACTCTCCTTAATACATTCTGATATTCAAGAATTAATTGATTTAAAGAAGTTGATCATTAATGAAGCACTATAACCAGAGTAACATATCAATCTGGTCATCTGTTAAATGATATACTGCCAAAGTATTATCAAATTCATCACATAGTTTATTCAAGGATATCAAGTCTAGCGACGCCGTTCTACTTCTTTGTTTTCCTTAAGGAGAATCATGACCAGCATTTCTTATTTTTGGAGTTTGATTTGTGACTGATTTAAAAAAAACAACAAAAAAACATTGGTTTGTTAGCAGTACAAATGAAATGAACATTACTTAATTTCAAGGAATTCTGTGTTCAAGAATTTTTGTTTATCATAAAATACATATTGCAGGTTTATTTCTTAGTGTCGCATGCACTGTTTTAGATTAAGAACTTCAACTTATTAATATTCATTCTTTAAAATTTTACTTCGATAAGTCGAGTCATATTCTGTTCAATAAAGAGTAAATTATGTTCGTGTAACGAACATAATTTACTGTTTATTTATTGCTTGAAAAGAAAACCTTAATAAGATGTAGGACTTCCTTTCGCTGCGATGACTGTTACAATCCTACGGGGTATACTTTTCACAAGCGTACGATAGCAATCAATGAGAATTTTGGACCATTCTTCCTCTAGGCATGTAATCAGATCCTGGACTGTTGTGGGGCGGACGTACATCCCTTGACCTCACCCGACGCTTCAGTTCATCACACAGATGTTCAATAGAGTTGAGATCAGGGTTCTGTGGAGGCCAGTCAAGTGTTCATGTCCACAAACAATGCAGTTACAGCAGCAACAGTTTTCTGACACGGTGCATTGTCTTTCTGAAAAAGACAATGGCCAGTTCCATAGAAATGCCACAAAGTAGGGAATATTGCATTGTCCAGGATGTTTAGATACCTCTCAGAGTTCAATGTTCCTGGCACGACAAACAGAGGTCCGAGGGCAAACCAGGAAAAATAGGACCATACCATTACGCCGCCACCTCCGAATTACATAGCTGAGATTACGAACTCCCACACCCGTGCGTCTTCTCGGTAAAGGTCGTAGTCTGATTCGTCGCTCCATAGCAAAGTTTTTTTCATGCCCCCACTGTACATGCTTTTGGCACAACTGAAAGCGACGCTGCATGTTGGTTAGGTAATGTAGTGCTTGCATACTGCGGTCCTACCATGAAAATCTACGTTGTGAGCCTCGGTTCTGGATGTTTTTGTGAAGATTCGTATTCCAGTCGATGCCTGGAACTTCGCATTCAATGTGTTGGTCGACGAATGGTGGGTTTTACATATTATCATTCGTAGCACCCAATGGTCACGTTTGGTGAGAGTGTAGGTGAGTTGTCCCATGCGTGTAGCACTTGCAGTTGACTCCTT